>NC_134271.1:125040999-125395462 GCF_031893055.1 Leptodactylus fuscus
CCTTAGACAGTGCACATGGTTGGGTCCATTCACGCGCATGAAGTTGGTGCTGATTCAGCACTGGAAAAAAAGCCTCCCATTGACTTCAATGGGTTCTGTTTTCTGTGCTGAACCCATTGAAATCAATGGGAGGCTTTTTTCGCATTGATTTCAATGGGTTCCAGGTGGAAAACAGAACCCATTGAAGTCAATGGGAGTTTTTTTTCTCAGCACTAATTCTGACGTGGGTTCTATGCCAGAATCAGCACCAACTTCCTCCATATGAATAGACCCTTCATCAGAAAAAACTAAGCATGCTGCCCAATCTATCGGTGGAATCCGAAGTGAATGGAAGGCAGAAAAATTCTGCTCCAAATTCCTGAAGCTGCTTTTCATCTAGGAAGAATTCCGTGCTTGGATTGGAAATCTTAATTTCCCTTTCCTTTCCCTCTCCATAGACTTTCATGTTTTCTTGTAGTCTGATACGTCATTTCTGTTTGTAATTTGATACCTGATCTGCAGTCCGTCTTGGTAAACTTAGACTTCATTTGGTTGGTGGCACTTGTGTTTCCTTGTACTATTGATTTCTGCAGAATTTGTTAAGTCCCCCACCTATCTTGATACATAGGACGTTATTTCTTGGTTGAATTTCGCTTTTTGGATTGGATTATACTTTTGCTGCCGTCGTATGTGATTCACCAGTAATAAATACTTATTTCCGGGGTTCTTGTTTCCATTTTTGTTCCCCCTAATCTTCATCTGTCATCGATCAGTCTGCACGTATACATTGGCTGTAAATGCTTCGTTCAAGCACTTCCTCTATAGCTGGGGGGCATGGAATAACTGGAAATCGTAAGTGCACAGCCAAGACAAGAGGAGAATTGAGAACTTTAGGAAGTCCTGACATTTTCTGCCGTCATGTACTGAACCATAGCATTGAAAAGCGTAATCCATTGTAAGATCCAACGGGGAATCCCACGGATAGGAAAAACGCAGCATGTTCAAAAATTTCTCTATATTGTATCTGCCGTTTATGATTGAGTTTTTATACATCCCCATTCACTTGCTTTTAAGCCTTTAGGAATATTCGCAGTAGGATTATCCAGTTAGGATGTAGGTCATTGGGTTCACGGCCACCCCATGATCTGGTGTCATAGATCTAATAAGGCTCTTATTATGCTCCTACTTGTTTAATGAATTTGATTGTTTTCTTTCTTGATAATTTTGGTTATTGTTTAACAGATTGCAGGTAGTGGAAAGTTTTATGCAAAGTGAAGGTCATGTTTTGCACTGAAAAATGCAATTTTTTGAGACAGAGTCCTACAGTTTTTTTTTTTACTTCCACCAAGCCCTCATACGCAATAGGAAGAGGTGATTAGGTATCCCGCAAGAAAAAAAGGATTGGGCATATTGAAACCCAACTGGATGCACCTTTTTTTTTTTCTCCTGACATCTGCTACTGGGAGAAAGTCGGGGCACTCCCATACCCATTGTGCTAGGTTGACACTGGTCTTGGTCTCTCGGAGGTCCAGAACAACGGACAAAAGAGGCGCTATAACCGCAAATATGAACAAAGCTCAATGGGACTATAATGGGGTCCATTGGGTGTCATGGGTATAATTGGGGTCCAGTGGTATCAAGTTCTTTGGTCACATGGCCATTCTCCATCCCAGTCCCATTCATTTTAATGGGATGGAGATATAACATTATGAGACCAACAGACATGATGTCACTTCCTGAGAAAATGAAACGGCCGTGGTTTTGATTCCTGCCCAACCCCTGTGTACACCCTTTGCCACAGGTTCAAAAGTCTTAAAGGTGTATATATATATATATATATATATATATATATATATATATATATATGGTTCTCTCTGGCTCTTTCTAGAAAGTTCCCTACTAGAGATGAGCGAACACTATTCGAAATAGCCGTTTGGAATAGCACGCTCCCATAGAAATGAATATACGTAGCTGGCACGCAGGGGGTTAAGTGGCCGGCCGCTTCCATTCATTTCTATGGGAGCGTTCCATTCAAAACGGCTGTTTCGAATAGTGTTCGCTCATCTCTATTCCCTACACTTGAGTAGCTGGCTAAAAACAATTCTCCTCAAAAGATCCTAGTATCCTCAATCTATAGAAAGAAATCTACCGTCCATGCACAGGCTTCCTGGTAGGCAGTCATGTGACAGGAAGTGCGTTTCAGACTACTTCCTGCTCCGTGTTGGCACCGATCACAGCTCTCCCTAATGAAGGTGACCTAAAAAAATCCACCAAATAGTAAGCTCCCGAAAATAAATGTCAGGTAAGCACCCCATATAGGTATAGACTTGCAGATTACGTTGATGTTGACATCTGGACTGTCACTTTAATGACTTACCCTGTGGATATATCTGAGCTTCTATAACATACTGCTGTAAATTGAAAATTGTAGGATGCGTGGTGGTAATCCTTATGTTTATGTGCCTGGATAATTTTAGACCAGTCTGCTAAATCCAGTAAATAGATTATAGTTAAAACAGGCTGTTTTGTCAGGCGGTGTTCACACATGCTTTTTTTTTATTTTTTTCCCCTGCAAAAAGTGACACATGTGAGTAGACGGCCTTAGCGTAAACAATCCAGCAAATAAACAGGCAATGTGTGTTTTCCATAAAAATGAAGATATTACAAAGGCTAAAACTCCTTAGCTCATTAACCCCGTGTTGGAGCAGGGCTGCTTGTATGACAGATGCGTCTACAATCTCACTGATGGTGACCATTTTCCTGTTTAGCATGCTAGGCAGACACCAGGAATTCATCAGGAGCCAGACTGCATGGACATAATGTTAGCCTTGTTTGTGTGATTCAGATTCCAGACATGCGCTGTACGCTTTGTAGGCCAGGCTGTCAGCATTTTAATTGATAGTCTAACCTAAGATGTGAGGCAGAGGAAATGATGAAGGCCGGTGGAGCTGGCAGATATACTGACATCTATCTGTGCAGTCACAACGGCAGAAGACCTCGAGATCCAGATCTGAGATTGATGGTTTAATACCACTTCTTGTACCCACCAGCTGGCTCGTATAGTCTGTCCAAGGGGGTGGCCACATCAGATTTTTGGATTTGAAAAACCAAGGTTCTAGAAATTTGCTCCTGGTGTCTGTAATTTTTTTGTTGGAAGTCAAATCGGATCCGGAGTAGCGGTACAAAAATCTAGAATAAAGTATTTGCCTAATCTTTATTACAAATGAGGTAAGAGTAGGCAATGATATGATAAATATATATATATATATATTTATATATATATATATATATATATATATATATATATATATGTATGTACACGCACACATACATACTAGCCTCTGCTCGCGACTTCGTCTGCATGTTGTTGTCGTCGATGATCCACTTATATTTAGCTGATTGGCGTTGATCCACCTGCTCTGGCGTTTTGGCTCTGCTACATCTCTGCATATGCCCGCATACCCAGCTGTGCTACATCTCTTCATAAGCTCTGCTACATCTGGCAATTTGGATGAAAGGGGTTTTCTTATGTCAGTGTCTGAGCAGCTTCTGTGTTATAAACGGCTGAACAGATTTGGATGAAATTTGCCATAGTTCTCACCCCCCCATCAGAACCTGAACCCCACATTCCCCCCTCTTACTCACACAATGTCTACACCCCATATACCCCTCTTGCCCACACAAATCCTGCATGTTCTCTTCTCTCCTCACCTTCCATTAGACTCCATTCTCAGCAGCTTCCACACTGTCCTGTTCAATCCGATCTTGCTCCGCCCACACAATAGCGTGATCCTATCGGAGACGGCTCAAGGACCTGTGATGACGTCATCAAGGGTCCAAATCTGTTCAGCCGTTTTTGCGTGAAGAGTAACAAACATTCAGAAACACAAACTTTCACATTCATAATATTAGCAGAAAATATGTGTGTGTGTATATATATATACATATATATATGTATATATATATATTTATATTTAGCCGGACAGCTAAAACAGCAGTGACAGCCGGACACCGGCAGACTCCATTGACTGTAATGGGGTCGTCAGGGATCTGCCGTGTTCAAACTGAAAGTGGTAGAGAGGAGTCTTAACGATTTTCAGGGGTTTTCACACTGGAGACTCTGGCACAGATGTGAGCCCAACCTAAGCCCCCTTGCAGATGACTATGGCCTAGGTCAAAGTTCTCTGTGTTTTTCCCACACACTGACTTATTCATTTGTTTTGGCACACGCATATGACTATGTCCTATTCCTGTCCCAGTTATGCAGCCAGTCTTCTGTGGCTTCTATTGCTTTAATCATGGCCACGTGGTTGTGAGCAATTAGCCTAACAGTGATGACATCATGGCCACTTCCTCTTCACAGCTCAATGATGTCACACTCATTTGTTACGTGACCTGTTTGCAGCTCAGTTCCATTTTAGTTTATGGAGAGAAGCCGCAATACCAAGTGCAGCTGCTAAACGGCAAAGTGCAATGCAGAGGTTATGACTCTCATCTGAGCATGGTAGTCTCCTTGGGAGTCTGGGGATCTGATACATAAAGATAGGTCATCAAAAAAACCGGTAACAGAGTTGTCCCATTTATGACATTTTCTTTTTCCTATCCAGTGAGATGCCACACATCAGGCACTTATGCAATTTGTAGTCCCCTATTTTACTGCCAAAGAGTCCTGCAGTGCTTGTATGGGACCCCACTGATCACCACACGTATCCCAAGCCAGTACTGACTTTGGGGGACTGGATATTGTCTGCACAGCACTTGTATTCAGCGGACATGCTGGGGTAAATGTAGTGTATAATGGTAGTCAATGTCATGTACAGAAATGACCATCATTGTGTGTTCATTGATTTTCTCCTTGTTCCTAAAGGTTGATGTCGTAAATCCCCAGTTCAGCAGTTTTAATTTTTATAGTCCTATAAAGTTATTCGGTGTCGTCTTTTAAATAACCTTTTGTAATGTTCGGAGGAGCGCTACGTCGCGATCTGATCGCTGATACCATTTTATAAGGTTGTTACAGATAATTTATAGTCTCTGTTCAAAGAACCCAACAAACATTATAAAATAATAATCCCTGGGAATTAATTAATAAGGAAAATACTTGACTTTTCCTCAGATAAGGGCCAGATACTGGGCTGTGGATAGATAAAGGGGCAGGTCCTGGGTTGTGGATAGATAAAGGGGCGGGTACTGGGCTGTGGATAAATAAATGGGCGGGTACTGGGCTGTAGATAGATAAAGGGGCAGGTACTGGGCTGTGGATAGATAAAGGGGCAGGTCCTGGGTTGTGGATAGATAAAAGTGGCGGGTACTGGGCTGTGGATAGATAAAGGGGCAGGTACTGGGCTGTGGATAGATAAAGGGGCAGGTACTGGGCTGTGGATAGATAAAGGGGCAGGTACTGGGTTGTGGATACATAAAGGGGCAGGTACTGGGCTGTGGATAGATAAAGGGGCAGGTCCTGGGTTGTGGATAGAAAAAAGTGGCGGGTACTGGGCTGTGGATAGATAAAGGGGCAGGTACTGGGCTGTGGATAGATAAAAGGGCAGATAGTGAGCTGTGGATAGATAAAGGGGCAGGTACTGGGCTGTGGATAGATAAAGGGGCAGGTCCTGGGTTGTGGATAGAAAAAAGTGGCGGGTACTGGGCTGTGGATAGATAAAGGGGCAGGTACTGGGCTGTGAATAGATAAAGGGGCAGGTACTAGGCTGTGGATAGATAAAGGGGCAGGTACTGGGCTGCGGGTAGATAAAGGGGCAGGTCCTGGGTTGTGGATACATAAAGGGGCAGGTACTGGGCTGTGAATAGATAAAGGGGCAGGTACTGGGCTGTGAATAGATAAAGGGGCAGGTACTGGGCTGTGGATAGGTAAAGGGGCAGGTACTGGGCTGCGGGTAGATAAAGGGGCAGGTCCTGGGTTGTGGATACATAAAGGAGCGGGTACTGGGCTGCGGGTAGATAAAGGGGCAGGTACTGGGCTGCGGGTAGATAAAGGGCCAGGTACTGGGCTGCGGGTAGATAAAGGGCCAGGTACTGGGCTGTGAATAGATAAAGGGCCAGGTACAGGGCTGTGAATAGATAAAGGGGCAGGTACTGGGCCTCATTGTGATATCATATCTAGTCTCAAAGCAATGAGCCAGAAAACTGATAAGCCAGATGTGAACCCCTGGTTAGCCATAAATTTGGGTTCTGGCTACTCCCGGAGAGATTGATACCAGTGATTGTCTGAGAGAGCATTGGTCATTTGCCATATTTTGTTCTTGTAGGACACTTTTTTAGATTAAGCAATACTTCCTGCTAATTTTTTTTCTTAGACTTTATTCAGTTTTTCTTGAATCCCGAAAAAGCCTTCCTCACCTTGTTAGAAACCATTGGAGTCCATCAAATGCCATAAATGTCTGCTGTATGACAGCCCCGGCAGAGAGATGTAGCGTGTTTATAACGCTTGTATACTATGGCAAGTTATACCTTCTGTTTATGTCGGGGTTTTATTGAACTATTTAAAGAGATTTTGTGGGGAGGAACTTTTTTGCAATATATACACTTCATCAGGAGGATCAGCTTTATTTATATAGACACATCTGGTGGGCAGTAGCTGAGCATGCACCCTTCTGCTTCATTCAGTGGCCCTTACTAAGCAGGGGAAAAGGGTCCTCCATTTTGTCAATGGGGTTGATCTCGGTGATTAGCATTTTGCATTGGAATACCTTTTTAAAGAGGAGCTTTAGCCACCTCCATCATCTCCAACTCTTTGCATCCTTCAATATGCTCTGCTCCACTAGTTCCAGCACATTTGGAATTTTTCCTCTAGCCCTCACCAATTCCTGAGCAATCAGTGTATTTTCAGTGCCCAGTATGCTAAAAAGGCTTGCTGTTGTCAGGTGGGCTGTGCTAGGCTGGAGCAGACAGGCGTAGACTGCCCACATGACAGTAGGTAGCCTATTTAGGTACCAAAATTAACTGCACTGATAGCTCAGGAATGGTGGAGGCTACAGGGAAAATTCCAACTGTGCTGGAATCTCGAATAGCATCTGCTGAAGGACATAAAGAGGTGGTGGTGAACGGTCCCTTTTATTGCTGCATTCACATACATGTGACAACTGTCTACATAGGGAATTTAGCATCACGTATAAATGTAGCTGTATTTTATGGGTTTGTAGGGAAGTTGTATATTTAGGGCCAAGGACTGGATCAAATCTTATCTTAAATATACAAATCCTGCATGGAGCCATATCCCCAAATCAGCATTGCACTCCTACGTGTGAACACCGCCCAACACTGATGTATGTTTTTATTCATGGTAAAATTAGGGGACCATACGCAGACTATTTGACATTAAGAAGGTGAAGACCATCTTCCAATATAAGACTTGTCTATACCGATGGCTGGGGTGACGAGACACCTGCTTATATATAGTCAGCGAGAGCTTTCCAGGAGCGGGCACCATTCCTCAAGAAGCCATTACTGCCAGGAATATGATGCTGACAATCTCTTTCTTATTCTCTTCTAAGGAACTCAAAATAAAATCTGACACCTCTGCATTTCATGTTTGAGATTTTCTTCTAAAAATTATATTTGGGTTGTGGAAACGGATGCTTAATTTTGTTACGACACATTGGGTCTCGGGAACCAGTGTCTTCTATAATAAGTCCTCCTTGTCCACATAGTAGATGAGATTGTATGAAGACACGGGTCCATCAAGTCCAACCTATACCCTACGGTGTTCTTGGCCAAAAATCAAACCCCATGAGGCTTATACCAATTACCCCATATATGGGGAACAAAATTCCTCCGACTCCTAATCCAGCACTCCGTATAAGACCCCTTATCGATTCGTCCTTACTAATGCCGAAAACTTGTAATATTCTTTCTGTTCCAGAAAGGCGTCCAGGCCCTTCTCGAACATGCACATTGAATCCCCAATGATACATGGGGCGCCCATAACTCAATGTGGTCATATTTTGGTTGTGGGAATATGCCTAGCGTGATGTCTGACCTCACCCCGGCTTAGTTTTCACACATTTATGTACTCTGGAATTTTTTTCTTACCTGGCATGAAAATGTGAAATTCCTTTCCAGTCGGACCTCAGACAGGCATCACTGACTACGCGGCTGCATAGACTTTATTACTTTGTGTTTTCCCCCTTTCATAGGGATCCTAAACTTTATTTTCCAAAATTAAGCAGTTTAGTTTTCTGTCCCTGTGCACATTTGCAGCCTTATTCACATGTTAGTATTTTATACTAGTTATTGTGCACCAAAAGCAGGAAGGGCGGAAAACATAGAACGGGTGCAAATCTTTTTGAATTCAGTATCGTCTTTAGGTTACATACACCTTAGGAAATGCCTTTATGTTGTAGGGAAAAATTGTGCAGCATGCAGCACTGTACCAAATGGATCCATCAGAAGTCATAGAGCAGTCCGCATAGGTAAAGTTTGCATTTCTGCCCGGCACAAGGCAGGTTTTTATTCCCCGAACTTATGGCCGAGGAATTACATCACATTGCACCGATTATACCCGCACAAAGCTGGTGAATTGCAGTCTGTAAGGTCATTTGAGTAGTCTGTGTGAACTGCCAAGTGGAAAGAATAGCCCCTTTTGTGGCCGCTCTGCAGATTTCTCCTGCCTTCCTAAGACCCAACAGCAGCAAGTGCATTGTTCAAGCCCAAAAAGCCAAATAGAAACCTTACAGGCACCTTGCAGGCTCGCTTGAAGAAGTCCATCAGGCTTAATCGCACGGTAGCGGTGGTGAATGGGTTAATCGCTGGCTGATAGCAGCTGGTATGCAAATGAGGCGGCGCGCTTCTAAAGTAGGTATCGGAATAGCGGAGCCCGGTCCATAAAGCAGTAGATATACACAGCCCCGTGTAAGGATACCGTAAAAAAAAAAATAAAAAAAAATCCCTAAGAAAACATAAAGCCTATTTACAATGTTAGATTCACTTTATCCATACAGTGTTTTATTAACACCACTGTAAGACTTTCACGGCCATTGCGTCCTCTGAGCCCACATTCTAGCCATGGTCACATAATACCACTGCTTCTTCCTCTTCTTCATGTACATTGTCCGTATGATAACCTCAATATAATAGCACTGCCATAATGTGACCAACGTCATCACTCATTCAGTAAGATGCGCATGCGCGGTGAGGATGATCTTAGTCCCACCATGTAAGGTACCCAGACCAGCCACAATATCAATGTATAGAATCTCCCATAAAATAGTGGAAAAAAATAAAGCTTTAAAAAAATTAAAGTTGTAAATCCCTCCTTTCCCTAGAATACATGTAAAAGTAGAAAATGACTGTGAAACACATACACATTAGGTATCCCTGTGTCTGACAGTGCCCGGTCTACTGAATATAGGGGATCTGCAGTGCTCCTGTTCCGTCGGGAAGGGGTTAATTGGAGCACTGCAGATCCCCTATATTCAGCCAGACTGAATTCCAAGTGGGGGCAAAAAACAGTCCTCAAGCTCAGGGAAGGGGCAGACAGACAACCAAAAAACCCCTCCCCTTCCCCAGCATCTACTGCACCCAAAAACTCCGACCATTTTAATTTTTGAAATTTTCCAGTATCTGCTGCATTTCCCCCCCTCGGCTTATACTCGAGTCAATAAGTTTTCCCAGTTTTTTGTGGTAAAATTAGGGGCCTCGGCTTATATTCGGGTCGGCTTATACTTGAGTATATACGGTATGTAAATTTTTTTTAAAATCTATATTGGGTGCAAATATAGCTGTACAAAAAAGATGAAATATCGTATTTGTTTTTATCCGGTTTTGCCTAAATTTGATGTATAGACATTGATGGAGTCCAGGGCCACATTTGAGACCCCACATTGATCGCCACAGACCTAATCTCATTATGTGAGAACGCACAATGAAGTAACAGGTGATATTTCTATTTTCAGACTCCTAATCGTATTTGTCTGTAAAGATTAAGAGGTTAATTAATTTACCTCATTAGAATCTTAGACTGATTAGTCACGCTTTACTTTGTCTAGACTTCTTCAGGATTATTTCATTTACTTGTGTAATTCCTTTATATTCGATAGATACATATTGGATTACCCAGGAGCACTTCACAGAAATCCTGTGTACTTTATAGCAGCCATTAGTCAGTGCACCTAATAATCCTGGTGCTCATTATTTATCTAATAGAAATGGATTTGTATATGGCGAATCTCCACATTTATGTATGTAGGTTAGAAAACAGATTGATATATAGCTTTGTGGGAAAAGATTGCGTATAACTTGTCTTGTTTCAATAGAAACTCCTGCTCATTCTGGATTTAGGGCAACCCATTGGATTGCTATCGGTAATTGATAGATTTTCCTGTATAGTAGGACCGCCCACTGGACTCCTAAAGGAATTGAAATAAATAAAATATATATATATATATATATATATATATATATATATATATATAAATTTATTTAAAACCATATAATAAAATTATATTTTTTCTTCCTCTGGTTTTATTTTTAAATAGACTCAAAATAAAAAAAAAAAAAAAAAAAAAAATCTTTACTTGATTATTATGGCTGTCATCTTGTCTAGGCTTCTCCTTTGCTCTGTTAACAGCATTTAGTGATATGATTTACAGCATAGTCATGGCCATATAGCAGACTCACTGAGGTCTTTGGGAGATTTCTAGGCATGATGTGTGCAGGGAGGGGGATTATATAAGTGACATCTATTATCCGTAGTGGATGTAAAGATGGGTGTTATGTTATGTCATCTATAGAAGTATTCCCTTCCGTTGTAAGACTGTCTGCAGCAGGCACCTCATTTACACCTCAAAGAGAACCCCACAGGATTTTCTAGTCTCAGTCTATTAGGCTTACTGGCCACAGTGAAAATTGCTGGGTATAGTACATTTTTAAAGGGATCCTATCATTAAAACTTAATTTTTTTGTCCCTAACACATAGGAATAGCCTTAAAAAAGGCTATTCTTCTCCTACCTTTAGATGTCTTCTCCGCGCCGCCGTTCAGTAGAAATTCCTGTTTTTGTCGGTATGCAAATGAGTTCTTTCGCACCACTGGGGGTGGGCCCCAGCGCTCAAACAGCACTGGGGGCGTCTCCAATGTTGCGAGAGAACTCTCCAACGCCGCCTCCATCTTCTTCAGGAACGGGCTCTCTTCGTGTCGTCTTCCGGCGGTGGCTTCAAACTTGTAGGCCTAGGGCAAAGCCAACTGCGCATGCTTGCCGGCCGCAAGAAAATGGCCGCTTACACAGTATTATAAGCGACCATTTTCTTGTGGCCTGTGGGCATGCGCAATCAGCTGCCCGTGGCCTAGAAGTTTGAAGCCACCGCCGGAAGAAGACACGAAGAGAGCCCGTTCCTGAAGAAGATGGAGGCGGCGCTGGAGAGTTCTCTCGCAGCATTGGAGATGCCCCCAGTGCTGTTTGAGCGCTGAGGACCGCCCTCAGTGCTGCGAAAACTCATTTGCATATTGGTGAAAACCGGGATTTCTACGGAACGGCGGCGCGGAGAAGACATCTAAAGGTAGGAGAAGAATAGCCTTTCTAAAGGCTATTCCTATGTGTTAGGAACAAAAAATTGAGTTTTAATGATAGGATCCCTTTAAACAGTAAGTCAGGGAAATGTAGGGAAAAAAAGTCACCCTTTTTTGGTGACACGTTCCCATTGTGTTTGTCACCCACTTTTAAGGTTTAGTCATTAGGGATGGCAATACAAAATGGCATTGGGACTATGTTATGCCCTTATGACCATGATCCGAATATAGTGAGGCATTTGGTTTAACCTTTTCAGTTTTCCCATGAACGTGACTTTGTTTTCTGGGACACCCCTCGCTGCACCTGAAATATTTTAATCTGCATAGTGATGAGCGTTGAGCAGCTTGTCAAAAATTTGTATTAATGCAGAGCTGTCCCTGCTGGGCCGGAGCCTCAATCTTACACTAAAGAGCAAATTGTCTGCAGCGTGTTCCTCATTTCTAGCCAGGCCACAGCTTCTCCCAAAACGTTAACACTTCCAGACGGATGCAATTTGGCACTTTAATACAGAAGAATTTTCCTTGTTAATCTTCTTTATTTCGTACATCTTTGTAGAGCGGGCAAAGGATTTGATTTCCATTATCAGGCATCATCCACAGCTCTAAGCAAGTGCTGTATATGGTAGTTATTTGCTTGCTTACACCACCGATACTGGGCTCAGAAACACCCCGATCATCTCTTAAACTGCCCATACAGGTTACATTAATGACAGCCATATCTGTCAATTTTGGTGGGACTGACCAATCATCTAATGTGTATAGGGGTGCCCCAGTTTTCCCCAAATGTCAGCAGAAAGTAGGATCGGGCTGTTTTATTTCAATATGCTCAATCTGTTTATTCTCAGAGTAGAAAAAAACACATTTCCAGAGGTGTATTTCAGTATCTTTAACAGCGGCTTATGCCAAGTTCGCATTAGCGTTGGCGGACCGTTGTGGTCCAAGGTAGGACCAGAACAATGGATAGGCATATGGAGACCAACAGACTCCATTGATTATAACTGGCTCTGTTGGGGTGTCCATTGTTTTGAAAGGGAAAGCAGATCTCAGGCAGACATTGCGAGAGATCAGCGGCTACATGTACTAAACTAGGGCCTGGTTCACATCTGCATTCTGTATTCCGTTTGGGGAGTTCACATGGGACACCCCCCCCCCCCGAACGGAATAACAAACTCATTGACCAGTGCTGAGCACTGAAAGCACACGGACCCTATAGACTATAATGGGGTCTGTATGTTTTCCGTGCACAGAGGAAAGTAGTTCATGAAGTACTTTTCTCTCTTCATGACTCGTGTGGAGACCGCACAGAAAACACACGGACCCCATTATAGTCTATGGGGTCCGTGTCCTTTCACTGCTCACCACTTGTCAGTGCCTTCAGTATTACGTTCGGAGGATCCCCATGCAGAACGCAGATGTGATCCAGGCCTAAGGCAGTCATTTCTTTACATTTCTAGTAGTGTCTGTTTTTGGTTTTATGCCTTGTTCTGTAATGTCTTGAATATTCTACTTGTTCTTTAACTATTCTACAGATTGGTGATAAAAAGCAGATCCCAATTGTAATATGTTTGTGCTTTGCCTCTACAGAAACACCGAGTACTATCATGTTTGAAAATACATCGTGTTGGAGAACATGAGAAGAAAAAGTTAAGCACCTCGTCCCTGTTTTTGACAAAATCTGAAGACCTCACGTGGAAATTAAGAATGAAAAGTATGCCCTGCTATCTAGACGTGCTGAAAAGGATGAGAGGGGAGTGATGATGGCAAAGAATAAGGAGCCGCGCCCCCCTTCGTATACCATCAGCGTGGTAGGATTGTCCGGAACCGAAAAGGATAAAGGCAACTGCGGTGTTGGAAAATCGTGTTTATGTAACAGATATGTCCGCTCAAAAGCTGATGAATATTATCATGAACACACCTCTGTCCTTAGCACAATTGACTTTGGTGGCCGTGTTGTCAACAATGACCACTTTCTGTATTGGGGTGACGTAACGCAGGTCGGGGAGGATGGGGTTGACTGCAAGCATCATATTATTGAACAGACAGAGTTCATAGATGATCAGACTTTCCTTCCACATCGGAGTACTAACCTTCAGCCCTATATAAAGAGAGCTGCAGCTTCAAAGATTCAGTCAGCTGAGAAATTAATGTACATTTGCACGGACCAGCTTGGCCTGGAGCAGGACTTTGAGCAAAAGCAAATGCCCGAAGGAAAGCTGACTATAGACGGTTTTGTTCTATGCATTGACGTTAGCCAAGGATGCAATCGAAAGTTTGATGACCAGTTAAAGTTCGTCAATAACCTCTATGCGCAAGTAGCAAAAGCAAAGAAGCCCATTATCATTGCAGCGACCAAGTGCGATGAGTGTGTTGACCACTATTTAAGAGAAGTCCAAGGTTTTGCCTCGAATAAGAAAAATTTACTTGTCGTAGAAACCTCAGCCAGAAACAATGTCAATGTCGATACATGTTTCACAGCACTAGTTCAAATGTTGGACAAAACCAGAGGTAAACCCAAGATTATCCCTTACCTCGAGGCTTTCAAAACACATCGACAGATTGTCGCGTCTGCTACTGATAAGTTCGAGAAGCTTATTGTACAAACTGTGCGTGACTACCATGCGACTTGGAAAACCGTCAGTAATAAGTTAAAAAACCACTCCGATTATGAGAATTATATAAATTTAGAGGGAACACTGAAGGCTAAAAATACATTCTCGAAACACATAGAACAGCTCAAACAGGAGCACATTAGAAAAAGAAAGGAGGAATACCTTAAAACACTACCAAGAGCACTCAATACGTTACTGCCAAAGCTTGAAGAGGTCGAATCCCTAAGTTGGACAGACGCTCTTCAGGTGTTAGAGAAAAAGCCCGAATTCAGCCTATGGTTTGTAATGCTGGAAAAGACTCCATGGGACCAGTCAGATCATATTGATAAAGTCAACGACCGACGGGTCCCTTTCGATCTGCTCTGCACATTAGACGCTGAGAAAGTCTATCAAAGCCATGTTCAGCATCTGGTTTCCGAGAAGAGGAGATTGGAAATGAAAGCCAAGTTCAAAAAGACCCTTGAAAAGATTCCATTCATTTCGCCTGGTCAACCTTGGGAAGAAGTCATGTGTTTTGTTTTGGAGGACGAGGCGTATAAATTTATCAATGAGGGTGATCGATTTGAGGTATACCGTAAGCACCAGCAAGAGATCATCGAAAAAGCCAAAGAAGAATTTCAGGAGATGCTTTTTGAGCACTCCGAGCTATTCTATGACCTAGATCTTAACGCTACCCCAAGCACTGATAAAATGACAGAGATCAATGCCGTTCTTGGAGAAGAACCGAGATACAAAGCTTTACAGAAGCTTGCAACGGACAGAGAATCTCTTCTTCTCAAGCACATAGGATTTGTTTATCATCCAACGAAGGAAACTTGTCTTAGCGTCCAAAGTTGTATGGACATAAAAGTGGAACAGGTACTTGCCAACAGTCTATTACAGTCCAGTCTTAGCCGCTTGAATTTGTACCAAGACGGAACCAACCTTGACAAGGTAAACCTTCTCATTCTCGGAAAAGACAACCTTCCGCAAGAGATGGCCAACGAGATAAGGACCCAGTCAACAGATGATGAGTTTGCGTTGGATGGAAAGATCTACGAGTTAGACTTAAGAGCAGTGGATGCCAATTCTCCATATGTTTTCAGCCAATTTTGGACTCCTGGGTTTAAACCACATGGTTGTTTTTGTGTGTTTAGCTCAATCGAGTCACTTAATTTTATAGGTGACTGTATAGGGAAAATTAGATGTGAAGCTCAGGCAAGAAGAGATAAGGATATTGCAAGCCTTCCATTTACATTAATTTTGGCTAACCAGAGAGAAAGTGTTAGCAAAAACATGCCCATTTTAAGGCACCAAGGGCAGCAATTGGCAAATAAGCTCCAATGTCCTTTTGTGGATGTGCCAGCTGGCACTTATCCCCGTAAATTTAATGAGGCCCAAATCAAGCAAGCTCTTAGGGGAGTGCTCGAATCTGTCAAGCACAACTCTGATATTGCCAGTCCCGTCCCCGCTATTAAAGACCTTTCAGAAGCCGATCTAAGAATTGTAATGTGTGCCATGTGCGGGGACCCTTTCAGTGTGGATCTTATTCTTTCCCCCTTTTTGGAGTCCCGTACTTGCAGTGCTGCTCAGCCAGGCCAAAATAATTCTCTAATGCTGGATAAAATAATTGGTGAAAAACGGAGGAGGATACAGATAACCATTCTATCCTACCACTCCTCCATTGGAGTTCGAAAAGATGAACTGGTTCATGGGTACATTCTTATTTATTCAGCCAAGCGAAAAGCATCCATGGGAATGCTGCGTGCTTTTCTATCAGAAATTCAGGACACAATTCCTGTTCAACTAGTCGCGGTCACCGACAGCCAAGCAGACTTCTTTGAGAACGAAGCCATCAAAGAGCTGATGACTGAAGGAGAGCACATCGCTACAGAAATTTCCGCAAAATTCACAGCTTTATATTCCTTGTCTCAGTACCATCGCCAGACAGAGGTCTTCACTCCGTTTTTCAGCGACGTTCTAGAAAAGAAGACTTCCATCGAGAATTCCTATTTAGCAGAAAGCCGTCGAGAGGCAAGTCAACAAAGTGAAGATGTTTTTCCTTATTCGCCACGTGGAAACTCGCCAGCCTACAGCTGCTACCCCGATTCAGAAGATGACACAGAAGCACCTCCACCTTATAGCCCTATAGGGGATGATGTGCAGCTGTTGCCAAAGTGTAATTTGGACAATGAAGGGAATGAATACCCTACACATAGCACTCCATTAAATTGCCACGACCACAACCATAAAGTGCCTCCGCCAATCAGACCGAAACCAGGTGGAAATAAGTCCAAGGTGAATAGGCTAGACCCAAATCTTGTTAGAGCCATTGAAGCTGGCATTAGCAAAAACCCGAGGAAGCAAAGTCCTCGTTTCCCGTTGGTCCATCCCGAAGATGCAGATTCATCAGATAACTACGCAGAACCCGTTGACACAATACTGAGGTCCAAAGATTTCATTAATGACTTATATGCAGATCCAGATGATAGTCAGAACCACATCCATAAAATGCATCACCTGTTCCCCAATGCACAAGGAGATGAAGAGAATGGGATCACTGATCGAAACTCAAGACAGGGAGAGAGGCGACCATCAAAATACAAGTACAGGTCAAAAACTCTATTCAGCAAGACTAGATCATACACGTATCGAAGAACCCATTCAGATGCCAGCGATGAAGAGGCTTTTACCATCACTGGAAAAGATAGAAAGCGGAAACCAAAACACAGGCCAAGTGAGGAAGACCCACTGCTTTCTCCAGTTGACACTTGGAAGGCTGGCATAGATAACCCTGCCATCACATCAGACCAGGAACAGGAAGAAAGAAAGACCAAGAAGAAGCCACCAAAAGTGAAAGAAGAGAAGAAGGTAGGTTTATTTCTGCTGGTTCTGCATAGATAGTTCTTTGTAAGATTATTTTCATTATTGCCGAGATAATCTCTTGACACTATTCATTGAAATTTAGTCTTCATGATCTTACATTGTAATGAATATTGGTTGCCAACAAGCCCATTGCAAGAACTTCCAAGAAGGATTTGACTACTTAAAGGGATCCTATCAGTGAGACACAATTTTTTTCTAGGTACCACGTCGGAATAGTCTTAAGAAAGGCTATTCGTCTCCTAGCCTTTCGTTGTCTTCTCCACACTACCATTTGCCTACAATCCCGGTTTTTGTTGGTATGCAAACTAGCTCTCTCGCAGCACTGGGGGTGGGCCCCAGCGCACAAACAGCACTGGGGGCGTCCCCAATGCTGCGAGAGAATTCTCTCCAGCGCGGGGCCCATCTTCGTCAGCAGCGTCATCTTCAGCCTCTTCTTCTGGCGGTGGCTTGTAACTTCTAGGCCTTGGGCCTTGGACAGAGCAAACTGCGCATGCCCACAGGCCACGAGAAAATGGCCGCTTGCACAGTATTGTAAGTGGACACAGTATTGTAGCCTAGAAGTTACAAGCCACCGCCGGAAGATGAAGATGTCGCTGCTGACAAAGATGGACGCAGCGCTGGAGAGAGTTCTCGCAGCATTGGGGATGCCCCCAGTGCTGTTTGAGCGCTGGGGCCCGCCCCTAGTGCTGTGAGAGAGCTAATTTGCATACCAACAAGAACCGGGATTGTAGGCGAACGGCGGCGCGGAGAAGACGACGAAAGGCTATTCTGACGTGGTACTTAGAAAAAAAATTGTCTGACTGATAGGATCCCTTTAAGGTGCTCATGCTTGGCTAAACTAGGTGTATATATGTATGGGGGGTGTATGGGAGGAATTGCTGAAAAAGTTTGGGCACTTTTGTGAACGCTGAAAGTTGTTCCTCCTGACTTCTCCGTACATGTGCATGTGTCCTCGGTATGGACAGGGAAGTAGCCACCATTAGACACTGAGCGGTGACTTTTCTTCCATGTAAGCAATCTGTTGTGTAAGAGTTGGCATAAGGAAGTCAACAAGTTTTGACGAAGTTGGACAACTTTTCTCTTTTTGTGTATGGGGACCTTGAAATCATTGTTGCTGAATAGGGGTTTAATCGGAGGTAGCTTGACCCATGGGTCACAAAGAAAGGTGAAGAGTAAAAAAAAGCAAGATATGTATTTTTTTGAATCCATATATGATATTTTAGATATAATGCATGTCCAAGATGTTTAGCTGGGAAATGGAGACAAAACAAGCAATTTAGAGCACAGGTTGTTACTTCTGCCGTATGATTATCTAGTACAGTTTAGGAGGTTTTTCAGCCTATAAAGTATACGGTTTCTTCAGTCTTACGTGGGAGTACAAGTAGCCATTACTTAGTTGTATGGTTGTGGTTATTCTAAAACATTCCCTGTTAATAATTTGTGGCCACCACTTACTTGACATTTACTGCCGGTTCTAGCTCTACTTTATTGTGTGTTTTAGACACTTTAATATTACTATCTGAATTACATAGAGGATGGGAAACTTTATAGGAGGTCTAGGAGTTTTTGGCCGTAAAGTGGAAACTAAAATCTAGCTGTGTTATGACTTGTCTAAATCCAACCTTTATAACCTTTTGATGGCAATACGAGACTGAATAGAGTCAAAAGAAGATGATTTTATGGGGAAAGTGCCTTTTTGCTTATATAAGTGCTGATAACATATATGGCAATAGGAAACATTGCTTCTTGGGAAATGTACACTCACCGGCCACTTTATTAGGTACACCATGCTAGTAACGGGTTGGACCCCCTTTTGCCTTCAGAACTGCCTCAATTCTTCGTGGCATAGATTCAACAAGGTGCTGGAAGCATTCCTCAGAGATTTTGGTCCATATTGACATGATGGCATCACACAGTTGCCGCAGATTTGTCGGCTGCACATCCATGATGCAAATCTCCCGTTCCACCACATCCCAAAGATGCTCTATTGGATTGAGATCTGGTGACTGTGGAGGCCATTGGAGTACAGTGAACTCATTGTCATGTTCAAGAAACCAGTCTGAGATGATTCCAGCTTTATGACATGGCGCATTATCCTGCTGAAAGTAGCCATCAGATGTTGGGTACATTGTGGTCATAAAGGGATGGACATGGTCAGCAACAATACTCAGGTAGGCTTTGGCGTTACAACGATGCTCAATTGGTACCAAGGGGCCCGAAGAGTGCCAAGAAAATATTCCCCACACCATGACACCACCACCACCAGCCTGAACCGTTGATACAAGGCAGGATGGATCCATGCTTTCATGTTGTTGACGCCAAATTCTGACCCTACCATCCGAATGTCGCAGCAGAAATCGAGACTCATCAGACCAGGCAACGTTTTTCCAATCTTCAATTGTCCAATTTCGATGAGCTTGTGCAAATTGTAGCCTCAGTTTCCTGTTCTTAGCTGAAAGGAGTGACACCCGGTGTGGTCTTCTGCTGCTGTAGCCCATCTGCCTCAAAGTTCGACGTACTGTGCGTTCAGAGATGCTCTTCTGGCTACCTTGGTTGTAACGGGTGGCTATTTGAGTCACTGTTGCCTTTCTATCAGCTCGAACCAGTCTGGCCATTCTCCTCTGACCTCTGGCATCAACAACGCATTTCCGCCCACAGAACTGCCGCTCACTGGATGTTTTTTCTTTTTCGGACCATTCTCTGTAAACCCTAGAGATGGTTGTGCGTGAAAATCCCAGTAGATCAGCAGTTTCTGAAATACTCAGACCAGCCCTTCTGGCACCAACAACCATGCCACGTTCAAAGGCACTCAAATCACCTTTCTTCCCCATACTGATGCTCGGTTTGAACTGCAGGAGATTGTCTTGACCATGTCTACATGCCTAAATGCACTGAGTTGCCGCCATGTGATTGGCTGATTAGAAATTAAGTGTTAACAAGCAGTTGGACAGGTGTACCTAATAAAGTGGCCGGTGAGTGTATGTTCATCAAATTTACTTAAATTTGAGTAGAGCGTTTTATCCTTTCATTGTTTGGACCTGAAAGCTGATGCTATCCTTTATCCTGGTATTTATTGTACAGACTAGCCATATTCCTACAGAGCTGCCATAAACATGCACTACTTATCTCCGTAAGTGCAATAAAATTCGGTATGTTGAAATCCAATATGTTCAACAACCCTAATTTTATTTTTTTTTTTTGCCCTGCAACATCTGTCATCTGTAAGAGATTTAGGACAATCCCCTTGACATTGATCTAACATATATGGCCACCTTTACACATCCAAACCATTGTACCCATATCGATTATACCGGAAATCGTCCGTTGTTCATGCTGGTATTTGAGGGTGCACATGAGACGGCTGGCTTTAGTTGACATTGATCCAACGCAGGGGTGGGCCATTCATTTTCCCATGGGGCCACATGAGAAATTGTAACGGTTCTAGAAGGCCATGCGTGCCATGGCAAATTTAGCTCCACCCATTTCTACACTGACTCCACCCATTCTCAATCATCTTTCCATGTGCCCCCACACAGTATAATCCTCCTACAGTCACCTGTACATTATATGTCCCCACATTTTAATGTTCCCCTCCAAATGTCCCACAGTATTAAATCCCTCTCCTGGTGCCCCAGTATAAACTAGCAGAAACTAGTGGGGGACATTAAACTGGGGCAGCTGGAGGGTGACATTAAACAGTGGGGGTAGTTGGAGGGGGACATTAAACTGGGGGCAACTAGAGGCAGACATGTCCCCCCTCCAGCTACCCCCCATGGTTTAATATCCTCCTCCAGCTGCCCCAGTTTAATATCTCCCTCCATTTGCCCCCTAGTTTATTGTCCCCCCTCCATGTTCATTCAGTTTAACTGCCCCCTACATTTGCCCCTAGTTTCCCCCTCTTGCTCACACATGCTGTCTCTTCTCTCTTTATCATCCAGCAGCCCCCATTGCCGGCAGCTTGCAGAAATCACACAGTCCCGTGTGGCTCCGCCCATTAATGAGTCATAGCCTATCCTGGTGATAGGCTGTGATGACATCATCACAGGTCCTTGAACAAACGTCCACTCGCTATGCGGGTCGGACAGAAGCAGTCAGAGGGCCGGATGTGGCCTGCGGGCCGCACATTGCCCAGGTCTGATCTAACGTGTATGGCCACCTTTACCCATCCAGACCATTATACCAATCCTATTAGTATCGATTTGTACCAGGAATCGTTGCGGTGTTCCTGCTGATATTCAAGGGTGCTTGTCGTCTTCTTCTATATGTATGTTAATCTATCATTGCTATCTCCGGGGTATAGCGCACGCATCACTATTGTCAGATCACAGCCACAGTTGTTCCTGTAGGAGTTGTGACACACAGAACTATTTTTGATGCGCTCAGCACATTGCCTCTGGTGTATTCGATGTTCTATATATGGCCGGTTTTATTTCTGGATTGAAAACTCTACTATGAGCATCTCGATCTCCATGGAAATATTTTCTAGGTAACAAGCTGTGCAAGGAAAATGGTTAAATGTGTGAATACAGAAACGCCAACTTCTCGGGAAAGGACGGGTTTATATGTAAATTTCATTGTCATAAGAAGCCATGTTACAGATCTATTTTCTAGGGGAAGACTGAAGCTGGCCATATAATGTTTGAGGAACCCGGTCGTTTTGGCTGGAACGCAGTCCATCTAATGTCCCAAATTTTTTTTCCCTACATGAAATCTGTTGGTAGGGGAAGGAAGCTATTTGGTGTCAAGGCCCTATGCCAAGTCACCAGCATCATTCTGGAAAACCTACTTAAGGCTGAGGCTCCACGTTGCAAAAACGTAGCTTTTTTTCTTGCAGATTTTGCTGCATTTTTTTAAAAAACCAAAGTCAGGAGTGGATTGAGTGGAAGGTACAAGTATAAGAACTTACTATATATTTCCCATTCCTGTTGTAGCCATACTTTGCTCTGTCTCTAAAAATTACCCAAAGCTGTGTTTCTGCAACGTTGGGCATCAGCCTAAAGGGGTTCTCTAGGGATCCTTTAAATACCTAGGACTCATTGACACAACAGGGTTCCTCGGTTTAAAACAATGGCCAGCACACAACCCCATAGCCTTTAATGGATCCGTTCTCTCAACCATTGTTTTAACAGTCCATGTTAATGATCTGAGAAAAAAACGTGTCTTATCTCAGGCCATGTCTTTGAGGGATCCGTGAAATAGGATTACGCTCAAGTGTGTATAGGACCCTATCATGTGAATGTAGCCTTACTTATTCTAGGGTCTAAGGAGGTAAGCCGAAGGGTTCTGGGGTGGTTTCTGAACCTTTATCACATGAACAAATCCAGCACTTGGCCCTGAGTTTCTCCAGTTCATCGCCCTCTCATTTCCACAGGTAGTATGTGTTAGGTGTCTGAAGATAGTATAGTCAAACCCCATAGCACAGGGAGGTATGAACGAGGAGGACCCACTTGTGGTCAGAGTTCTTGTTCTGATCACTTGACCCAGGGTCGGAACCAGGCCAGAAACCCAGGATTCACCTCTATTATGCCCTGGAAAAAAGTAAGGAGAACCACTTTATGGCTGAGGAGGCCTCATATTGCAGGGGGTAATTGACCGCTGTCAACCACTTATCTCCGGTGGGGAAAAGCATTTGCCATGTCAGTCATGCTTGATTCTCTCTTTTTTTCTGTTCTCCTTGCTCACTTCTGTTTTTTAGGGAAGAATCAAGACCACTCCTTAGATATTGATCTACTTGTCGCACCAGTTCACTCCTCAATCATCTAAGTTCTTATACTTGTACCTTCCACTCAATCCACTCCTGGCTTTGGTTTTAAAAAAGTGCAGCAAATTTGCAAGAAAAAAAGCTACGTTTTTGCAACATGGGGCCTCAGTCTTAAGTAGGTTTTCCAGAATGGTACTGGTGACTCAGCATAGGCCTTGACACCAAATAGCTCGATCCTTCCTTCCCCTAACAATAGATTACAAGTAGGAAAAAAAAAATTAGCATCCTAAATTCCCTGCGCTTTGATGACTCTGCCCCAGTCTACACAGCAAAGCTGAAATATGAGACTCACAAGATAGATTGGCCTATTAGTTATATTAAAACATTCCAGGTAGTTTCTTAGAAAACAATAAAAAAAATAGCCCTAAATGGTTTATTATAATAAAAATAATGATGATAAAATAAAAAATGATGGCGGCCATATGCATTGGCTCATATTGTCAGCCTTGCCAACTGGATAAACCGATCTAACCTAGGTTGTTAGTGTAGTGATATGACTTACATGCGTATTTTATTCGGATTTGTGTCATGTCTGAACCTAAATCTGACAATCAGCTTTTTTACGACTATTTTCTGTGCGTTTCAGGCAGTACCTGTCTGCTTTGTATGAACAGTCTTATGGGAGCATCACAACCCTAAAGGGATTTTTTGTTTGATATGGGGCTCAGCTCTGTTTCTTTCACAGAAAACAAAAAAGCAGCTGCTGTTTAGGGAAATACTGTGATGTTCGCCATATTTGATTTTGCAGCTTCTAAGCTTGCAGACTGTTTTGACACGTCTGTCTCGTAGAATTGTTGTTAGTCGGTCTTTGTTTGCAGACAGTCGGCGATACATCTGCTGTCCTATTACTATTATGGCTGTTTCCCTTTTGTTTGTGATACACGTGAAAAGTTACGTTCCTTGCATCTCTTTATATATTACTACGGTAGGCTTTTGCTGACGCTTAGACCTGGTTCACATCTGCGTTCGGGTTTCCGATTAGGGAGTCTGCTTGGGGACCCCCTCCCCCAAATGGAAACCTATATGCATAAAAAAGTGGCACTTTTCTCTCCGCATGTTTTGTACGGAAATGGAACAGAAATCACACGGACCCCATTATAGTCTATGGGGTCTGCGGGTAACCGCTTTTTAAGTGCAAAGGATTTCTGTTTGTCGGGTCCCCAAGCTGACCTGAAGTACGGAAACCCACAGGCAGGTGTGAACCTAGCGTCACATTGACTTGACATGCATGGATATTACTGGGGTCCATTGGTGTGTAGGAAGCTGGATCAGTTACTGACAGTTACTGGGGTTGTGCCGTCAGCTCATACATAGCATGTGCCTTTACTGCCCAACATGTTGGTAAGTGGTCTGGGGTTCTCTAGGTCTGGGACAACGGAATACATTTCAGTGTTGGTGGTGAGGACAGGACAGACTGCTGTATTTTTACTAGCGAGTTACACTAATGCAGTAGACCAGGTAACTCTCTTGGTAGCCAATAGTAAAAAGCATATGCACAAATCAGTAAAGTATTCCTAATGACACTTCTATACATGTGCATTCTTAGTGTGGCTGAGCGTGCATGTATTCTAAATGGGGGGGGGGGTGTGTGTAAGCTGTCAAACACCTGGTGGCGGATTATCTACCGTGAGACCATAGGAGTGGGCATGTTGAAATGTACAGACCCTGTCCTTCTTTTTCCAGAGATCGTTTGTTGTGGGTGAGTTGGCACCCCCCCCCATATATGTAAGATTGCTGACAGATTTGTCTATATTTGCTCTTATGTGTATTGGTACCTACTGGTACTACATGTTGTGCCTCATCTTCTCAGTCGCGTTCAGGTGGCCACAAATTCACTAAACAGGAAACGATAATACACACAACGTTCAGATGTTTTCAATAGCAGAAATCAGCAGTCAAATAACATAAAGGTTTCCTGTTCTATGTCATTGTACTGAGATAATACACACAGTGATGTCACAGTACAGGGATAATACACACAGTGATGTCACAGTACAGGGATAATACACACAGTGATGTCACAGTACAGGGATAATACACACAGTAATGTCACAGTACAGGGATAATACACACAGTGATGTCACAGTACAGGGATAATACACACAGTGATGTCACAGTACAGGGATAATACACACAGTGATGTCACAGTACAGGGATAATACACACACTGATGTCACAGTACAGAGATAATACACACAGTGATGTCACAGTACAGGGATAATACACAGTGATGTCACAGTACAGGGATAATACACACAGTGATGTCACAGTACAGGGATAATACACACAGTGATGTCACAGTACAGGGATAACATACACAGTAATGTCACAGTACAGGGATAATACACACAGTGATGTCACAGTACAGGGATAATACACACAGTGATGTCACAGTACAGGGATAATACACACAGTGATGTCACAGTACAGGGATAACATACACAGTGATGTCACAGTACAGGGATAATACACACAGTGATGTCACAGTACAGGGATAATACAGTGATGTCACAGTACAGGAATAATACACACAGTGATGTCACAGTACAGGGATAATACACACAGTGATGTCACAGTACAGGGATAATACACACACTGATGTCACAGTACAGGGATAATACACAGTGATGTCACAGTACAGGGATAATACACACAGTGATGTCACAGTACAGGGATAATACACACAGTGATGTCACAGTACAGAGATAATACACACAGTGATGTCACAGTACAGGGATAATACACACAGTGATGTCACAGTACAGGGATAATACACACAGTGATGTCACAGTACAGAGATAATACACACAGTGATGTCACAGTACAGAGATAATACAGTGATGTCACAGTACAGGGATAATATACACAGTGATGTCACAGTACAGGGATAATACACACAGTGATGTCACAGTACAGGGATAATACACACAGTGATGTCACAGTACAGGGATAATACACACAGTGATGTCACAGTACAGGGATAACATACACAGTGATGTCACAGTACAGAGATAATACAGTGATGTCACAGTACAGGGATAATATACACAGTGATGTCACAGTACAGGGATAATACACACAGTGATGTCACAGTACAGGGATAATGATCAAAAGAAAGGTCACCATATAACAGCCACCTCACACCATAGGGGGAAAAAAAGCCTAAATGCCCCATGGCGGTATAATGCACCTATGATGTGACAGTATTAGAGCTATGTAGTGATGTCACACCACAGAAATAACAATAAGTCTGTATAATAAATCCTCTCTATGGGCGGTAGAGTGGAAACTGCTCCTCTATCCCATCCCTAAGTACCTTACAAGAGCCCTTCGGGCCTATAGCAGCTGCTGGGCCCGTTCCCCATGTACATTCATATGTCCTGTTCCACCTATCATAGTAATCCTATTCCTTTACTGCTCATCATATGAGAAGGGTATAATAGTAGTAGTCTAATACATTTTATGGTTTTAACTTCTTCTTTTCCCAGCTGTCACGTATGGGGCTGTGTATTGTGTGGTGTTCATGAGCCTGCAGCAGATGACAAGTTAGTCTTGTAGGCTTGATCTGTGGTACACTGTGTACAAGGCCTGACTCCTGTGTTAATATACAGTATACATTTGTAGCCGTGTGTACATTCACAAGGCGCCTGGTTTGAGAATTGCACAGAAGTGAAATATCCATCAAAACAACCAGAATTTGCTCCCTCAGAGCTTACACTTAAGATAAGTATTATACACGGCCGCCTCGAGTAACGACTGCTCTTATGTAAGAACTCCCTGTAAGGTAAATCTTGTGCACTGGTATAGGGTTGGGCGCGTTGTAACTCCATAGCTTGGCATGTCTAAAATTCATTGGCAGGCTTTGTGATGTCCCCAGTGGTGCCCATAAAGGATGCTTTATAAGGTTCAAGAGACTCCCATCAGTCTGATCCTACTAGGGCTGGCTCTGGCGCAGTGTGTTTAGTTACTGTATATATGTGGACTTGTTATATATACTTGGCTCATCTTAGAACCCTAGCTATAGCCCGGTTCACATCTGCGCCTTTCCCTTCCCTTCTCCACATGAAATATGCTGAAAGAAATGTCCTGCAACCATTAGCAGTTGACTCTTAATCTTTAAAGGGGTTCTACCATTAAACTACCTTTTTTTCTAATGAACACGTCGGAATAGCCTTAAGAAAGGCTATTCGTCTCCTACCTTTAGACGTGGTCTCAGCCGCGCCGTTCCGTAGAAATACCGGTATGCAAATTAGCTCTCCGCAGCAATGAGGGCGGGCCACAGCGCTGAAACACCGATGAGCGCATCCCCATTGCTGCCCAGAGCTCTTTCCTGCGCCTCCTCCTTCTTCTGCAGCAACTCCGCCTCTTCTGGCTTCTCTTGCTCTTGTAGTTCTATACAGGAGCATAGAGAGGCCACCCCAAAATGGCTGCCAGTTCAATACAGGAGCCGGCCGGTGGCCATTTTTGGGTAGCCGCTCTTGCAGTTCAATACAGGAGCCAGCTGGCGACCATTATTGGGTAGCCGCTCTTGCAGTTCAATACAGGAGCCGGCCGACGGCCATTTTGGGGAGGCCTCTCTATGCTCCTGTATAGAACTACAAGAGCAAGAGAAGCCAGAAGAGGTGGAGTTGCTGCAGAAGAAGGAGGCGGCGCAGGAAAGAGCTCTCGGGCAGCAATGGAGATGCACTCTTCGGCCTTTCAGCGCTGGGGCCCGCCCTCATTAAAACCGGTATTTCTACGGAACGGCGCGGCAGAGACCACGTCTAAAGGTAGGAGACGAATAGCCTTTCTTAAGGCTATTCCGACATGGTAATTAGAAAAAAAAGTAGTTTAATGGTAGAATCCCTTTAAGGAGTCAGACAGCAAGTGTTCATTTCCAGTGCAGCACCTCCAGAGGCAAAATGCAGTATTACATGCTGACCATTGAAATCAGTTGGCTGTCCTCGAGATGTAGAAACATTGTGAGCCATCCTGAGAGCAAGAGAGTCTTTGATGTACTCTACTCTGGCTTATTGAAGGAAGGAGCAGATGGTAGACTCTCCTCGAGTCATTTTTATCCTATCCAGCACCCTTTCCCAAGCTATACCCCATCATCAAGGTGTGGCTGATCTTAGCAGTATTATACTCGTTGGTTTTCCTCCATTTATCTCCCCAATATTCCATAATTTCTTTGAGAAGTTTAAGGAAACTGATGGCTTCAGAGTGCGGACAGGGAGTTGTAAATCTGCTACGGTTCTGAGTTGGCGTTTGGCCTAGGAATGTTCTCACCCTTAATGTTATCCTATAAAAATGCTCAACATTTGGTAGGAGAGCTTCTTGGTATTTACAACCCGGTGTTCATCTGAAGTAACCTAGTCCTCGCCTGCATCAGTGACGCCAGCCATTCTCTGGATCTTTCTGCTTAAGACAATGGGCTTCTGATTGAAATTGTTCCTGACATCATTGCTGTATTTTCCTCCTGTTCCAGAGAACAGTTTGATTTGACCTAAATTTTCTATTCAGCTTTTTTTTGGGGGGGAGAAAAATTCTGGCAGAGATAGGATCCTGAAGAACAATTTGTTATAAGTCAGCTATGGTAGACTTGAGACGTGAAGAGCATCTGTCTTCTGAAAGCTTTTGTCTTGTATGGTTTTTATACAAAACTTTTTTAGAAATATTTTTCATTGTTCTCGGGAGTAATGGATGTTCCTTGGTGAATTTATATAAGGAGTTCTGTCTATGTGGCGACTATCTCAGCGATGGCAAACCTTTTAGAGACAGTGTGCCCAAACTGCAACCCAAAACCTACTAAATTATTGGAAAGTGGCACCACGGCAGTTTAACCTTAAAACTGTCGTATCCACAATAGTGGACAATTACAGACCCACAAAATCTGTAAATGGGTAAAATCACGGACGCGTTCACACCTGCGCCCGGTCTCCGCTTTGCAGGTTTCTATCTTCTGCCCAAGAAACTGGACAGGAGACGGAAACCGGCAGTCAGTTTTCAAACCCATTCATTTGAAAGGGTTTTCACAGTGCCCGTGAGCGTCTTCTGGTCTCTGTGGCGAAACTGGGTTTTTTTTTTAACCGGACACAAAGTCGGACATGCAGGATTTTGTGTCCGGTTAAAAAAAATCCCAGTTTGGCCGTGGAGACCAGAAGATGCTCACGAGAAGCGCTCACAGGCGGACACTGACTGCCGGATTTCCGTCTCCTGTCAGGGTTTCTCAGGCAGAAGACAGAAACCCACAAAGTGAAGACCGGGTGCAGGTGTGAACCCGCCCTTACAGAGCTTTCAATGATACAAAACAACTTTGTACTGAAAGGTTAATAGTTCACATTTGGCATAATTTTGAATACTTAATGTACTCGCATCACAAAGGATCTGTTTTGTAGTTACCATGCAATGTTATTACAGCCTTTAATAATATCATGTCTGCTATAAAACAGATACTGTGTGATATAAATAATGGGGGGGGGCATACAGTACAATCTGCTGTACAGTGGCCCCTACACAGTACAATCTTCTGCACAGTGGTCCCTACACAGTACAATCTGCTCCACAGTGGCCCACACACAGTATAATCTGCTCCACAGTTGCCCCCATACAGTACAATCTGCTCCACAGTGGCCCACACACAGTACAATCTGCTCCACAGTGGCCCACACACAGTACAATCTGCTCCACAATGGCCCACACACAGTACAATCTGCTCCACAGTGGCCCACACACAGTACAATCTGCTCCACAATGGCCCACACACAGTACAATCTGCTCCACAGTGGCCCACACACAGTACAATCTGCTCCACAGATGGGTGCCTTTAGAGAGTGCTTTGTGCCATTTCTGGCACGCATGCCATAGGTTCGCCATTACGGCACTATTTTATGTATATGGGAGTGTGCCAACTCTCTTCCAATAGACTGTGTTGGAGGAAAGAAGGATTGGAACTGATAAATTTTAACATTCCCGATACTTTTTCACAGTAGAAAGCCACTGTCGGAGAAGCCTGGCATATGCTTACTCCCCTCTAATATTCATGGTGGTGAATAGGAAACTGTCCTGAGTGCATTGGGGTTACCCAGTTATTCTGTCAATTCTTTCTGTATGTGAATAGTCCAACCATGTCAATAGCAAAGTAAATTTTTTTTTGCTTTTAATGTAACTGTGAAATGTTCTAAAATTTTGATATTTTATTCTTCTAGAAAAATAAGAAAAACAAACCGTTTAACCCACCAACTCGACGGAACTGGGAAAGTAACTACTTTGGTAAACCCCTGCAGGACCTTGTGAGCCCAGAGAGACCTATTCCTGTGTTTGTGAAGAAATGTGTGGACTTTATCGAGGAGTCAGGTAAGACGGTGATAAAGGAGAGGTTATGTATTAACCCTAGATGGTCCTGTATAGTGGGAGCTGCTATATTAGGATTATAAAAGGGGTTACTTGTGGAATTTTATCAAAGGGAGGCACAGATTACCTAAAATATCCAGGTGGCTTATTAACTATATGCCAGCGGTTACTTTTATAACCGGGATCATTATGTAGCTATTCTCACTTCCTGACAGCAAGCAAGGATCTTGGCTTTTCAGACTTACAAGACAGTATGTATTTAGGTTTTATAACTGTTCTTAATTCATGAAATGAATATTCTTTACGTGCATGGCTGTCTTGATAGAGAGAGCCGTTGCCTTCGTTCTTTTCAGTATATCACAATGTATGATGGCTGCCTCTCCAGTACTATCTGTACGACTTCTCATTCTCTTCTGTAACTCTTTGGATTGTACGGCTGTATTCTCTCTAATCTACAGACTGCAGTGATATTCTGCAGCATTTTGGTTATGGCTGTATAGTGATGGAGGACCTTATGGAGAACGTGTATATATTATACAAAGAGGTTTTTGTATTTTGGTTCTCTAGACCTGGTCAGTACCAACGAGAACTGCTGAGCCTCACTTTTCTTTACTCTCCTTTGTGACGCCAGCCATAGGTTTTACATTGAGATCTTAGAACCAGGAATAAGCACCCCACCCCACATGTAGTAGATATTTGGGCAAGGTTTTTTCAGCACATGACATGTTAGTGGGCAAAATTCAACCTTATGTTCTCAAAGAGAAATGTTACAGTTGGAGGTTATTCCCGATCTCCATGCTCTATTTATGGGAGGGGATTTAGGGAGGAATAGCTGTCGTTGAATGAGCCTTTAAAGGTTTGTGGGCACCTTAAAGTACCGTATATACTCGAGTATAAGCCGACGTTTTCAGCACGTTTCTCATGCTGAAAAAGCTCTCCTCGACTTATACACAAGTCAGGGTCCACGGAACACAGAAAACTGGAAGGGGGAGGTCCTTTAGTGCTACTGCTCTGTGATTGGCTTATCATGAGGTCTCGTGGCTGTGATGTCATCAAAGGACCTGTAGCCACTGGTATGTAACATCTGCAGATAAGGTTGAGTCTAAATCCTAGTAGCTCCGCCCACATAGTCCGATCACATGGTCATGATGTCATCAGAGGTCCTTTAGCCCACTAGGATTTAGCATCTCCCCTGCAGATGAGTGGCCGGGATTCATTGTGTCTTATGGAAGATGTCTGTTGCATGGAGGAGAGGAAGCGACAGTAACGTGACACACAGGGACCTTCCTTTAGTTACTCTGCCTAGTAATGTCAGGCATTTGGGGTTATTCATTTAGTTTCAGTAACTCCATGTGCCTCACATTAATAACAGTTAACCCCATCATGTCCCTCATACTAACCCCTGTGTGCCCCATATAAGGGTTACTAATATGTAAGACACATGGGGGTACTAATGAAGGACCTTAATTATGAAGATACCTAATTATTACCTCCATATGTCCCACATATCAGTAACTCTTATGTGAGGCACACAGGGGGTCAATGTGAGGGACATGATGGGGCTAACTGCTATTACTATGATCCCCATGGAGTTACTAAGCTGTAATGCACATGACCAGACTTTTTATCTACAATGGAGGATTCCACCTCCAAACCTCCCCACCTCGGCTTATACTCGAGTCAATAAGTTTTCCCATTTTTTTGTGGTAAAATCAGGGGTCTCGACTTATATTCGGGTTGGCTTATACTCGAGTATATACAGTAGTTATCTCGGGAATGATGATGTTTACCAGTACCTTCCCTGCACTGGTTTAGGTCTATTTCTAACACGCAGTCTGGTTTCCTGGTCGGAGGGAAAACTCTCAGGCCGGGACTCTACCTTTACCTCCCCTACTGCCGCTTTGACACTTGGTCACATGACCGTCTCCACTCTACTCAATGGACACATGGCCAGAGTAGAGGGGAGTGGGTGGCGTGAGTGATAGACATAGTGGCCGTAGGGACGACGGGGGAGCGAGAGTTCTGGCCTCCCTGTAAGAGCTAGTTCATACGGGACCGCGTATTTTGGTCCTGATTGTTATGTGGGAAGCTGCGTCAGAATAGGACCAAAATGTGACTGTCGCGGCTTCTCGCTCCGGAGTAGGCTCAAATGAATGGGCCTAGCCAGCGGGTGCTGTCGCGAGGCGGACGCCGGGGCTGACAAAGCCGCGGAATCCGCCTGAAGAAAGGGCAGCTCGCTTCTTTTTTCTGTGAGCCGAAACATACCGCTCATGGGAAAAAGGAAGCTAGCGTTCTACATAGACCTTTATTGTCAGGGGGCGGATTTTGAGGTGGATTCGGCGTCAGAATCTGCCCCCTCTTGCACCATGTGAATGAGCCCTAAAGGTAATAAGTGGAGCTCTGGGGTACCGGAGTATATATTAGTAATAAAGCGTAACTAGTGCAGGAAATACGCTGGTATTCTTTATTACTCCCCAGATAACCCCTTTAACTATTGTACAGACCTTGAAAAGGAGCGATTGCAAAGGAGATCTTCAAGATCGCTGAGTAAAAGCGACTCATGCGAGTTTAGCAGATTAGTCGATGAAGCTATATTCCACCTCCGTTGTTTAGCCCACCAAAGTAACACCAGCCCACCCTACCTAAACGTCAGACTCCCACCTTCTTTCTCATGTTAACAAGAAGCGATCTGTCATCAGAGCTCATGGGAGGTGACCGGGCTGTGCGTTGGCGACTGTTTCAGTAGAATATCTATTTATCAGAGTTTACTGTGTACACGAAACCTGCTCATTCAGCTCTAAGACTCTTTACAGCTTCTCCAAAAGCGAGGAAGGTGTTAAGGAGCTGTTGGTTCTGTGTGAAGTGTCTGGTAGGCAACACAAGCTGTGTGATTTGTGCCCAGCCGCACGCTGCTCCAAACAAGCAGGAAGAGGAGCAGATGCTGTCACAATCACCCACTTAAATAAACAGAAGGATCAATTGTAACAAATACTCCCCGGCTATGCCTTGGCCTGATGCTAGAAAACACGGCTCGGTACAGTATATTGCACTAAATACCTTTTAATGTCATGAATTATTCATGTTCCCCTTAGGTCTCGTGAGCTCGCTACACTGCAGGATGTTGACTTGGATTATTTTGCTCTTAAAGGGGTGTCCATCATTTTTAGAGATTCGAGAAAAAACAAGAAAGTTTTTTTCTTTTTAAAGAAAAAAAAAATGAAATCTTTTTGTCACAGTTTTGACATTATTGCTCACAACCAGAGTCTTTGGTAAGAGACGTAACATGCCTTAAAGGGACACTGAAGATGAAGTAGAGGGAATAACTTGCCCGTGGCGTTTATAAGGGGTGCAGCTTAGTAAAGTAGATGAAGTTTTGTGTTCTTAAGGTGGCCTTACTCTTGGCTGAAGCTGCTGACTAGGTAATGTGCATGCGGGGTGTCCTGACTCTGGCCGGTATCAAAGGGGAAAAGGATCGGGCTGCTGGATTTCAACACGACCAATCCTTTTGTTACAAGCCACCGCCGAGGATGTCTGACAGTGGATTATCTCTTTTTATTGAAAACACAGGCACACTCAGCGAAGCAGGTTGGAAGGAATACCTAGTGCCCAAATGAGTGACGCCGCTGACTGAAGTGTTGGTGGTGGGCAATAATGTATATGCTGTGAAATTATGACCCACTGGTTATTATGGACAAGTGTCCCAAATTTCTCTTTAAAAAGCCGTCTGTGGCCATGTTTAATAAAACCTCAAACCTTTCCACTTACCTAGAGATGAGCTTCATCGTGCTCCTCTCTGGCGCTTCCCGGGGAAGTTCTGCAGTGACGCTGGTGACATACACCCCAGCTTCACTGTTCCTGTGCCTGGTGTCTGATGCAAAATATTTTTTTTATTTTTATTGCAGCCTGTATGGATTTACAACAGAGGCATATGTGACCCCTGATGCATAGAAATCTTTGGCTGGTTCAGTGTTCCAAATTGTCTAGACAGATTCCTCTTACTCCCAGGCTTACGGTAGTTCATCAAATAGTAATGAAAGGGTATTTTCAGGCTTTTATGATATTTAGCATACAAGTCATCAAAGATTAGCAAGGGTCCAACTCCCGGACCCCTGCCGATCAGCTTTAAGGGCCCTCCTTTTCTGCTTCGCAAGCCATGTGACATATGAATGTAACATCACGTGGCTTGTGAAGCTGAAGTCACACTCTAGTCCAGTAGTCACGTGTCCTGTAAGCAGCTTAGTCCTATTCAAGTGAATGGGGCTAAGCTGCAGAACCAATCACAGTTCCTGTACAATACTCAGCATTCATAGACCACAGCACTCTCCAAAATACAGCCATCTCTTCAAACAGCTGGTCCACAAGGTTCTGGGTGTCGGACCACGGCTGATCTTTAATCGGTGACCTTTCCTAAGAATTGGTCATCGATCTATAAGCCTTTAAGGACTAAATACAAAACTATCTATAGGTTAACAGCTACCTAATGCGTATGCTTAATGCTTTTGTAACCTATTGAAGACGTTCTGCAGCTGTCTACCTGAGGACATGTTCACACAGCATAGATTTGCCATAGGCAGGTTTGGCGTGGATTATTTTTAGCAACTGAAGCCAACAAGAAAAAAAAATACACAAGATTTTTGATACTGACATTTTCTGTTACCTTCCCTTTAGAGTCAGCCCCCGTAGTAGAGAACATCACACTAAAGCTTCACTATCAGTATCTGGTTGGATAAATGTTCGATTGTTGCCTCAATTTAACCCTTTCACTGCCATGAACATATAGTCCTATGCCGTGGCTTTAACCACTTGCTGCTACTAGAATATAACAAATGGAGGATGTGTGCCCTCGCCCGCATCGCACATGCTCTTGCTTGTACTACAGAAAATATGATTTTTGCCTTGATACGTCTCATGCTTCGCTTAGAATGTCAGACTATTACCCACATGAGTTTTTATGCATTTTTACAAAACCTACGTTGATACAAAATTGCATGAAGGTGTCCATAATTCTACCCAGCTGGAGGGATCTTCACAATATGCCCGGTGTTATCTTTCCCTATTGTACATGGGTTTTTGAGTATAATATGATTCTGTGTTTTGTAATTTAGGCTTTATTTGTGCTTTGTCAAAATTGTGCTATCTATTGAAGTACCACCATGTAATGGCCATAAAATAGATGGGATTCCTCTCTTTCCTTAGAGTAATGTTTATTAGAAGCCGGTATACTTCCTGAAAATCCAGAAGGCTTGCCATGTTTGTTTCTCCGTAATGCGGGAGCATACTGTGTAATTGATGGGCTTAAGGGCAAATGCAGATTGTTTGTGGCAGGGGATAATTAGCGAGCGCTGACTCCGCACACCTCCAAATCTGTTTCCTTAATAGTGCCTGTGTGCGTACCGACTACAGGAGGATGGCACCTTGTACCCTCGAGCCCCCTGGCCAGGCTTTTGTGCCAGAATTAAAGGTATTGTGTCATTAAGGAGTCTTATTCCCTGTCCACAAGATAGAGAAGTGTCAAATCGCAGAGGGTCCAATTGATGGGTCCCCCAGTGATCAGAAGAACGGGGTTTCCCACTATATTCACAGAATAGGGGATAAGGATCTCTGGAGAGTAGGGGTCTTCAACTTCCCCTAAGTGCTTAGTGTGAGTGCATGGCTGCCACTCCTTTTTTGGGGGCTATCGGAGATCATCCTCCTGGAAGTCTCATAGTCGTGAATGAGTTGGTGGCCATGTTCTATTCTCCAAAAGAGTACTCGGGGAAACTTGTGGGTCTCTTGATCACTGGTGGACCTTGTGGTTATACCCACACTAACCAAAGACTTGCCCCTTTCGCGTGGATGTGGCCCAGGCTTAAGAGGCAGAACAGATGGTGGTAACTGAACCTCCTTTCCATGGACAGTCGTGCGATTATGACCCACATCGGACTTGCCTACAAAACCAAAAACCAGTTTCCGCAGTTGGCCCAGCTATCAGCCTGTGCATTGCAGAGGTCAAAAACTATGGCCAAACCTCAACCAATAATTGACATGCAGCGGGCTCAAAACCTGCACAGGACATTGGAGGGGTTTATCAAGACTGGCATTTGGTATGCCGGTCTTGATGGGCACAACCTTCGGCCTGCACTGAAATCTATGCCAGCTTGTGGAGCGCTTTAAGAAATGAACGCTGTGCTGTGATTGGTTGCTTCCAAAGTCAGGTTTTATTTCAGGCGGTTTCTAAATCTCCCACAACATTTCGTGTTTGAAGGGAAGTGAATATCTTTAGAAATGGAGAAGTGAGTGCGTTGTGGCTAGTCTTGGACAGATTGATTTTCCTGAGTTTTCTCCTAGTTAACATTAGTAATGGCCGCCTCATAACAGCAGTGCACCTTTTCCAGTTCACAGAGCTCCACTTATGTAAGGATGGCCATAATGGCTCTCGGCGTCCTACGATTTGGTATTGAATGCTCTTTTCCTGCTTTACAGGCGCTGCACCTCCAGCCATACTTCATATGATGTTCGAGCCTCCTGCCATCCTCTCCATTTATCAATAATGGCCGTATTCTGCTCGGCTTCTGGCGCTTTTTTCTATTATTTTAGGTTTTCTATTGAAAATTCTAATCCTCGGCTTTCTCTGGTTGGGGCAGGGAGAAATCTTAAATGTTCTATTAATGTTTATGGACATCTCCGCTCTGTAGCTTGAGGGGGTTAACATTTTCAGCAGAGCATATTTAAAGATGGCTGGTAATGTACACATTGAATATAACACGCTCCCATTGTTTCACTGCCCCAGGAATTGAATTCAAGCCGTGTCTTGTTTTCCTCACACGTGTATAAAATGTATGTCGTTCTATCAGACATTATTCCTCAGCTTAACAAGTCTTATTGACATTGATGCGTTTTCCTGCAGTACAGTAAAATGGTTTTGATTTCCCAACAGTGCAGTAAAGTGTATCGGCAGATCCAGGAGGTGCCGTATTATTAAACGTCCTGGTTTTTTAGAAAACACCTAAAATTTTTACTATAGACTGGGAATATATAGCAGACATACCTGGCTCCTCCATTCTTGACTGTCACGCCAACAAAATGGCCGTCGCTGTCTCTCTGACCTGTCAAAAATTTGAAGGCTGAGCTGCTTTCCTTCCACTATCCATTTCTTTAGGATGGGCACAATGCACACGTCAGTGGCTCTGCTCTATCCCAGGGCAATATATTGGGGTGAGGAGTACCTTGGACATTCCAGGGCAGTAGCCATCTTTTGAGGAACGGAGACATCAGCAGTCACCAGGGTTACATCAGATAGGTTTAGTATACATTGCCATTGTATAGTGAAAGCTTTTTTTGTCTCTGGCTGGACGGTCGTGTGAATTAATAATGGAGATTGTGTTATAAATAATGCAGACGTATTATTTTAATAATTCCGGTCATGAAGCGGCAGAGATGAATCCAGATTTCCTGTGTTCCTAGCACTGACTTCTGATTTCACGCTGTCCTAAAACTATGTGAATATACGGAGTAAAAATACATTCATGATTATCCTACTAATATTATAAATAAAATGGCTGAACGGATTTGAATGAAATTCAGCACATAGATAGTTTGTAACCTCGATTAAAACATAGGCTACTCTTCATCGCGGTAAATGACATGGCTTCACGACTGTTATGAATTTATTTTCACATACTATATTACACTGCTCTTGCAGCAGCTTATCTCAGCCAGGTCTGTTATCTCTCTATGTAAACACTCAGCTAACCCTCAGTGGATTGTGTACATGCATTTGCAGATTATCTGATCTGCTCCAGGCAGTGCTGACAAACTGGATGGAAAAACATCTATAATCCAAATTGGCAGTTTGCTACTTTTAAACATGCCGGGAAAAAAAGAAAATCTAATTTATCGCAAAATTCTAAAACAACGAGAGCTATGAAGGAAGCCAGAAGTCACAGAGTTCTCAAGCGGAGCTGAGGGGGATCATCGGCGCCAACAACCCGCTCATTATATGGCGACCCAGCGAGCTGCTGGATTGACGGAACAATCACCGGCACAGCGCGAGGAACTAGTTCAACAGCAAGCCAGCTTGACAGCTGCCGAAACGCCGGAGCAGGCAGATTACGCCAACACCATGCTCATTATATGGTGTCCCAGCGAGCTGCTGAGATGCCGAGAACAATCACAGGCATGGCGTGAAGACAAGTTCAGCAGCAGGACAGCTTAAGAGCTGCCAGAGCAGGCAAACCATCGACGGCAGCAATTTGCCAAATATAGGCGGATCATTGACGCCAACAACATGCAGACAAAGTCGCGGGCAGAGGCTAGTATTTAATACCAATCAGATTACTTACAAATTGCACGCCTTTTCGAGTCTCAAATTTAACACCTCCAAATTGGAAATTTTGCGTTGTAAAAGGCTGCCCAAGAAATAATACCCTTAAGTTTTGGCTTTCAGAAGCAGGACAAGTATCTGCCCTACATTGGAGTAAACCAATTCAATCCGTTAGAAACCCATATTAAGTGGAATTGTCACACCGATCCCAAAACTATTGAAGAATCTTGCCCTGTAGCACTGCCCATCCCTTTTCTGGGTTGGTAGAATTCATATGGTGAAAATGGTCGCCTTACCACACATCCTCTATTATTTCCATACCTTCCCAAACCCAGTAGCCACTTCCTCCCTAGCTGGCCTTCAGAGGGACAGCTATCATTTTATCTCGGCATATAAACGGCCTAGAATCCGAAGACACACCATGTACCATCACAAAAATTTGGGTGGCCCGTTGGTTCCCAATCTTTATAAATACTATATTGCTGCTCGCTCTCAAAATGTTGTGCCATATATAACTTGACTGATTACCCATGATGGGTGGATCTGGAGTCATATCTGGTTGCTCCGGCCTCACTACAGCCTCTCCTGTGGTGTCCCGTCCCCCCCAGTCGTCTTTCCACTCAATCGCAGACAGTGCTATAGTAACCAGATATATGTTGCAACTGTGGTGATTACATTTTAGTTATAAGTAGTGTTGAGCGAATAGTATACGAATCCTAGTTTTGAATACCTCGCTTCCATAGGAATGCATTGAAGCTGGCCGGCGCTTAACCCCTTCGTGACTGGCCGCTCCCATGCATTCCTATGGAAGTGGAGGTATTTGAATCTAAGATTCGAATACTATTCGCTCAACACTATTTCTAAGTTGCAAAGCCCCACCCCACCAATGCTTCCTCTGCTCTACCCTCCCCTGAGGGTAGAGCAGAGGAAGCAATATAGTATTGTTAGTGGCGCTTAGTTTTTAGATTTCACTTTTTAGATTTTTAGATTTCACTTAGTGGCGGAACACTTGGTTCAGTCTTCTCAACAACTTCCTCACCAAGGAGGGCCCTCACCAAGGAATACTTTTTCTGCACATACCCCATCCCTCCCAAAGAGGCCTTTAAGGCTAACCAGGTCTTTCACTTTTTACGTTCACTCACTCCACATAACACTACGATCACACCCACTAACTTCGAAAGAATGTCTCTCTTTAGGGCGACCGATAGAGGTTCCCTTCTTTCATATATGGTTTGTTGAGTGCCCCATCCTCGGAGCTCAAGCTTGACTTTGACGGCTACTGGCTAATATCCGAGGCCTGTCGTACTGTCTCCAGCTTTCACTCCGAGATGATGTTGGGTGTTGTGTTTTTACCTCCTTGGCAGGGACCACTTGCCCCTCTCCATCCCGACCCATGCAGTGTAGCACTGTTCATTCCTTTTTCTCCCTTCTATGTTTATTGGTTATTTACCATTTTATTCATATCCTCCTATTGACTATCTTAGGTTTGATAAGCTGTTATGTTGATAAGCGATGCCTTTGTATGTTCTATTCTCACCTTGGACTAGTTGACATATCATTGTTCTGCGTTACTGGCTTTCTATTGCTGTCATTCAATAAATACCTTTGGAAACTACAAATGCCAAGGCCGACCACACAGCTAGCACTGCTGGATCCGAGGCATCGCCGCCTGTACAGACCGCTAAACCGTGGTGTCGTACACAATGGTAATCGTTTTATAAAAGATAGTTAACCTTTCAAAAAATTCACAGCTACAATATCTGATGTGTTTTTCAGTGTGTTTTTGTTGTGGATCCCATAGCAGAAATTCCAGACTGAGCCTTGAACCTCAGGATTGTGCCGTGGATGAACACTGTGGTTTGCCTCATTTGCACTAACTATGGACAGACATTTGGCAGTTCTGGTTTTCTTATGCAGTCTCTTGCCCCTCCTGCCTTGATTGATGTCACACAGGCCGGGATATGTCAATACAAAGCAACGCGACTGACATTTGGCGCATGCGCGCTGAAAAGAGATGTGCTGGCCATATCTGCGCATGAGTTGGATACCATCTGGCTTATTAGGATATCCTGGTTTTTTGGATATTAAGTCGGGAAATGTCTAACTCCTCTGAAAATTTGACCCACTCCCACGTGACTGCACATGTAGTGTGCACTGCTTTATGACATTACTAGCCTCTGCCCGCGACTTTGTCTGAATGTTGATGGCGTCAATGATCCGCCTATATTTGGCAAATTGCTGCCGTCGATGGTTTGCCTGCTCCGGCGTTTTGGCAGCTCTTAAGCTGTCCTGCTGCTGAATTTGTCCTCACGCCGTGCCTCTGATTGTTCCGGCATCTCAGCAGCTCGCTGGGACACCATATAATGAGCATGGTGTTGGCGATGAAAATCTGTCTGCTCCGGCGTTTCGGCAACTGTCAAGCTGGCCTGCCATTGAACTAGTTCCTCACGCTGTGCCGGTGATTGTTACGGCAATCCAGCATCTCGCTGGGTCGTCATATAATGAGCGGGTTGTTAGCGCCGATGATCCCCCTCAGCTCTGCTTGAGAACTCTGTGACTTCTGGCTTCCTTCATAGCTCTCATTGTTTTAGAATGTTGCGATAAATTAGATTTTCTTTTTTTCCCGCCATGTTTAAAAGTAGCAAACTGCCAATTTGGATTAAAGGTGTTTTTCCATCCAATTTATCAGCAATGCCTGGAGCAGATCAGATAATCTGCAAATGCATGTACACAATGGACTGAGGGTTAGCTGAGTGTTTATATATAGAGATAACAGACCTGGCTGAGATAAGCTGCTGCAAGAGCAGTGTAATATAGTATGTGAACATAAATTCATAACAGTCATGAAGCCATGTCATTTACTGCGATAAAGAGTAGCCTATGTTTTAATCGAGGTTACAATCTATGTATGTGCAAATTTCAATCAAATTCGTTCAGCCGCTTTTGCTTGATTGAGGAACAAACATCCAAACACACAAACTTTCACATTTATAATATTAGTAGGATAGGATTTTATTTTTTATTTTTTTTCATTTATGCTTTATGTAATATGTCAGTTGTGTTTTATTATAAACGTATTACCGTATTTTCCGGACTATAAGGCGCACATAAAATACTAGAATTTTCTCAGAAATTGCAAGTGCGCCTTATAGTCAGGTGCGCCTTATATATGGATCTGTCCTACCTCTAATGGAAGATGCAGAAACTCAATTTGAAGCTGTCTCTTCCCCAATACAACTGGTTGGGTCCCGGTCATGCTGTGGCTGGTCTCTCCGCCGCGCCGAAGTGACCGCTCCGTGACTGCTGCACTCTGTGGCGTGATGTTAGGACAGCGTCCGGCCATGTTGGCTGCTGGTCACGCCCCCTCGCTGCCTTACGTGTTCTTCACAGCAGTCTGTTGTGTCCCCGCCTAGTTTCTGTCTCACACTGGAGAGCTGGGAGCGCATCATCCCCTGGAGCTGCTGATGCTTCTGTCCCCTGTGTCACCCTATATGGTGCGCCTTATAGTCCGGTGCGCCTTATAGTCCAGTGCGCCTTATATATGAACCTAGATGCCTTAGCAGGCATTTTTTTACAGGTGCGCCTTATAGTCCGGTGCGCCTTATAGTCCGAAAAATACGGTACCTTTGTGAATAGTGCTGTGGGAGTGGTTTGGGGCAAAACTGTGACAAGTTTCTTCTAAAGTTTAGAGATGAGCGAGTAGTACTCGACTGAGTAGGTATTCAGTCGAATACTACGGTATTGGAAATACTCGTACTCGATCGAGTACCACTCGCTATTCGAATGGAAAAGTTCAATGCAGAACCAGCATTGATTGGCTGAATGCTATACAGTCGGCCAATCAACACTGGTTCTTCTCCTACCTTTAGAAGTCTTCTCCGTGCAGCTTCCCCGCGGCGTCTTCCGGCTCTTCATTCACTCTGCCAGGCATCGGGCCTGGGCAGAGCCGACTGCGCATGCCCATTTGTAGTGCGGACATGCGCAGTCGGCTCTGCCCAGGCCCGATGCCTGGCAGAGTGAATTCAGAGCCGGAAGATGCCGCGGGGACGCTGCACGGAGAAGACTTCTTGGAGGATCCAGCCCGACCCTCACTCGTGGACTTGGTAAGTATAATTTGATAGAACATTGCCTACCCCTGAAACGAGCATTTTCCCCCCATAGACTATAATAGGGTTCGATATTCGATTCGAGTAGTTGAAAATTGAGGGGCTACTCGAAACGAATATCGAACCTCGAACATTTTACTGTTCGCTCACCTCTACTAAGGGTACATTCAGACATGACACAGAGTTGCTTTGGTTTTGTTTGTTTTTTTTTTTGTTTTTGTTTTTTTTTTGGGGGGGGGGGTATTTATTTATTTTAATTTATCTTTGCATTGCTTGCATATTTTACCACAGATTTCCCCATAGCATAGCGAAAGGGTGTAATTCTCACTAGAAATTGGGAGCCGTTCTGTAAGGTAATAGTCTTTTTTTGGGGGGGGAGGGGGGGGGAGGACATACAAATCTACAGCCTATCCTCAAATAGTTGCAGAATTTTTTTTTTTTTAGGTTTCGCAGATAAGAGTTTGAAAGCCTTATTAGTTACAGATGTTCAGCGCAGTGAAAATCCGCAGCGATTTTTGCTATAGCAACAGAAGTGCAAATAGTTTTATTTAAAAAAAAAAAAAAAATCTGAAAAAAAAATAAGTTGTGACTTTTTGAAAGGGTAATCAAGATTTCATGTTTTAGAAGCCAAAGTCTGGTAGCTTAATACCCTAAATGTCAGCAATTACAAGTGCGGTAGGTGGCGGAGTAAAGTGGCGGAGTGCAATACTAATTGCTTTCTATTAGCATGTCTCATTATCGCTGCATGCTCATTAAGGGCTTTTATGCTTGGGGCAGCAGCGTTGACAAGCAGGGTTACGGGTTCATTGGCATGGCTATGTACTCGCGTACTCTTCTAGCGTATTTTTGTCTTTACATTGAGGTCTCCAGACTAATGCCCCCCCACCCTTTTAGAACCCAATTTTGGACATCTTTAAGAAGGCGTTGAAGCAACGTCGTTACGGTTTTAGGATGAAGCGAGCAAGGGTTAAGAGCGAGGAAACTTGCTCTGCTCGGTTTTTACGGTTTTTTTTCATACGGATCCCCAGGGTCCAATTAGTTCAGCACACTTGTCCAACAGGAAAACAAAAAATGTTTCCCTTTCTAAGTACGTGTGCCATGGCGGCCGCTGCCTGCCAGCAATGTGCATCATTAAATTCTCACCTGCTTTTAAGGGACTGTGTTACGTTGGGCATTTTCTCTTTAGTTATACCGTCTGCTTTGAACCTGATTTACCTGGAAATTGCTCACGGTTTACGATGGAGGATGGGTATAATGTGGAGGTCAATCATTTAAGTGTATAGTTATATTATGTGAGTTTATATAAGAGATAAGATAAGATAATCCTTTAATAGTCCCACAGCATGTTACAGCATAGTAATACAGATACAGGATAATACACAGTAATATATTACAGACATAAGCTGAGAAGAGAAGATATACTAGGAGTCCATAGCAGCTAAGGAACAGAAGAAGAAGGAAGACTTCATAATCATTAGTTTTCTGTACAGAGTGATCTACTCTTGGTCTGATGTAGATTATATATATATATATATATATATATATATATATATATATATAATTAATATATATATATATATATATATATATATAAAGTGTCAGTGCATATAGACGCAGCGTTACAGTATTGAATTATATGCAATTTACACACCATTTTTCAAGGATATTGACTTCCTTGCAGCTTCCCTACAGTCCGTCAATGGGCTCTATTGTGGTTTGTGTAGGCTTCATAGGCAAAACTAAATAATGGCATATAATTTGCTGATTTTATTCCCTGCGGAACATTGCCTTATACCAATTGTATGTCTTTAATGAGAAACGGTTTCACCCAGAGGGACATTACTGGCATCTTATCCAGCCGAGTAGTAGTCTTTGTACTAGTAAAGGGGAACCCTAACACTACAGTCTAAAGATGGTGCCTCATTTCAGAGTGTTTTCTTCTTTCTGGACGAAAGACAATTTCGGTGACCCCATTGTAATTCACTTCCTTGGGGCTCGATAAATCCCCTGTAGGCAGATCAGTAGTCTGCCATAACAATGTCCTCCGTTATGTGTCCTCTTTAGGGCATATGGATGTAATAGTGGCCCCTTCCTCTAACACATTCACATTCTTGTACTGGTGGACTCCAAATGCCTGTGTACGGTATAACAAACGGCCATTCGTCTGCATGTCCTCCATTCCTTGTCTTATTGTTTGTATAGCTCCTACAAATGTCCACAGTAACAGACTAGTCCTTCAATATGATACTCCGTTAGGCCCGGTTCACATCTACGTTCGGTATTCTGCTTGGGGACCCCCTGAACAGAATACTGAACGCATTGACAAGCCGTGAGCTTGTAGACTATAATGGAGTCCATGTGTTTTCCACACAGTCTCCACACGAGTCATGCAGAGAGGAAAGTAGTTCATGAAGTATTTTTCTCTCCACATGTTCCATGCAGAAAACACACGGACCCCATTATAGTCTATGGGGTCCGTGTGCTTTCATAAGCTCACCGCTTGTCAATGTGATCGGTCCCCAAGCGGACTCCCCCGAACGCAGATGTGAACCAGTCCTTAATATGCTCTCTCCATTTTTCTGGATCAGACTACATAGGGCTTGTAGTCTGTCACCATGGAGATGCCCGGGTCTGAAGCTTTACGAACAATAGCACATTTTAACAGACCTTCAGAATCGCTTAATGTCTCAGTATAAATCTGTAGACCAATCCCATAGATACGTTGCTAATCTCTTTACATAGCTTATAACCTTTTTTTTAACGAATGTCTATGTAAATGATAACCAAGCCCCTGATTTTTTTTTTCTTTCTATTCTTGCTTTAATTGCTAAATTTTCCTGCTTTATATGAAGAGCAAATCAGCGAATGTCATATAATAAAAATTTCCTGTAATGTCCCTATTATATATTAGCGTGTATATCTCCATACCAGAGGAATGCTGTAAGATAACTATACACTTAGAATAATTACCGGGGGAGTTTTCGTCTGACAATTAATGGGCGAGCGCGCCCATTAACATGCATTTGTCAGCTCAGCTGATCCCACAGGTTAATTCCTACGGGGGCAGAAAATTAGGCGTATGCCAGACGCTTCCAGAACACACTTCTTATGGCACCAGTAGAAATAGTAGAGTGTCTGAGAGAATCTGACAACTATCACTTTCATGAGATTGTCAGCAGCCCAGCCATCTTCAGGGAATACAGTAAATGGCCAGATGCCAGCTATAATTTGTCTCCTTTACTTCCTCTCTATACCATTTCCCAATCTTTGTGGCTTGCCTGTTACTTAACTCGTCTTGGTTTTCTTTGTTGATCCCGCTTTTCTTAAAGTGGCCATACAAGTTAGAATAACAGCTCGAGTGACCAGCTAAATTCTGTTTATAGTGGTGCCCCGAGTCCCCAGTGTCTTGAGATTGGCACCATGAATCTGAACATGCCCATCTCATGCTCTCAAAGGAGAAAAGTCGCCTGGTAGTGGCTTAATTCCTCTTCCCTATAAAACACATGTCCGCACCAAACATACATGTGTTTAAAGGGATTCTACCATTAAAACCTCTTTTTATGTGGATAAGACGTCAGAATAGCCTTTAGAAAGGCTATTCGTCTCTTACCTTTAGATGTGATCTCCACCGCGCCGTTCCTTAGAAATACTGTTTTTTATCAGTATGCAAATTAGTTCTCTGGCAGCAATGGGGGCGGGCCCCAGCGCTGAAAATGCAATGGGGGTGTCCCCACTGCTGCTCGAGAACACGATCCTGCGACGCCTCTATCTTCGGCTGGATCCTCCCCTTCTCTGTCATCTTCCTCCTGCGTCACCTCCAACCGAAGATAGAAGGTAGAGGATCCAGCCGAAGTTAGAGACGCCGCAGGATCGTGTTCTCGAGCTGCAGTGGGGACGCCCCCATCGCATTTTCAGTGCTGGGGCTGCCCCCATCGCTGTGAGAGAACTAATTTGCATACTGGTAAAACCGGTATTTCTAAGGAATGGCGCGGCGGAGACCACATCTAAAGGTAAGAGACGAATAGACTTTCTAAAGGCTATTCCAACCTCTTATCCACAAAAAAAGAGGTTTTAATGGTAGAATCCCTTTAAGGGTCAGGGAGGTGGAATGAGTGTTATATAAAGTGTATGGCTAGCTTTAGTAACGCCATGTTTGTCTATTCTATAAAAGTTCCGCCTAGTTAGGTGTTGAAAATCCTCTAAAGGGAGCCGATCATATTGCTGCATATCCAGCTTCTGGATCCCCGTATACCTCTAAATGTATTACAGGACCAGGCCAAGTCCTCCTGAATGAGAGCTGTTCCTATATAGCATCTAATAGGGTATACGTTCTGATATGAAGAAGCAACTAATATACTGCCCTCACTACATATCCACTTCTCACTTCTGCTTGTTGGTTTACAAAAATTGAACTGCAAAAATCTGTGACCTGGAAACCAAATGCAGAAGATGACTTATTGTGAACCTCTCCTGGTTCCTCTTCACTCCTTGTATAGGGTATCCACTTCCTACAGTTTGGAGTCTGGTTTAGATCACAGTGTATCCAAATTGTCTGGGGTTCTATAGGATATATACTGCTCTTGTAACTATTACAATCTATATTGTAACATGGCGACGGATCTGCGGGCAGGAGGAGCTGAGAAGACTCCTATATAGTTTTAGTAGAAATTGTGTTTAATTCATTTACATCTGCTCATCCGGGGCTTAGGAGTCCAATGGGCGGTCTTATCCGTAGTTGACAACTGTCAATCACTAAGTAAGACCGCCCACTGGACTCCTACGGAATAAAACGCACATTATACTGAATCTATAGATCAATCTGATCAGCTCTATGACTTGCTGCCTACAGACATGACAAGTTCCTATAACTATAGGTTGGTTACTGACATTTTGCGGTGTGTGCTATCGCCATTGCCTGTCGTGTGTAGGATCGCTACGAGCTAGCACAAATCTGTGTTCACTTAGCCGGCCATCTGCAGTGCAAAGGAAGTTCTGGAAGTGATCCCCAGTGGATCAGCACAACCACATCTAGTGAAAGTAAAACGCTGCCCGTGACATCTGGTCCTAGACCGGAAATATCTCTATGATGATATATAATAGCCTGGCTCTATCAGATTGGATGCATGTGTTTTCCACTATACATTACTGTATTCCCCGCACGTTGATGTAACTACGTGTAATGCATAGTTCTAACCTCCGTATTTACACATCCCGTGTTATCTGCGGTCTACAAAGCTAAGGTCTATGCAGTCATCATAGCCCTGGTTAATAGGCCCAATCTAGGGATGACATTTTGTCCCCTTTGGCTTTGTTCTCACTTTGGCCGCAATGTATTTCCGCAGTTGGCCCTCCAGATTGACTCTGTTATTTGCTGCTGTGTGTGCAGCTGGTCCACATGGGGGGATTAACTCTATTTTTATTCAGTGAGGTTTATACTTGGTTGTTCTGTCTGAAATATGTGGCATATCTGTTATTTCCGCAGCCATACAAACACATATCCACACTGAAATTTTCTGTTACATGTGAATAGGGTTTCCAAAACATCGTTCACATGTATGGTAGTGGTGCAAGTTCAGAACCTGTGCATTTTTATTGCCCTCTAAATAAGAAGCTTCTTGGACATCATCTTGGACGTGGGTGCCCTTAAAGGGATTCTACCATTAAAACCCTTTTTTTTTGTGGATAAGACGTCGGAATAGCCTTTAGAAAGGCTATTCATCTCTTACCTTTAGATGTGATCACCGCTGCGCCATTCCTTAGAAATACCGGTTTTTACCGGTATGCAATTCGTTCTCTCGCAGTGATGGGGGTGGTCCCTATCACTGGAAATGCGATGGGGACGTCCCCACTGCTACTCGAGAACAGGCTCCAGTGACGCCTCTATCTTCGGCTGGATCCTCCCCTTCTTTCGGCGTCTTTCTTCGGCGTCACCTCCGACGCCTGTGCAGTTTGCTCTGCCACTGAGACGCTAGTAGAGACGACTTCGCATGCGCACAATTGCGGCCTTGGAACTATGGCCGCCGGCCGGCATGCGCAGTCAGCTCTACTAGTGTCTCACTGGACTCCTAAGCATAATAGAGCAAGAATTTCAATTAAAGGAAAAAAAAAACTGTAGGTTTCCCAAAACTCTTCCAAGTAAGCTATACATTCACATGTGTGTAGTCTGCTCAGCTCCTTCTGCTCTATACCATACTGCTGGCAGATCAGTCACCATGTTCAGCGTGATGTGTAATACAGGCAGTAGCAGAAGGATGGCGCTTTATAATGCATTGCTTTCTGTATAATTTCAGGACTCGGCACTGAAGGTCTATACCGTGTGTGCGGATACAAAACGGACCAAGACAATATTCAGAAGCAGTTTGATGTGGGTGAGTAGTCGCACTTTATTTAGTAACAATGGTGCATTGTGCGTCAGTCTTAACATTGAGCGCTCTGGCGCCATATGTGACCGAATTAAGAGGCTTTGATCCCTTAATATTTTCGATACAACACCAGAGGTCCTGAGCGCCAGAATTGAAATCTACACCAGCCAAGGACTAGCATGGGTACAACCTATACCTGTTTTCTGGTGATAGATATTGCTACTCTATTGGGCTCAGGTGTTCACACCCCAACCCACCTCGATTCCCTCCATCTTCTAGCTAAAAGTAGTGATCTGGTCAGAAAATGGACAGAGTGCCTCACGTTTGGTCCACTTTTTGGCGCAAACAACTTTGACATATTTCATACATAGTTGATGAGGTTGGATAAAGACATTAGTCCATCAAGTCTGACTATTAACAACTATATTCTAGGCGTTTTCTATGTGGTGGGACTGAACATACTTACTATCTAAATTCTGTTCTTAAATGTTAATCCCGTCTCTTCTGTATAGCAGAGAACAATCTGAACTTGGCTTCTATGGAGGTGAATGTAAATGCAGTGGCTGGTGCTCTCAAGGCATTTTTTGCTGATCTTCCAGCCCCTCTAATACCGTATCTCCATCACCCAGATCTTCTGGAAGCTTCTAGTAAGTACCATTGTCATTCACTGTTTGTCAGCAGGGCCACGGATGCTGTTGGTGCTATTGTACCGTTATTAGGTATTGCTAAAACACACAGGAGAGAACTTGACATTTCTTTAACCTGGCTTTGAAGAGTAAACAGGTTTCAGAAATCAAGTCCAAAATAACATGTTAAACCTAAATGTACCGGCAGAAGATTATATTCACATTAGATTTGGAAATGCTGGAAATAATCTCCTAACCTGTAGGTCTAAGGCTGGGTTCACACTACAGTCAATAGGTCCAGTTAAAGCCTTTTTTGGCCATCAAATTTGGTAAAGAAAAGTGCACAAAAATCAGCCCGGGGTTTATCTCTAGGGGGTGTAGTGGTATCAGGTCTATTGGATGTCATGGTCCCTCTGCCACATCAAATACACCAATGCAGGTAGAGACCCCATTACAGATTTTGCACTGGGTCGCAGGTGCTTCAAGTTGTTCCTCTCGACAGACCCCATTATAAGTCATTTGTGTCCGCGATGTGACTGGTCCAGTGCTGCCACCATGATAACAATCTCTGTACAGCGTTGGGGAACTTGTCGCCACTCAAATACATTTCTAGAAGCCACAATAACCAGTCAGAATAAATATCTAAGAATGAATGAAAGTGTATGGCATTCATATAAAATGCAGATGTCTGAATAAGGCCTTAGGGTTTGTTCCGTCTAAGAATCCGATTTTCTTCACCTGCAGAAATCCAGGACCGGCTGGAGAGGCTTCATGTTTTGAAAAAGATTTTGCAGAATTTTCCTTCTGTCAACTATGAAGTCTTGAAATATATTATATCTCATCTGAACCGGTGAGTGTGTGCATAAAGAATTTTAACAGTGCAAATTTATGACTTTTGTTACATTTGAGACCCTTGGTTGCTCAAAGGCATACATTCTTGAAGAAGATTGTCATAAGACGAGCCCTGCCCGGGGTCAGTGACAGAAATATCAGGTGCCTATTGCACAGAGAATGACTGACTGGGCTGCAGAATTCATCATGGAGTTCAGACACGTTTGTAATAGCGACTGAGGTACAATTTCTGTGACATACCCAGGTAAAAGCTGTGACACCTTGTGGCATAAATCTGGCCGCACATAGTTCTGTCATATGATCACATGCAATACAGTCACCATTAGCCATATCATAAGCTCTCCTGGATTTTACCAAAGCCTTATGGAGTTTGGTATAAAGTGATCCCGGTGCTAATTTGCCGGTAGAGTATACACGGACTCACTTCATTATATGCAGCTGACTATATGCCCCCCAATCCCACTGGCTCCCCTCCAGATGTTCCCATGATTCCCCATTGGGTTTTTTCCTTTGGGATCCAGTGCTGATGTGACATGTTATGTCCAGTCGGTCACAAGTTGCACTGATCTTATGGTCTGACATATCATCACTGGACACCAGGAAGCCAAGATCAGTGGCTACCATGAAATTGTCACCAGGGCATTGATAGGCGAGAATGTTTTTTGTGTTTTTTGCAAAGTCAGCAGCAAAAATTACAGGGTTTTGTGTGTGCTCGCCAATGTGGATTTTCTTGCAGGGTTTGTCCAAGAAAAAAAAAAAATACAATAAATAAAATAAAAAAAAATAGCAAAATTTAGTGTGTTCAGTGTAGACTTACCTTAAAGGGAACCTATCAGGTCTACTTGGGACTAGAGATGAGCATCGAATATTCACTGCGCTTAACCCCTTGGTGTTCGGCCACTTACACGCATTCCTATGGGAGCGAGGTATTCAATCAAATACTACTTGCTCGTCTCTACTTGGGACAACAAACCTCTCACATGTCCTTATTGACCAGTGTTTGTGTTCCGAATAGCCGTGTTTTAACCCTTATGCACAGAGTGAATAAAAAAAGAAAGAAAAAAAATCAAACTTTTTTTTTTCTTTCCCCCATCTGTTTGCACGGAGGGGACTCTAAACCAAGGATACACCCGGCCGGTTCCCATTATTGAGTCTCCACTTTCAGATTATTGATTTTTACAATTTTGTTTTCTTTATACTATTTTTAGGGTTAGCCAACACAGCAAGACGAACCTGATGACTGCAGATAACCTTTCGATTTGCTTCTGGCCAACTCTCATGCGCCCAGATTTCGAGAACAAGGAATTTTTCTCTACCACGAAGAACCACCAATCGGTCATCGAAAACTTCATTCAGCAGTGCCAGTTCTTCTTTTACGACGGTGAAATTGTCGACTCTCCCAGCGTCACCAGCTCTCCTTCAGCACAGCACTCTAGTCCGGGTCCGGGTCAGCTAGCGCCCCCTTTAGTCCCTCTGCAGTTACCTCCTCCTCTTCAGCCACAGCTACTACAGCCCACACTGCAGGCCGACCCCCTGGGCATCATATAACTGGGCACAGCTTTGTACTGTTTTATTTAATATCTCCAGGTCCTTACTGGAAACCAGTGATACAGGAAATAAAGACTAACTTCACCTGTAGTAAAAACTTAATGACGCAGATGGATCTGACTACTTTTAGTTTTGTTTTTTTTTGTTTGTATTTTTTTAAACCCTTTGGAACGTCTAAAAAGAGATCGATCTGTGGCAGGCCTTGTGTGTGAATTTTGCTGCTGCATGGAACTTCTATATAAATACTATACACTTCTTCAGGTGTCATGAAGATACTTATCGAAAGAGAAGATTAAACACAGAATAAACAAAATGGTTCTTTTCTATAGAAAAATCTAATTAAATTTACAGAAATAAATCATTTATGAAGCATTAGTGCTTTCACAGCCCGTCTAAAGGCTGAGATTTATTTTGGTGTCGAAGCATCCGTGGTGTGCAGACGTGGGCATGTGTGGGTGCGTGTGGGAGCCTGGCAGTGGGGTGGGTTATGGATTCTCTGTTGGCGGTGCTTGGAATGGAGCTTATCTTGTAAATGATACAAAGTAATAATTGTATGTACATATATAAATGTTTACATATTTGAGGAATAAACATCCATCCATTGAAGCAATGTTTTGTTCTACATGAGGGAGCGGGTCTGCATTAACGGTGGGGTGCCGTCATTGGGCACCATTGGTGGTGTGACTGCCATTCCAGGTCACGGGAACATCTCATATGGCTCTAGAATCCAGATTTGTAGTAAGCGCGTGAAGTCTCCAACGTTCACAATTATTAATGTGTATTCACTCAAGACCGTGAAGCACATGTCAGATGTGATATCTCATGAGGCTTCGGTCTGGTGTCCAGAACACTTTTGGGATTTTCAGCATTTTTCCTGACCCCTCCTTATCAATGAGTGCGCCAATGCTCCACCAACTACCCATGTCTGCTTGTCCTATTTTGTGCAGACACATACATCTTGCACATGTGAGTGTATGTATGTGTATATATATATATATATATATATATATATATATATATATATATATATAGTCCAGCAGAGCTCATGCTCTTATACCCATATTGAGGAGTTGTAATTTTGAGGGGGAATGCCATTAAAGCGATCCTATCACTCAGACATGATTTTTTTTCTAAGTACTACGTCAGAATAGCCTTAAGAAAGGCTATTCATCTCCTACCTTTTGTTGTCTTGTCCACGCCAGCGTTCGCCTACAATCACAGTTCTTGTCGGTATGCTATTGAGCTCTCTCGCAGCACTGGGAGCGGGCCCCAGCGCTCAGACAGCACTGGGGGCGTCCCCAATGCTGCGAGAGAACTCTCCAGCGCCGCCTCCTCTTCTTCAGCAGCGTCATCTTCAGCCTCTTCTTCCGGCGGTGGCTTGTGGGCTTGGGTAGAGCAGACTGCGCATGCCCACAGCTCACGAGAAAATGGCTGCTTCCAATTCTGTGCAAGCGGCCATTTTTCCGTGGCCTGTGGGCCACCACCGGAAGAAGAGGCTGAAGATGACATTGCTGAAGAAGAGGAGGCGGCACTGGAGAGAGTTCTCTCCAGGGGCGGATCCAGAGCCGGGCAAACGCTCGGGGCCGGGACCTAACAAAATGGTCCCGGTCGGCATGTCCCGATTCCAACTGAGCTCAGCGTTAAAGCAGGAGCTGACAGCTCCTGCTTTAAACGCCTATGTATTCGGCTCATCGGCGGTAGGACGCCGATGAGCTGAATGCATATGCGTTTAAAGCCGGAGCTGTCACAGCTCAGCTCCTGCTTTAACGCTGAGCTCCGGGCCTCCGGCATTTGTAGCCGCGATGTGATGACGTCATCACATCGCGGCTACAATATGTGTAGGAGAGAGCTGCGAGGGAACGAGGAATGGTGAGTGTGTGTGAGAACGGCATGACACTGGGGCAGATGGAGGGGGGGGGAGAACGGCATGACACTGGGGCAGATGAAGGGGGGAGAACGGCATGACACTGGGGCAAATGAAGGGGGGGAATGGCATGACACTGGGGCAGAGACGGGGGGGAAATGAAACTGGGCAGATAAAGGAGGAGAATGGCATGAAACTGGGGACAGAGATAGAGGGGGGGGACATGAAACTAGAGGTAGATGAAGGGTGTATATGAAAATGGGGGGGAGATATAATTTACGGGTGACTGTAGGAGGATTATACTGTGTGGAATCACATGAAAATTGAATGAGAATGGGTAGAGTCAACATAAAAGTGGGCGGGGCCTAATTTGTTGCGGCGCACGCCGCACGTTTTGTTCCCTCTTTCTAGTCTTCAACAGTTGGGAAGTACAGGTTAGAAGTGCAAGACCCCCAGTAATTAGGGCCCCACAAACCCTGGATCCACCACTGGTTCTCTCGCAGCATTGGGGACGCCCCCAGTGCTGTCTGAGCGCTGGGGCCCACCCTCAGTGCTGCGAGAGAGCTCATTAGCATACCGACAAGAACCAGGATTGTAGGCGAACGGCGGCGCAGAGAAGACGACGAAAAGTAGGAGATGAATAGCCTTTCTTAAAGCTATTCCGACGTGGTACTTAGAAAAAAAATCATGTCTGAGTGATGGGATCCCTTTAAACTGACTATCCAATCATCATGGTGTAATTGCTATGTATCTACTGAATGTATATACTATGTATATACTATAAATAAGGGTTTGTATAGGGGAACCTAGAGGGTCGCTTCTTGGAAGAAGTGTTGTCAGACTTGTACCCAACACTCACACCCTTGTCACTCATGTACTATAAGTTATAAAGCAGCGCCTGTGAAATGCACCTGGTGGGACCTGTTAGTCTTCTGTCTTGCGTCCACCATTATAGAGCAAATAAATATATCATCTTGGATTTTGTGTCGGAGCATGCACATGTTGTAAGACACAATTTTATATCACAAACTCACCCTCTCAAAGGCTGAGATCAGCTACTGCAATGTAGTCTAGAGAAGGATAAAGTAATTCAATAGGAAACCTTATACTTCATTGTTATGACGCCGGACCTACACTTTAGATCACTATCAGCCAGACACCTTTTTGGTTGACCGCTGTCTTGCTCCTACTTCCCCCTTAATGTTGTATAGACCTGCTGGACACCTTTGGCCACCATGTGGAGATCCGCTGTCTGGTCCTTATGTTGGCGGACATCTAATGTTGGGGGAAAAGACGGAGACCCCTCAGACACACTAGATGGTCGGCCGCTCTTGTCCAAGCCTGCAGGTTTGTTGCTACAACTTCTTGTATCAATGAACACAAACTACCCTGAAGATATTGTGCCTGATACTTATAGAGGTATTTTCAGAACAAGCCGCAGGTTCTGCTTTTCACATTATGTAATAACATGTAGAGAAGTGGTTGTGGTCAGTCTCATGGTAACAGCAAAAGCATAAAGCAAGATTCAATAGGAAAGCCACACGTATAACATAGAACTAATTATAGATATATTACACACATACATACTGTTTGTACTTTATAGTCTTACATCACGGACCCTGATAAGTTTCTCAAAATGTCCCCCCCACAATACTTCATCCCCAGACCCTCTATAATAACTGGGCACCAATACTGCAACCAATTTCCCAGTGAAATCACTGGAGCTGAGCTGCAATGAGGGTGTCCAGTCCATATACAGAGACCTAGCTAACTGCTTCCAGCCCATACAGCTGATCAGGGTGGGGACCAACTGTCTTACCCCACTGACCAGGTATTTAAGTGACCTATAGAGCCTTTTGGTTCCATAATTCAGGGCTGATCAGAAATCACAGAACGGTCACTACTTCCTTCATACTCCTGAGTTCTAGCAGAATATTATTTCTTTACCCCATAAGGTGAATCGATATGGTAGTGAGTTTAATGTGGAGGAATTTCCTCTATAAACATTTGATGGCTGCCCATGTGTCTATGATGACTGTCATGGGCAGGTTACACGTCCTCAGATACATGCAGTGGACGCATTGCATTCTGCCTTGCTCATTGTTTTATAATGTATGACTTCCCTTTACGTAGTCATTGTGTCTCTGCAATTATTACATTTATTGATCATGTATCACAATGGCCGGCAGCAGCTATATATCATTATTATGTGCCCAATATTTTCCTCCATCAAAATTTAACCATCATGGTGCCAAAAATGGCGAGCATTAATAGGGTTTGTACAGCTTTAGAAACTATGCCATCTACAGTTAAGGTGTGGTATTGCAATTAGCCCTAGCCACATCATCAGACTGTCCTATATTCAGTGCAAAGGGACAGAGCAAGTAGCAACCTTCTTTGCTCGTCTGAGCAAATTCTATTTAGTCCTAAATCAGAGTGCTAGACTTTAATGACAGGCACACAAGTCCCAGAGTAAAACATCTCTCTTGTCTGGATTTCATCGTGCCCGTGATTCTATAAGCCTGAAGCTAAATACACATTCCCTTTAAATAGGAACAAGCTACTCTCTATATATTACTGACTGGTGTGCTGACAAACCTCGATTTAGGGAATCCCCTACCTACGGTAACAATTTTTGGTTTATTCAGGAGTATATGCCAAATTTCTTGAGGTTAAGGTTTTTTGAGTTGCCCTAGGGTGCATGAAGTGTAGCCAAAGACAATGAGCAAATAGGTAAACGTATAACAATAGTTGTAGTGTGCGACAGGGTAATAGAGCTACTGAAGAAAAAACGGAAGGAAAACCAGCAACTCTCCAGACGTGGACTAAAATATAACTTTTACTAAATCCATTAAAATAGCATAATTACAAAAAATTAGATAGAACATCTTTGTCAAATAGAGCTACTGCTTAATGAAGCACTCCAGTAAAAAATTCTTGTCCACACCATTTAAAAATGAGCCTGTGTGTGTTGTAATTCTATTGAATAAGTTACCGATATGAAGTTATATGCTTCCCCCAGGAGCGCTGACCTCTCTGCTCTTCTCATGCACAGTATAGGTAATGATTTAACGTTATCATGTCAGTTATCATGCACCAAAAAATGCTCCACTCCATTTTACAACTCACCTCACACATATGCTATAACACAAATCTGAAAACCAGCACTAGCTATACTGGAAAGCTATAGGACCTCCCCTGACGCTTTCACAATAGTAAGAAATGAGCACAATGCACAGGTCCTAATAAATTTCCCCTGTTTCCTGCCTTTTTTTGCCTACCAAAGACCCGTATGGTGAGTTTCACCTCCTGTTCATACAGTAAACCATTTATGCATCAGATATGCAGAGAAGGGTTTGGCGCTCCAGAGAGGAGCACATAACTTCACAATAAATCTGTCAGTAAGTTATAAACCAATCTTCTTTCTTTTACGGAAAATCTTCTTTAAGGTCTTGTTTGATATGAAACAAGAAACAGGAAAAGATATTTAACAGTATATTATCCCAGAGCACAGAAGTTTTTATGACTTGATGATTTGATTTTTTATTTAAAAACAATGACATATATAAGGCCCGAGGCGATTGCATTGCGTGTTCTTTTCTGTAGTGACTACGGTGAATTACATTGTGCTTGCTACACAGACTATTGGACCAAAACTGATTTATCTTCCCCTTGTAATACCTTTCTCTTCTCTACTTGGTTTCTGTTTACTTGCAACAAGACATTTTCCCATTATAGTTTCTGAGTTTTGCAATAGAGGCAGTGCTGAGGCATGAAGTGATACTGAAGACAAGCGAGCCCAGGACCCATGAAATAGAATGAGAGGTCTACTACAGCTCTGTACAAAACACACTCACAATATGCAGGGGCGTAGCTAAAGGAGTGCAACTGGGGCATGGTTGTCAGGGAGGGGGCCAACAAGCCATTTTTATGTATTTAGATAGAGAGTGAAGGCAGTGAACAGAACCATATCTACGACTCTGCAATATGGCTGTGTGCATGAGACCTAAGACCAGAAGTACAGGTATAAACCTAGAGTGTGCCTCTCCACATATAAGACCATGGCAACTTTAACCATTGGGAAAACAGTGCACTTGTACTCAGGGGCAGGGCCGCCATCAGGAATTTTGGGGCCCCATACAGCCTAAGTGTCTGCCCCCACCGCCATTTTAAAACTACCTTATTTTGCGACCTACCAATTCTGTATTACATTTCCCTTTATTTAGCAGCATTACAAGGCTTAATCAGATTCTATTTGCAGGTAAAATCTGCTACGTGTGACCGCGCCTATAGAAAGCCAACACCATTTATAAGAGCCATCCTAATAAATCCTCAGGGCTTATTCACATTGCGTTTTTGGCCTCCCTTGCTGGGATACGTTGGCAACCAGTCAGAATCAGCTGTCAACTTATCCCTGCACGAAGAACTGGCCATTAAAAAAAAAGGGGGGCCTGCAGTTCTCCGTGCAGGGATAAGTGGGGAGCTGATTGTGACTGGTTACCAACGTATACCAGCAAGGGAGGCCAAAAACACAATGTGAACACTCCTTTAAAGTGAAAGTCCCACCCCCAAACAGGCTGCTATGCTAGTAGCATAGCCACCTACATCATTATTATCCTCCAGCTAAAAACTTATATATTATATATATTATTGTCCCAGTTCCCTCTCCGCAGTGCCGCACACCTGATGCCCCAACAATCACCCCCCCCCCCCCGTCCACCCTCTAACATCTTTCCATTGCCCCCTGTACCCATACCTCCCAACTTTTGAAGAACCAAAAGAGGGACAAAATGTGCCCGCACACTGTATATTCCTCCTACAGTCACCTGTAAATTATATGTCCCCCCTCCATCTCTGTCCCCAGTTTCATATACACCCTTTATCTGCCCCCAGATTCATGTCCCCTCCATCTCTGCCCCCAGATTCATGTCCCCTCCATCTCTGCCCCCAGATTCATGTCCCCTCCATCTTTGCCCCCAGATTCATGCCCCTCATCTCTGCCCCCAGATTCATGTCCTCTCCATCTCTGCCCTCAGATTCATGTCCCCTCCATCTCTGCCCCCAGATTCATGTCCCCCATCTCTACACCCAGATTCATGTCCCCACATCTCTGCCCCCAGATTCATGTCCCCCATCTCTGCCCCCAGATTCATGTCCTCTCCATCTCTGCCCCCAGATTTATGTCCCCCATCTCTGCCCCCAGATTCATGTCCCCCCATCTCTGCCCCCAGATTCATGTCCCCCCATCTTTGCCCCCAGATTCATGCCCCCCATCTCTGCCCCCAGATTCATGTCCTCTCCATCTCTGCCCCCAGATTCATGTCCCCTCCATCTCTGCCCCCAGATTCATGTCCCCCATCTCTACACCCAGATTCATGTCCCCACATCTCTGCCCCCAGATTCATGTCCTCACATCTCTGCCCCAGATTCATGTCCCCCATCTCTTCCCCCAGATTCATGTCCCCCATCTCTTCCCCCAGATTCATGCTCCCCATCTCTGCCCCCAGATTCATGTTCTCTCCATCTCTGCCCCCAGATTCATGTCCTCTCCATCTCTGCCCCCAGATTCATGTCCCCTCCATCTCTGCCCCCAGATTTATGTCCCCTCCATCTCTGCCCCCAGATTCATGTCCCCCATCTCTGCCCCCAGATTCATGTCCCCACATCTCTGCCCCCAGTGCCATGCCATCCTCTCCATCTCTGCCCCCAGTTTCACGTTCCACCTCCACATTACACTTACCTTCTCCTCGTTCCCCCGCTGCACTCTGCGCGCCTCTCTCTCTCACTGGCGCACAGTTGTAGACGCGATGTGACTTCATCACATCGCATCTACAAGCCAGTAGGTGGCGTTCAGTGGCGAAGCAAGGAGCTGACCTGTGTCAGCTCCTTGCTTCAGCCGCGTATGTGTTCAACTCAGATCTGCGTCCAGAGGAGTTGAAATCGGGACATACCTCCCTCCAACCGGGACCGCAGGACACATCACCGGAATCATGAATGTCCCGCGGAAATCGGGACGGTTGGGAGGTATGCTGATAGGTTGAGTTCTACCTCTGAGACCCACATGTCTTCGTTTACTTTTATAGGGGGTTTGCAGAAATAGCTGCGGATGCCAAAATGCTTCTCCTTAAAAACATAGTGCCTGCTGTAAAATTTGGTGGAGTATGAAGAATGGCATAAAGCTCTATTCAGGGTCCGAGCTTTTTCCAGTGATGTTTTACTAATGCTACAGCACGCCAAGACATTTTAGACAATTGTAAATGTCCAACTTTCCAACTTTGGTGAATGATTTTTTCTGTTCCACCAATGACTGTGCCCCCATGCACGTAAGGACATGGTTGGGTGAACTTCATGTGGAAGAACTTAAGTGGTCTGCACAGAGCTCTGACCCCAACCCCATTGAACATCTTAAGGTCAAAATGGAAAGCCAATCGAGAGTCAGATCTTTTTTGGTGAACTTGATACAAACTCTCACAACACACTAAAACCGGTGCTGTTTTAACCCTTTTCCTTATCACATTTGCATTTTCATATGAAAATTAGTAAACTTTAGCCCCTTTCTAACCAAGGCCCGGTTCACATTTGTGCAAGAGTTTCCATTTGGGGACCTAATCTGCATAAAAAGTGGTTACCTTAAGAAACCCACAGATCCCATAGACTATAATGGGGTCCATGTGGTTTCCGAATGAAAAATACGGAGAGAAAAGTGCTGCTTGCAGCGCTTTTCTCTCCACATGGGGAACGGAGATGTGAACCAGGCTGTACAGTTATGTTCTATGCTTTAGTTATCTCCAGGTATAGAGAAAGTTCTTGAGTTTAGAGATGGAGTCCATGTAGCTCCTATAACCAATGTAAAGCCCCTTCTACATCACGTTCTGGAGGTGTGCTCTCCTGTAGGTTCTTAAAGAGGATTGAATCGCCGCAACCTATTGCTTCCTCGCTCCCTTGTGCTGACATAGAAAATATTTCCCGGACAATAGATCTCCCAGACTTCTGAAGATATGATACTATGTTATTGCTCTCACACGTGAATTCTTATTCCTAGAGAACAGGAAATTACTCCTGCAGGTTTTCCTTCTTATCATATAAACAAGCCCTTAGTGTATAAGGGTAATAAGAAGAAGAAAATACACTTACCACCATACAAAGACTTGCTGGTTTACATTATCAGACAGCAAGTTGTACTCATTGCTTTGCATGACGTATGCATCATAATGGCATCCTAGGTATATATTACATAGTAGTCAGGACACTTCCAAATTTATGGAAACTACTCCAACAAAACAGGGCATCTCCCAAACCAAACAGGGCTGTGGCTTTCAATGCCTGTTTCGCAAATGGACAGAACCGTATGGTTTGAGGTGGACCCAATGAGTTTTGGGGGCGGTCAGGGTGCGTGGTTTAAACATCCTTAATGGTTTTAACAGTAGGGCAAACAGTGCACTTGCACTTGGCCCTATAGTAGTGGGAGCCTCCTTGGAACAGCGGGACAGTCCTGCATTTGTTGTCCTACTATACCAGGACAGTGGGTCTGATCTTAAACTCATCAGGATCCTCAGGACCAGCGCCGCACCTCCCATGAGGCGACCTGAAGCGACTGTCGTCCGCCTCGGGCGGCGAACAAGGTAGGTTCACCCCTGCTCAGGACACCAATGAGTTGCATACAATGATGAAGCGGGGGGCTATCCGCATGCTATGTTGTTATGCATGACCTATAGGCACCTCAAGCTATAAAGAGTAAACATTTATTTTTTTTCTTGTAGATGAATAGTCCAGGTTAATATGTCTTATTTTAGGAGCATACTTCTATCTCCTTTCCTGTCTGCTAAACTTACCAATTTACTGAGAAATCCAGCTGTAGGCTGTAGACAGGCTACAATTCATATACGTCTATGGAGAAAGAAGGGGAGGTAGGATAATAAGTAAGAAAAACAGTTATCCTGGAGCAATTACCATTAGAAATCTACATCAATAGAGCTTTATTCACATTTATAGTGTTCAGTCACACTAAGAGCTGCTGAAAAACTGCTGTAAAGTGCTAGAAAGCTTATAGTTTCATGTAGTAACTTGTGTCTGTGCTTGTCTCTCATTCACTGGGATCCAACCACCCTCCGCTGTCCATAGACTTCCATGTAACCCAATCTGTGCTGATGTCTCAGTGAATTGAGCAGTTTAGTAGGCAGGAGAGGAGCTGAGCTACCCCTCATAATGTATATTTATATTTATCTGAACTGTTCACTTACCAAAAAAAAAAAAAGTAATATAATAAGAAATATCATTTATACTTCTCCTCTGCATCTTCTACTTCCACAAGACTTTTGGTTACATACCAGCATTTGCTCAGAATGAAGACAACATAATAAATATCCAGAATAGATTGCAGATTTCCATCCCTACCCATGAAGTCCTATGGGATGACCTAAGGTTATCATCCTTCCTTATCACTACCTCCCACTCATGTTTCCAAGACTTCTCCCATGCTACACCCATCATTTGGAATGCTTTCCCCTGGACCAAACACACCTCAATGCTGCTTATCATGTTTCACAATTTTATTACAACCCATAAACTGCTAACAAACCTACAGAGAGAACAAATGGTCAGGACAGGACGTCCCTATAACATTAGTACAGTGCGGTGGTATGTCCTACAGCTAGTTTGGAAGATGTACCCTGCACCCTGTTCCTTGTATATCACTAACATATTCCATAGTGTTGTACAAAGATGGGCAAGAATAACATCTGCCCCTGTCCAAAGGGGAGGATTCAAGTTTCCGATCTCAAACATACTGGGACAATTTCATAGGAAGTGAATTATATTTCTGCCCATGTAGACGAGAGGAGAAGATACAAAGTCCATACAGATATTGCCCTTGGTAGGCAACCGTACACATTATTCTTGTATAAATGGCATCTTACAGTAGCAAGAAAATATCCAGTACTTTACATGGAAATGCTCTTAAACATGAGCGCTCATAGAGTATATCTGCAAACTTTGTTGTGTCTTCTGCCACCTGCTGGGCATACCTGCCTGTAGATCATCTACTATCAGTGGTGCGTTCTAAGGATCCCAGGAGGAAGGCGAAACGTAAAAGTTATGTCACAAAAGGAAAAGCTGCACAAACATAACTGTAGGTGTGCGGGTTAGCGGTGTCATCTGGGGCACCCACCATATACAATAGACAAGTCAACTTATTTGTGTTAAGCTACTCCACCAACCCCCTTTGTGCCCCCACACAGTAATAATTCCCCTGTTGGTATAATGCCCCCTTAGTGATCCCTCACAGTGTAATACCAGCACCCCATCAGTCACTCACACACAGTGTTATTTTCCCTTAAAGACCTCCACACAATGTAATGACCTGTTATTGGATCCAAGCGGTATTAAAGTGGTGATGTCACAACCTGAACGAAACACATTTATGAGATCACTAACTAAATGTCATGTGATGTCACAGGATGGAGTGAGTCACAGTACCTTGCCTCTCATCACACTTATGATGTCACAGAAGTTGAGAGCTGTTTACCTCACTGAAACTCAATGGTGATGTCACAGCAACTTATCGTACAGAAACACAATTGTCTCAACAGCAAACCTGAGTGTAACCCACTTGATGTCACAGCATCTAATCTGCCTAAACACTTGTGATGTCACCGCATCGAACCTGCCTAAACACTTGTGATGTCACAGCATGTAACCTGCCTAAACACTTGTGATGTCACAGCATCTAATCTGTCTAAACACTTGTGATGTCACAGCAGCTCATCTGACAGAAAGACATCTGTGATGTCACTGCTTCCTGTCAGATGGAAATCTTATGATACCACAGTAGGGAAAATGGCATCAAAAATAATATACGGCCTACTATATTTTTAGATACTACTCTGATGACAGTGGGGCGCTAGTCAATGAGCACATCACTCATGACTCTCTAGAATATCCCCATTGCTATAATGATACGGTAGCAGTGGACTCCCTTGTAGGGTCCCCATGAAGCTGCTGATTGTTGTAATGTTCGTTTGTTCCTTGATCTGATTCTGGTTTATCTTCAGATTTTATCATCAGGCATTGGTTTGTTGAATTCTTATGACTCATGGTTACATGTTCTGGTATGGCTCTGGTCCATTCTTAGTTCCCAACTATTTTCAGTCTCTGTATTCTGACTTTGTTGTAATTTGTTGTAATCTGCTAAATCCAGTTTGCCCCTCTAGTTCCCAGTAAGCTTCATACACGAGACAAACAGAGCCATTGAAAGGGCTTCAGGGTAAGAGATAAGTTTTGATGGTTCCACCAAACCCTTCTCATACGTCCATATCATTGAGGATATTGTAAAATTACCTAAATTTAGCCAAAATTGAATTTTAACATAACTGTTCAGGTATATTTTCTGTCTTAATCCAAGTGTTCTATTCCCATCATTACAGGCTAGTAATGTTCTATATAATCCTGCTGATGTTTCTTAGTGTGAGTAAGGCTCGGTTCGCATCTGCAATGGAGTCTCCAAAGGAGATAGTGTCCACCTGAAAACCGACAGAGGGAAAAGTCCTGCGGTTTTAAAACAGGGGATCCCATTATAGTAAATGGAATCCTTTGGAGTACGTGTTACTGCTATTTCAGAAGTCCACTTCTCCTCTAACAGACCAGAACAACGGAGAGGTGACGCTAGTATGAACCTAACATAAGACAGCTGGAGCAGATTCTCCTCTACTTTCTGTGTGCAGTATATTGCAAACATGATAATAACTGGTCTCCACCCACCAGCTCAGGGAGAACTGAAAATGACTGCTAACAAATATAGATGCAAGTCATATAATGGACAGAAATGGTGTTATGCCTCATGTACCCATACCGTACCCATGTTTGTTGAAAGGCTAGATAGTAAGCACTCTGTAACAATTTTTGACTGGTCTGGACTGGCACTGTGCAAAGATAACGTTCAAAGATTCTCAAAAGATCATTTTTTTCTTATGATCATGGGGAATCCAGTGGAATGGTCACAAGTCAGCAAGAAATCAGGGGCAGGACAGTGACAAGGAGTTAAAGGGGTTGTCCCGTCACAAGGATCCTATCTATACTGCTTGTTAATGTGGATGTAAGACTTTTCCTAAATACATTGCTTCAGCAAAACTGCTTTGTTTGTCCACTATCTTACTTTATTCAATTCATTGTTGACACAGCCCTGACTTATCTGCTCAAAAGTCAAGTGATGTATCTGCTGCTCTCAGGGGGGAGGGAGCCTGTGTTTCTAGCTATTCCTGTGTCTGCACCACGTGACCTAGCTCCCTGCTATCAGATAGGGGAGAGGAGCTGCTTTCATTTCTGAACTCGTCTTCTGTTCTCCCAGTTATCAGGCTAGCTAATTCAATTGTGTTCATTATGGCAGAGACAGGCAGTCTCTGTATGTAACACAGAATGGAGTTGCTGCTGCCTGTACTTCATAGTCCAATATGGGTGGGTGGAGCTACATGCTAATTTGGGGGCGGAGATAAACGGCAGGTTGCATGTGAAACCCAGCCCACCAAATGATGCAAGAAACCAGGAAGAAAGAAGATTTTACAGCAGTGAAGACTGGTGAGTATGCGACGTGGGAATACCCCTTTAACATAGTTGTCTTGGAGAGCTGGGATGATAGGTTTGAATCGGACTAAGGACAACCTCTCTACTGTCACCAGGGACAACTGGTACCCTTACCAAACAGCGGTGTATGGAGCCAGAAGCAGATGGCTCTGTACACTATGTATTGGTGCGCACTACTGCAGCTCAACTCCCGTTCACTTGAGTGGCTCGTGTCTTTAATAAATATGGCCAATTTATACATTTCCTTATTTTCCCCAATTTCTTTTGATACTTTAGCAAGTTCGTATCTCCTCCAACATCTGGCATTGAGGAGAGTCGGGAGGCCCTCATATACATAAGATGACCAGTGAAACTGAAATCGGTAGATTCGGCCAGCAATGATCTAATACAGTGTTCTGCAACCTTTTTTGCATCAGGGACCTTTTTTGCATGGCAGGGTAGGGGTGGGGCTTTGGTCATATGGGGGCGGGGTTATAGGCAGGCTCCACCGCGTGGATGGGAAGGCTCTCCGCAGGGATGCTCTGCGGGGCAGGCGGGCATGACATGAGCATCTGAGCGGACATGGTGAAACACTGGACACTGAGGCTTGATACGTTGCGCTAGGCCGCATTGCTATGGCAACATGTAAACTATTGGGTAGCACGAGGTCCTTAGCAGCTACAAGACACCGTGATACCCAATAGTTTATACATTACCATATCCTAGCGTAAAGTATCCAGCTAAGAATGAGGACCCCGTGGACTGGCAATAGGCCCCCAACGACCCGGTCCTGGTCCGTAGACCAGTGGTTGGGGAACCCTGATCTAATATGTATGGGCTTCTTGCAAGATGAGTTTATGGAAAATTACCTCTGAGACATTGTTACACAGTTGTCACATTTGCAGACGGAGATTGTGGTGCAATATTTCTTGAATCTAAGTTATAGTCACCTCTGAAATAAGAAGTAAATATATAAAGCCAATAATTGAGTTAGTCCAGACACTAGTAAATCTCGGCATGAGCACAGCATGATGTAAATGTATTGCGCTACTTGTTTTGCAGTGAATGAGGTTTACAGCCTGGACTATAGATTAGAATTACATCCACATTCCTGCTGGTTGTCATTGGGAACAGTTCGGCTTAGCTGAATGCCTATAATGCAAATGGGCAATTGTTTTCCTGGCCGGTGCCTGGTTCAATAATTAAACTTTAAGAATGACGATTGCCAGAACAAACTCTGCGGGGATATTACACCAACAAGGAATTCTGGGTAATCAGTTCTGCACCCTTCAGGTTTGTGAATGCTGCTCAACCATTACAGATTTTCTGTCATTAGAAACGTAAACAAAAAAGACAGAAGAAACCTTCCACCTTGTTTTTTACATTACAGTGAATGAAGATGGATGCAGGCAGCGGGCGCTCCGTCCATATAAGTCATTCTGTCAACAATTATAGGGAATCTGTCACCAGGGTGAAGCATATTAAACCAGCAACATAGCTGTATAGGTTCACCTAAATGTAATGTCTTTTTCCCCATAAAAATATATACCTCCTATGCCAAGATATTCATTTAGTTCACAATATGCTAATGGAGAGTCTGGAGCGCCGATTGTAGCTCCGCTACTACAATGGCAACACATTACTGTAATATGCCCTACTTACTCTTCCCTTCTTTGAGTTACAGGGCCAGGGGGCTATGCTATAATCTGGTCCTCTGTTTGCCCCAGCGTATTAGAGCAGTTTGGAGCAATGAAGACACCCTCGGTGCTCCAGACTACTCATTTGCATATTGTGAATTAAACATGTAAGCAATGGAGGAACAAATTTTCTGTTTTTTAAATGTAGATTGCGAGCCCCATATAGGGATTACAATGTACTTTTTTTTTTTCTATTTAAGTGTCTTTGTAGAATGGGCTGAAATCCACACAAACACGGGGAGAACATACAAACTCCTTGCAGATTTTATTCCTGACGGGATTCAAACACAGGACTTCAGCACTACAAGGCTGCAGTGCTAACAACTGAGCCACCATGTTGCCCTGCAGAGGAGCAAATTTTCATACGAAAAAAGTGTTACATTCAAGTGAACCTAACCTATCTAATTGTGTTGCTGGTTCAATATACTTCAACCTGGCGACAGATTCCTATATTCTGATCCTATAATGGATCAGCACAACAGATGTCTAAGAGGACAATATAAACATACTCAAAACGGAAATTAGCATGCTACAGTTCTGGGAGCTTTAGAGTGGACACTATGAAATCATGAAATTATGTAGGAAAGCTATGTACAAAGCTTTCCTGCACTGGTGCACAGTTCGCATGTACAGTATGTGACTATTGTGAGAAGGTGACAGGCAAAGTGCTGGAGTCCCGCTATATCAGCCACATGTTTCTGACATATGTGTGGTCCAGGGTGGGTCTGGAATAGGTCTCAGCCCCAGATGTGGGTCCTGGGCTCATTACTAGGCCATAAAAGCCTACAGAACCTGTGTTTCAGTGTAGATCCAGAAAGTGAAAGGAGGTGTCTGGGTCTCTCCTGTTGCTCTGAGTCCAGTGAGACTGTCTCATGCTTATTGGTTTGTTCGTGTGGCTGTTAGTAAGCCACACGTATAGTTAGTTTATTATTACTGTTTAGTTAGTTGCTCAGACGAGCAGGATTTTGTTTCTTGTTTTTTTGTCTGAAGGTTTATTTTCCTGGTTTTTAGAAATAAACCTGTTTCCTGCATATTTTGTTTCCCTGTCTGTGACTGGTTGGGTCCACACCACTGCTGCTACTGAGCTACCTTCCCACACTATGTACAGTATTAATAACAATATCAATACAATGTGCAGAGATGGACTGACACGTGTATTTCCACGCTACATGGCCAAGACACACTAGATAGTTATGGGTGTGGATCAAGCCAGGATATTGTAGCTGGTTTGGAAGAGGATAGGACAGGAAAAACGTTATATAAGAGACAATATTGTGCCCTATGAAGAGGAGAACTCGCACATAAGGGGAGTGCTATGTGGGTAAAATCCAGCCAATACTATTTGTGGCACATTCACGTGTTTTAAAAGGCGGTTACCTGGGGAAATAAACAGACCCCATAGACTATAATGGGATCCGTTGGGTTTCTGACCAGAAAAGGTGAAAAATGCGGACAGAAAAGTCCTGCTTGCGGGACTTTTCTCTCTACAATTTTTTAAGCAAATTTGGGGATGGAAACCCCAAACGGAAATCAAGCATTGGTGTGAACCTAGCCTTATTGTGTTGGACTTTTCAGAAATCCACATGGGGGAATAATTGATAGAGATGGGGGAAAGCTTACCTACACCATATATTGTATTCTAGAAAATTTACAAGAAAATCAAATGTTAGATTATATTACAGGCCCTTAAATTGTCCCTAGCGTGTCCGTCTATATTTTGTCTATATTTAGACCTGGAAACATTATTCTGAATTGTATTTGCTTCTCTGCATTGTCTACACTATGCCTGTTTGTTACTCTACTGCTTTGTTTTGCAATGACATTTCTTTGCGCTCCGATGGAAGATGTACTCTTTGGCCTTTTGGGTATATCTCAGAGTTATTAGAATCTTCTACTGTCAATGTCCATTGGAAACATTCCAAGATTTCAATGTCGTAACTTTCCTTTTCTTTATTCAGTAAAAACCATTGAAAGTAAATGTCACCTTCCTAACTCAAGAAGTGCAAAGTGCCCTAAAAGCCTATGTAGGCACACACACTCCCTAATGTGTCCGATTATCCCCTGACCCTGGTCTATAGTCTCTCACTCTGCCAAATCAGTATCCCTGTGCTATGCTGAGGAGGTCCAAAAGACCGAAACAGTGCTGTCCATAGCTGGGAATCTGTTCCTTTTGAAATAGAAATACTAATTTGGCAATTAAATCCGCATCATGATAGTAGGCTTATTAACTGAGTCATGCATGATGTTAAGGAGGCTGCCCCTAGAGGACGGCATACAGAAGCACTGTTCTCCTAATTACATCCTGGAGAATAGATTTGCATATTTTTTACCCAGAATCCCTAGCGGAGCAGGAATGACTTGTAAGTGTCCGTACTGCCTATATAGGCACACACTCTCCCTAATGTGTACGATTAACCACTGACCCTAAAATAAAGAAGTCTCCATGTCCAGATGGGGCACACCACATGTTCTGTGGGAAATAAAGGGAGTCTACTATCACCAAAATCTCTTCTAAACCTCTTATATAGTAATGTAAGGGTAGTTACTGTTAGTGACATAGTGAACATAACTTTTTGTGTCAAGTTGTGATATTGCTGAGGAAGTCATTCTGTAAGCTGTATGCATATGAGTTGGTTGGTGCATGTGGGGCATGCCTGGAGTCTGGACACATTGGCACCTGTTAGAAAGTGGCACCATGTAGAAGCTTGCTACCATAGACAAAAATGGGTATTCTGGCAAGTATGGCAACTCTCCAACTCTCAGCAATAAGATTGCACTGACACAAAAAGTTATGAGAGGCGTTCATTAAAGATTCCCCTGACCCACTTCCTGTGGACTGAGAGCAATGACATTTGGCACAGTTATTAGTCCTTCTTTACGTAGGTGCCACCTGGGACGCACACTTCTCCCATTTCTTTAAGTAACTGTAAACACCTCGCTTGTACAAGTTGACAGGTTGCTCCAAAAGTCACATTGTGACTTCGGAAATCAGAGTCTCATCATCTGGAAAATGCTTGCCCTTAAAAAATAACTTCACTGTTGGAAAGAGGTGGAAGTCTGATAGTTGGGTGAATAAGGGGGATGTGGTGGAATTACAAAGCCACAGGAGCATGCTTCCATTTGGGCAACATGTGAATAGTGAACTGGTGCATTGTCTTGCAGAAGGCAGACAGCTTTGGTGAGTATGCCACGTCTCTTTGTTTTGATGGCCTCCCACAATTTCCACAACAGTGAAGAATAATATACCCCAGTGATCATGGAAATCCATCAATACTACTCCATGCTGGTCCCAAAATACTGTGAGCATGATCTTGCCTGCCTTCTTTGGAGATGGTGAGTCGTGATGCTTCCATTGCATCGATTGGACTTTAGTCTCAGGATCACAGTGATAGACCCGGCTTTCATCATGTGTGATCAGTCTGTTGAAAAAAGTCCTCCTGGTTTCCGTGGCACATTCTCAATAGAGCCTGAGAACATTCGACTTGTTCCTGCTTTTGGAAAGGTGTGAGCAACCAGGGAACCCAGTGCATGTGAAGATGGTTTTGGATGATTTTTTCCATGATCCTGATCCTGTGATAAACAAGTGGGTCGGGGTAAATCTTTAATGAACGCCCCTGATATGTTCTCCATGCCACAGCCTATGTCACTCTGTGCCCCTCTACAGCTGCACAGGTTATAAATCCGCCCCTGTATCAAACTAATCTCATCATCTTTTATCAACATGTGAAGGATTTGGGATTATTATTAGATACAAAGCTGAAATGTAAACCATAGATATGCGAGTGCATGATATGTACATTGTGGGATCGGCAAATGAGGGCATTTCTCTTTTTTTAGGGTAAGCCTGGGTTCTTCCCTTGTAAGGGTGGGGGTCTTCTTTTGGGGATGAAGGGAAAGCCAGTTAGGGCATAATAGGGTCCAGAGCCCTTGAGTGTCCAAGGCTTGCAGTAAGGTAGTAGAGGACCCGGGCATCTATTTGGCTGTCCCTACCGGATATGCGATTAGTACCCAAGCGGACATATCTACTATGTGGATCCATCTAATACTATTTGTGGCACAGTCACAAATATATCGGTACAAGTAATAAGTAGTGGACTTCCATATATGTTGTATTTACCTACTGTTGGTTCACTTGTGTCTAACATATTTGCTTAGTATTACACACTTTTGGGATTAGGCGCCATTTTGATTGACTTAATACATTTTTTTTTTTTTTTTTTCTTAAATGTAGATTGTGAGCCCCACATGGAGCTCACAATGTACATTTTCCCCTATCAGTATGTCTTTTTTGGAATATGGGATGGAAATCCACGCAAACACGGGGAGAACATACAAACTCCTTGCAGACGGTTTTATGCCCTTGGTGGGATTTGAACACCAGGGCTCCAGTGCTGCAAGGCTGCAGTGCTAACCACTGAGCCACCGTGTGGCCCCTGACTTAATACATTTTATGTTTTACGTAACCACATTTTTTTGCTGACTTGGTATAAAAAGTCGAAATACAAATATAGTATAATATAATTATTACAGAGTGTTTCCACTTTCTTGTTGATCATGTATAATCCCTACAACTTTTTAATATACTTTATGTTTCAATTCCTCACTGTTTTCAATGTATTAGTGAATGAGAATATTCCATTTCCCTCCTAGAACATTGTTTTGACTGGATACGATTATTCCCAATTCTCAGCTGAGCACAGGGCTAGCTATGGCCACTAGCCACCTCTGGGACCTGCACCTATCACCGTGCACCCCGTGGTGTTGCGACAGTTGCAAGCAGAGAGGTGGCCATGTATACACAGCTCCCTCCATTCACTACTATGGCAGATCCAAGTAGAGCCGAGCACGCTTGCTTCAGTGTATATACTGTGTACAGGGAGATATTCATGCTGATCCTCCCATCACAGTGAATGACCCCTATTGACTGCTCCCAGTGACTAAGGATGTATTCTAGGCTCTGATCTAGACCTCTATGACTCAATCCATCAGCTCCTGGTAATGACTGAATACATGCATATTTCCCCCTGACAGTCTTACGCCATGCCTGACAGTTTACAGGATCATTTGCTATGCTTCAGGTATTCATTTTTATTCTTATCGAGCTGATATATCTGCCGTTGTTTCATAATATATAGCAGAGACAAACCATATAATGGAACAAAACTATAATATTCAGTGCCATTCCCACAGCTTTGGCCACTGGGGTCCCCTGACACTTACTGATGTCATTAGCCATGCACATCACTTACAACACATGACTGTAGCCGCCAGTCACTGACTATTTTGGTGACGTGTCATCCATAGTGATGTCAATGTAATAGTCACAGACTGCCAGTCATAGACAAAACATACAGAAGGGGGGCCATGATGACTACCAGTGCTCTCGTGTACGGTATATACAGTATATATGATAATGCTCTGTGAATGTATAAAAGACCCAGTGCACCTATACTGCCCACTGACATGCTTAATAATGTATTATACCTGTCATACTGCACAACTTCTTCTAGGAAAAGGAGCTTCCTGTCCACCATTGTAATGTGAAAAAAATCTACAGCATCTGAGGTATGCATAATGATGTTCTGCAGCAGCTGGGGCACAGTACTGTATAATATACAATGTACTGCAAAAAAAATCATTTATTCAGCCTATAAAGCATCGCTCAGCTCTGTATTCTGTCAGTATGTGAGAATAGAATGGGATATTTATCAGAATGTTACCAGTGACTTGTTTTATTATAGATCATGTGTAATGTATTGTGTCACTTATCTATCTCACTGTTATCATCTATCTTTATCTCTTTCTCTCCCTCTCTCTCTATCTATCTACAGTATCTATCTCCTATCTATCTATCTATCTATCTATCTATCTATCTATCTATCTATCTATCTCACTGTTATCTATCTATCTATCTATCTATCTATCTCACTGTTATCTATCTATCTATCTATCTATCTATCTATCTATCTATCTATCTATCTATCTATCTCTCTCCTATCTATCAATCTACCTTTTATTTATCTATATATCTATTATCTATCTATCTATCTATCTATCTATCTATCATCTATCTATCTATCTATCTATCTATCAATCTACCTTTTATTTATCTATATATCTATTATCTATCTATCTATCTATCTATCTATTTATCTATCTATCTATCTATCTATCTATCTATCTATCTATCAATCTATCTACCTTTTATTTATCTATATATCTATTATCTATCTATCTACATCTATCTATTATCTATCTACATCTATCTATTTACCTATTATCTATCTATCTATCTATCTATCTCCTATCTATCTACCTATTATATATCTATATATCAATCTATTATCTATCTATCTACATCTATCTATTACCTACCTATCTACATCTATCTATTATCTATCTATCTATCTATCTATCTATCTATCTATCTATCTCCTATCTATCTATCTATCTATCTATCTATCTATCTATCTATCTATCTATCTACCTCCTATCTATCTATCTATCTATCTATCTATCTATCTCCTATCTATCTATCTATCTATCTATCTATCTATCTATCTATCTATCTACCTCCTATCTATCTATCTATCTATCTATCTATCTATCTATCATTTAAATAATATCTAATATCAATCTATTCCATCTTAATCTAATCTTTATGTGTCTAATCTACCCATATGAGACTATTTGTATATTTGCAGTATTTCACTATGTGTTATCTATTTATATGTCCATGTAAAAGCAAACATCAAATCTCATAATATGCGATACAAATAAAAAATACAAAATCTATCTATCTATCTCTTATGTCTGTTTTAATGTGCATTTATCTACACATTGTCTATTTATTTTAATCCTATATTTTGTGACAGTGACAAAGAAAAATAAATCTGTCCACGTGAATCCCAACCAATTCAGGTTAAGCCGACGCTCCGTTGTTTTTCCTGTAATAGGTGTGACTCCCGGTATTGCTTTCTCATAGGTTGCGGCTGAGGATTGTCAGTCTTTCCCTGCTCCTGGCAGTAAGAAGGGTTAAGCCTGTGTGTGAAGGTACTTCCCATCCTCCCAGTCATATCCATCCTCCCAGTCATATCCATCCTCCCAGTCATATCCATCCTCCCAGTCATATCCATCCTCCCTCCCTCCGTGTATCACATCCTAGGTTACTAAGGCAACTGCAACCCTAATGAGCAGCATCATCTGAGTTGATGTCACAGCATCATACAGCAGGTCACTGTAGCAGCCGCTCTCCGCCCAGAGCCTCAAACACAGGGACCGCAGTCCGAGAGGAGGTGAGTGCACCCCCAGACCCTCCAGTGCACCCCCCGAGGAGGCTGCTGAGGATAGTGATGGCTCGGAGTATCTGCTAAGGCTGGGAGACAAGTGGTACCCACCCTTATAGCCTAGGGACTAGAGGAAGGGAGGGATGGTGCAGATACACAAGGCCTTCCTAGGCAGACTACCAGACAAAGGCCTCACAAGGAAAACACAGACAGATATTTACCTACCAGATAACAGGCCGCACATCTACCTCTAGAAAACACACCGATATCATAAGAAATGGGCATCCGAGTACACACATGTACAGGGGCATGCTGGGAAATACAACCGCAAGCTACAACAATATAAATCAAATATTTATAGCTATGGCTGCAGATATCCAATATCTTTTATGCTGAAGAACAAGTATAACATGTTAGATATATCATATGCTATGTAAATGGATATTATGTGATTTTAATGCTTTGTGTATTATATAGGATAGGATCTGTATATATCAGGTATGATCCATTTCTGTATGTATGGTCTATTACTGTATCTATCTCTGCATGGTATTATAGGGATATAACACACTGTATATAGTCCATACTGTTGCCAATATAAAGCACATTCCATTTCTTGCTATCGAAACTCTGTATCCTCGCTTTGTGGTGTATTTCTTGCCTTGTCATTGTAGTTTGGGGTGTATTACTATACCGCATCTGCTGATATATCATTATTAGCACAACACCAGGCCTTATCATGCTTGCTTTGCAGTGCATTATGGGCCTTGTAGTCCAGCTGACTTCAGGGCGTTCCCCACGTTGAGCTGTCTGAAAGGACAGGATGATTTTGGTTTTCGCAGAATATCGATTTTCCATTGCTGCCCCTCCCCCTGCTATACCAGGGTGCTGAAATGCCTGTGAATGTAAAGAATAGGATTTCTTCCATGTGGTGCTCTGTTATGTTCCAGATGTGTTTAACATCCCTGCGCTCTACTTGGCTTAACCCTTTTGTTGCCTGTGATCCGGGGGCCTGCTAAGTTGTGGCCTATTGAAATGCTGTTTAGGGTTTTCTCCTAATATTCTTTCAAAGGGGTTATGCCACAAAAAATATTTATAACCTATCTATAGGATAGTTCATAAATTGCTATACACACCCCTACTCCATGCACGTCAATGGGGATGCTGAAAGTAGTAATGCACTGCTGCCTTCAGAATGGGGGTAAAACGCTCCCCTTCTCACGATCGGTGGTAATCTCAGCCATCCTGAATTTATTCCATATCTCATCATTTTCGTGACATACCCCTGTTAACTGTTTCCTTTCAAAAACTATGGCAGTAACGTACTGGCCCACCAGAATACCAGAGGAGGCTCTAATACAATAATGGTCCAGTCATAGACACCCAAATATAAAGGGTACTATGGTCCAGTTCCTAGAGGTTGTTGAAGGATGTTCCTGGGAACCCCAATCCAACACTGATCTAAGGCCTGTGGTTCACATCTGCATTCGGATTTCCGTTTGGAAACGCCCCTGAATGGAAACCTAATCCACATAAAAAGTGGTTACCTAAGAAGACCTGTGGACCCCATAGACCATAATGGGATCCGTGTGGTTTCCACTTGGTTTCCGCGTGAAAAATGCTACTTGCAGGACTTTTCTCTCCATATATTTCATGCGGAATGGACTGAACGCAGATGTGAAGCGGGCCTTAGCTTATATTCACACGCAGCACATCCAATATCTCTGCTATGTCCCATTCTTCATGTTGCAGAAATTTCCTTAGCAAAACTGCTGTTTGTGAATATACCCTTAGGAGGTTGAAAAGCGTTGTGCCGATAGGATTTTTAACAATCAAAATTTAAAGGACTTGACTAAATTCACTAAAATATTGCAGACTTGTATGTTGCCACTGTTGCAAAATCCTCCATGAATGTTGCCTGCTTTGCTGTTTTTCCTGGTAAAATGAGGGAAACCCAAAGGACCCAGTAAAAGTTAATGGGTCCATCATCCGGCATTTGTGTCAGCCATGTCATGGACCTGGCCTTGCTGCCATCATTGCTGTGCCGCTACTATGATGGAGCAGAACAACAGAACTAAAGAATGTAGACATGAACAGACCCTGAACCTATCATAAGGTGTGCAACAAAATTTTTTTGCATGCTTGCAATGAATTGAACCACACCCCAAAACTGAAACCTGTTGGATATGAGAACGCTGCACAAACTGCGCCCCAGATCATTTACAGATTTACTCCAAGGAAACCTCTGTACAGTTTTTGCACACGTCCCTCCTTGTCTGTGACCATACATAGTGCTTCCTATGGAATACTTGTAGAACCGCAACATATTGTTTATATATGAAACTGTTAAAAATGACCATGAAAGAGTTAATGTGGACCCCCCACCTACATAGTTTGGGTTACCCTTTCTGCGAGGAGAGGCGGCAGGATATAGTTCAGTGACCTTGGGGACATTAATTGCTGCCAGATTTTGTGAACTGCCTGAGGCCAGAAAACTATCCACTATTTCTAAGTGTGTACAGATTTCGTGCTTGTGACAAGCGGAAATGAGAGGCCGCAGGAGTAAAATGCGATTGCGAGTAAAGGGAAGGGGGAATATTAGGATATGAGGCTCTACAGGGGCATTAGCAGATCTTGTAGGCTAGGATAACAAGCGGCCAATGACATATTATGGACGTTATATGATATTGTCCGAGGATCTGTCGCTCCAGGACTGGACTCCACGTCCATATAAGCAATCTTGATGGGTGTCTCAACCATTTGGAGAGACCATCAATGATGATGAGCGGCGTAAAAAAAGAAAGTTAGCACATCATCCTGTAGTACAAACTCTTGCCATATGTACTTCAAGTGGGCCAGTCAATAAAAAGCTGACAGTCACTACTGATTTCGACTTGGCTCTTCAGTGATTGGACCATGTGACTTCAGCGCCAAAACAGATATGTTAAATTAAAATGGCCAAAGGGCCGAATTATAGGTTGGCTAATAAGAGGAGTGGCATGGCTGTGCTATGAATTTTTGGTTCTTTTTACTCTGCCCACCAATGGATTTAACATACCTGTATATCACTGTGTCACAGTACAGGGATATATGATAGTAGGAACGCTGCCACTATTCATAGAGAGACCCCTGCTCTAGTACTCTGTTTGGACACCTTTAGCCTGGATACAAGATGAGGTACAGCTGGGCAAGGAGGTATACAGTTTCTATATTGTATCCTGTGGCAATTTTTGGCTACAGGTGTTGCAGCTGGGCCTGTACACTTATAGGTGCTAAAGTTGGCATGCCCGCATGTTCCATAAATCTTGGGACCAGACAGACCAAGGAAGTGTTTCAGTCCTGTGGAGACATTCCTGGGAAACCCTTGTTATGTGTGAGCATTATCCTGCTGAAACCTGCTAGTTGGAACCCCTGCCATGAGATGTAGAGATGAGCGAGTACTGTTCGGATCAGCCGATCCGAACAGCACGCTCGCATAGAAATGAATGGACGTAGCCGGCACACGGGGGTTGGGCGGCCGGCCGCCGTCAAAGCGGGAGTACCAGGTGCATCCATTTATTTCTATGGAGCGTGCTGTTCGGATCGGCTGATCCGAACAGTACTCGCTCATCTCTAATGAGATGCAGCACATGTCCTGCACATCACTGAGGCTGGTTCACATCATGGTTTCCATTGTTCCAAAACAACGGAGAAATGGACCTCTAAAATAGCGGACACTGATGGACCCCATTGACTATAATGGACCCCATTTGAGTGTTTGTTGTTTATGTTTAACTGAAAGCACTGAACAAAATAGTTGTGCTTGCAGAACTTTTTGGTCTGGTGACTTAAGACAGATACTCTGATGGAGTCTCCAGATGCAGATGTTAAATCCAGCCAGATCTGTTTGCCTAAGTAATGGCACCAAGATCATCACACCAGCAGATGGGGCAGTGTGTTGCTCCGTGGCAAAGGTAGGTTGGAAGTGCTCATCATGGGGCCTCCATACTTAAACTCCACTGTTTTCGAGTCCCGAACAAAACTTGGATTTGTCACTATAGGCGTTGCAGTTCCTATCCAGAGCAGTCCAAGGTTTTTGTTCATGACAACACTGGAAACAAAGACAATGGTAGATGGAGGTGAGATGGAGGCATGCACTGCCTGGCAATTCATTTGAATTAACAGGCAGCTCTTGGCTCCTGCTATGACTTCTGGCATGTTGCTGGCCTGAAATATCGGGTCAGCGATATACCAGAGGAGTTGATCAGGACCCTATATTGTTCAGCTTAAACCTAGTTAACATCATTAGTGGCATACATAGAAGGTGAAATCCCCATACTAAAAAAAACTATAAGGAACTACTACTTGGCTTACTCTTACCTAGCTCTTATCTTGCTATTCTTCTTCAAGATAGGCAATCCGACTGTCCGAAACATCGCAGAGTACCGTAGTTGTATGTTTTGCTTGCATTAAATACTATTAAAAATTAGACAAAGCAAATTTAAACCCTATAGTGTTGGGAGCCTTTTTATCTACTACTATCCACTTGCGACCAGAGGTCCTAATGTCTCCGTCCAGTTTTGACCATTTTCAAATTTATCTTCTTTTTTCGACATTTACCTCTTTGTTTGCTAACTCACCTGTGCAGGTGCTCGATATTCCTTAGACTAAGGCCCCATGTAACGAACCGCTGCGGAAAAAAACACTGTGGGAAAGACCTGGTGGAAACGCATTGTGGTTTTATCTGTAGAACTTTTTACAGAAAGTCTTCATCTGCAGACTTTCTGCTTTCATTCTACCTATAGGGAAACTGACAGCGTTTCTGTAGGTATAATTGACCTACTGTGATTTCCAAAAACGCAAGTTTTTTTTTTGAAACTGCAGCATTTTCACTGCACGTATTTTTCCCATCCTCTTTGCATGAACTGTAAAATACTACGGTTGTTGGCGCAGAGTTTATGCCATGTGAGCTTGAGCCTAATAAGGGTAAGTCCATATGGGATCTAAATGCTGCAAATTTTCCAAGCAGATTTGCACCAAGGAACTCCACAGCAAACTATAGCACCGTCCACATGGATGAGATTTTAACAAGTCTCGTCCTCATACAGTGAGCAATTTCCATGCAGACGTTGACCTATGGAGCAGATTTTTAATGGGATTGTGCAGCGGGGATACTGCTCTGGTCATGTGAATATAGCCTAAGGTCTATAGGGGGGTTAAAATGTACAATGAAACCCAACTGTTGTGGATTTTGCAGCAGATCATCTATGGCTATGCAGCAGAATCTGCAGAGGTGTAAAATAAAAACGCAGTATATATTCACCTATCAATCCCCTGGTGCTACCGTCCTGACCATGATGCCTTGCTGATTTTTGCCTCCCAGACGCCACTGATGACATGTCAGTATAACACTTGACAGCTGCAGCAAACATGACAGTCTGCAGTGGTCACACGACTTAGGCCGGATTCACACGATGTAATTTGGCACATATTGTGGCACGTAGATGCAAAATAGCGCCACGTATATGGTACCGGCTCCCATTGAAAACAATGGGATCGTATACGGCCCGCAAAACCTCCCGCGGCGTCTACGTGCCACATTACGTGCCAAATTACATCGTGTGAACCCGGCCTAAGGCCTCATTCACATCTTCGTTGGCATTCTGTTTGGGGAGTCCACATGAAGACCCCCCCGAACGGAATACTGAACGCAACTGCAAGCGGTGTGCCAGTGAAAGCACACGGACCCCATAGAATATAATGGGGTCTGTGTGCTTGCCGCCAGATCTCCGCAGGGATCATGCGGACACGAATGTACTTCACAATTTACTTTCCTGTCTGCATGATTTGTGCAGCAGTGTGCGGCAAGCACACAAACCCCATTATAGCCTATAGGGTTCGTGTGCTTTCACTGGCACACCGCTTGCAGTTGCGTTTAGTATTCGGATCAAGGGGTCTCCATGCAGGCTCCACCGGACTGTCCGGACAAAATACCAATGCAGATGTGAATGAATGGTAACAGGTAACGCCATAGAATTACTGCTTTTTATTCACCAAATGCACTGGAATTTCCACATGATTTGGGGCAGATTTACTGCCGTGGATTCCTTACAGGTTTAATCCCACCCATATGGATATACCCTAATAAATTATGGACCGACCTAGGATCTCTCCAGCAGGTTCACAGCAGATTCTAGGTCTGTCCATCTTACATATACCCTTGAACATCACATTTGGTGCTTGTTTGTATATTAAAAAGAACTATAAACACATAACCTGTAATTTTCCATAGATGCTTTTGTATATAGAGCGTGGGAGGAAGAGTGTTAAGAAAATTGTCAGATTTACATCAAGATATTGTTGTTTTGTCGATGCTAAATAACTACATTATTCAACAACACAAAAATAGCAAATAAAGCTTTTTGCAAATACACATTTCTGGATGTCACAATGTGCACCGACCACATCTACTGTATAGGCACTGACTTGTCTATTCCCTACAATAAAACTTTGTTGGTTTTTATTACTCTTTTTGGTATACATGTTTACTTCTTGAAGTTGTCTCCTGTATACTGTCATTAGCTGTTTGTACATTGTCTACACATCTCTGATGTTATTTTCAGTGTTCATTGTAGGTAAATATAAAATTACAAGGAATCCTCTCGCTCATGAAATGTAATTAATTCTAATTATGTTTCTTTTTATAGCTCCTATAATGCAGTGATATTTACTTAAAGCGAGACTGTCTCCAGGGTGAAGCATATTTAGGTAGTAACACAGTTAGACTAAGGCTGGATTCACACAGCGCTCCCTTTCCATTTGGGGTTTCCAACCCCGAATCCTCTTGAAAAATGTTATTATTAATTATTATTATTATTATTATTATTTATTTATTTATATAGCACCATTAATTCCATCGTGCTTTACATTTGGGGGTTACATACAATACACAAAATATACAGGTAGATATAATACTAACAGTGACCGACTGGCACAGTGAGGTAGAGGGCCCTGCCCGCGAGGGCTTACAGTCTATGGGGGGAGAGACAGAAGGAAAGGGGGAGACTGTACAGATGGGGGTGCGGTGATAGTGTTATTGGAGGTTGTAGGCCTTCCTGAATAGGTGAGTCTTCAGGGCCTTCTTGAATCCTGTGATTGTGGGGATCAGTCTTATGTGTCTTGGTAAGGAGTTCCAGAGTATGGGGGATGCACGAGAGAAATCTTGGAGATGGTTGTGTGAGGAGCGGATGAGAGTAGAGCGGAGTAGGAGGTCATTGGAGGATCTGAGGTTACGTGTGAGCAGGTAGCGGGAGATTAGGTCAGAGATATATGGAGGGGACAGGGTGTGGATGGCTTTGTATGTTAGCGTTAGTAGCTTGAACTCAATTCGCTGGGCTATAGGTAGCCAGTGGAGGGACTGGCAGAGGGGAGCAGCCGATGAAGATCGGGGGGTGAGGTGGATTAAGCGAGCAGCGCAGTTTAAGGTGGACTGGAGGGGGGCGAGGGTGTTAGCTGGGAGTCCATGGAGAAGGGTGTTGCAGTAGTCTAGGCGGGAGATTATGAGGGCCTGGACGAGCATCTTGGTAGTTTCCTGGGTGAGGAAGGAGCGGATTCGGTGGATGTTCTTGAGCTGGAGGCGACAGGAGGTGTTGAGGGTTTGAATATGTGGCTTGAAGGATAGGTCAGAGTCCAGGGTTACCCCACGGCATCGGGCCTGTGGGACAGGGGTAATTGTGGTTCCATTAACTTTGATAGATGGGTCAGGTGGAGGGGCCATACAGGATGGGCTGAAGATGATAAACTCTGTTTTCTCCATGTTGAGTTTGAGAAAGCGGGAGGAGAGGAAGGAGGCTACAGCCACTAAACAATCTGGAACTCTGGTCAGCAGGGAGGTAATGTCTGGTCCAGAGATGTAGATTTGGGTGTCATCGGCATAACAATGGTACTGAAAGCCATGAAATTCTATGAGTTGGCCCAGGCCAAGGGTGTAGATGGAGAACAGGAGGGGTCCTAGGACGGAGCCCTGGGGGACACCTACAGAGAGAGGGCGAGGTGAGGAGGTGGTGTGCGAGTGGGAGACGCTGAATGTGCGGTCAGTGAGGTATGAGGAGATCCAGGAATGGGCCAGGTCTGTGGAGAGAAAAGTCTTTGTTGATGGGCAGAAACCTGGCAGACCCCATTATAGCCTATAGGGTCTGTGGGTTTGTATGGACTTTTTGGCTGGGGCTCCATGGGCTGGAAAGGCTGCGATTTACCCACGGCGGAAATGCCACGGGAAAAATACCATGTTTTTTTCCGCAGCACTTTTCACAGAAAATCTGTAAGGTTTTCCTCTAAGGACTTTCTACTTCTATTACACCTACACGGTGTTTCCATAGGTATGATTGAAATGCTACGATTTTCAAAAACGCAAGTGTTTTTGGAATCGTAACATGTCCGCTGCAGACTTTTTTCTGCAATGTGTTGATGGGATTAGCCAGAATCCCATCCACTTTGCAGGCAATGTAAAACACTGACGTTTTTGTTGTGATACTTCCACTGCGGCCAAAACGCAGCATTTACACTACATGGGGACCCGGCCTTAAATTTTTCTACTTAAGCCCTTTAAAGACTATGTATACCTGTACAACCATTTAATTCCCCAATTTCTTCCAAAAATAATTTTGCAAATAGTTTTCATTAAAAATGTCCTATCATTTTATGCCTATAGCTCCAATGGGGACCAAAGTACCTCCATGACTCCATATAAGCCTTGTGTAGTCTGATCCTGCAGTTATACTTTCTTCTGTCTGTCCCCTCCTTCTTACTAACTTTCTAAATGTACAGTAGCAATAAGCAGAAGACATATAGAAGAAAACATGACTGCAAGATCAGACTGCGCAGGGCTTGTTTGTAGTCTACGATCATGGAGACACAATGGTCTGTATTGGAGAGCAAATTATATTTTTAATTTTAATTTTGATGCATTCAAGCAAAAATAATTTGGTTGAAATGGTGCAGAAATAGTAAGGCGCAGGGTAAGTTCACACCGGGTTTTTTGGTTCGGAACTCCGCCTCAGGTTCTGGGCCAAAAAACGGGTAGCTGCGACTGAATGCCAATGCACTGCACCAGCATCCATTCATGCACTCAGCTCCGGATTAGGCCCAATGAATGGGCCTAGTCCGGAGGAGGGAGTGTCTTCAGGCCGAATCAGCCTGAAGATTGAGCATCTCACTTCTTTTTCTGGGAGCCGGAAGAAATGGCTCTCAGAAAAGAGAACTGACCGGCTTCCATTGATTTCAATGGGAGCCATCTTTTTGGTCAGGAATTTGAGGCGGATACAGCCTCAAAATCCTGACCAAAAAACCCTGTGTGAACTTACCCTAAGGATCCACGTTGTGGAAACACAGTGTTTTTTGTTGCAGATTTTGTTCCAGTTTTTTTGAGCCAAAGTCGGCAGTGGCTTGAATAAGAATGGAAAATATAAAGGAAGCTTATATGTTTCCTTTGGCCTAGTTCACACGGGGACGGAATAGCGTATTTTGGTCTTGATTTTGATGCAGGAAGCCACGTCAAAATTGGAATCAAAATATGCTTGCAGTGACTGACAGTCGCAGCTTCCCGCCCTGGAGAAGGCCCAAAATGAATGAGCCTAGTCCGGAGTTTGCTGCCGTGAGGTGGATGTCGCGGCTCAATGAGTCGCGGAATCCGCCTGAAGAAAGGGCAGCGCGCTTCTTTTTTCCGTGAGCGGTCTCCATAGACCACCATTGTGAAGGGGCGGATTATGACGTGGATTCTGCGCCATAATCCGCCCCCTCTGTGCCCGTGTGAACGAGCCCTTTCTGTTAAATCCACTCCTGACTTTGGCTTGAAAACATGCAAAAAAAATCTGCAACACAAGCCGTAACATGGAGCCTCAGCCTTAACCCGGACCTCCATGCCTGTGAATTGACTAATAGAAGCCAAATAACTGCATCACATCCTATTAATATTATAAATGTGAAAGTTTGTGAGTTTGTGGGTTTGTGTGTTTGGATGTTTGCATGTTCGGATGTTTGTTCCTCAATCACGGAAAAACCGCTCCACCGATTTGGCTGAAATTTTCCACAAACATAGTTAATACACCCAATTAAACAATAGGCTAGTTTTCGTCACAATAGCGCACATACGTTTGTGCCAGGACCCCTACAAAACCCAAACTCACATCACCATCTCTGCAATCTCACACACTTTGGACCATAGAAAGCCACAAAATTCATATTGCCCTCTACAGCCTCGCCCCTAACCCCACACAATTACATATACATATACTTTACCACTTTGCCCCTCACCTTAATGATACTCCAGGAGGCTCTCTTTAACGCTCCGGAGCAGCCATATTTGCTGACCCCCACCGCTCTGACAATCCGCTACACCGCCCACCCATGTCAATACCCCTAGGCGGTCTAATAAATGCAAAAAAAAATTTTTTAAAAAAAGGAAAAAAAATATAAAAAAATAAATAAAAAGGACTAAAAATTCAAATCACCCCCCTTTCCCTAGAACACATATAAAAGTAGTTAAAAACTGTGAAACACATACATATTAGGTATCCCCACGTCCGAAATTGCCCGCTCTACAAAGCTATCAAAATATTTTTCCTGTTCGGTAAATTCTGTAGCGGGAAAAATGGTCAAAAGTGCCAAACCGCCATTTTTTCACTGTTTTGATTCTGATAAAAATTTGAATAAAAAGTGATCAAAGCAATGACATTTCCCGAAAATGGTAGAACTACAAAGTACACCCAGTCCCACAAAAAAAGACGCCCTATACATCCCCGTACACGCACGTATAAAAAAGATACGGCTGTCGAAATATGGCGACTTTTCAAAAAATAATTTTTTAACACAGTTTTGGATTTTTTTAAGGGGTCAAAATGTTAATAAAACCATATAAATTTGGTATCCCCGGAATCGTAACCAAACACAGAATACAGGGGACATGTCATTTTGGTTGCACAGTGAACGCCGTAAAACCAAAGCCCGTAAGAAAGTCGCAGAAATGCAATTTTTCGTCAAATCCACCCCATTCTGAATTTTTTCCCTGCTTCCCAGTATATTATATAGAATAAATAATGGTGGCATCATGAAGAAAAATTTGTCCCAGGAAAAATTAAGATCTCATATGACTCTGGGAGCGGAGAAATAAAAAAGTTATGGGGTTTAGAAGGAGGGGAGTCAAAAACGAAAATCAAAAAATGCCATCGGCGGGAAAGGGTTAAATTCAAATACTTCTGTCCCAAAGTCACTATGTAAAGTTTCTCACAACACCGTATATATAGCAGCTCAAATACAAAGTAACTTCAACACAAAAGTCTCATGTATTCTCTGAATTACAGCAAAAACAAAATACAAAGTTACATTTCATATCCCATACCTTATACACACTACGAAAACCTTACCCACGCCTGTATTTACCCACTTCTACAATCACCGCAGACGAAGTCGCGGGTACCAGCTAGTACTGTATAAAGTGATAAAAATATCAGACACAAGATAAAATCCAGGCAATGACTGGCACCGAGGACATTTTCTGTGTTAAAACTCCTATGATGAATGGTGGAGTGATAGAGGAAACATCAGTGACCTCACAACATATTCAGTTACTGCAGGATCAGCTTTATGACTTGCATCAGTTCCCACTAGGATACTCTTTTAAAGATTTTGGGGATACTTTACCCTCTGCAGTGTTACAAGGACATTCTTGAATTTCTAACAGCTGCAGTGGACTACAGGGGAACAATGAGGTCTGGGATTGGTCTTATACATCCGAAATAATGGTGTAGTTACTTAGAAATGGTGCACAGCATGTAGCAAATACTAAGAGATGAACAAGTGCGGTCAGCACTATTGCCTTGTTGCACTAACGTCTTGGCTTTGAACCTGACCATATCATGAGAGTGTTTTTCAAAGTCACCTATTTGGCCTTATTTTTTATTCTAGTGTAGTTTTTTTTTTTTTGTAGATTGGTAGCCCCATATAGTGCTCACAATGCACATTTTTCCCTATGTATGTCTTTGGAGCATGGGAGGAAACCCATGCAAGCACAGGTTCAAACATTCAAACTCCTTGCAGATGTTGTCATTGGCACGATTCGAACCCAGGACTTCAGCGCTGCAAGGCTACCATGTTGCCCCCTTAGCATGTGGTTTTTGTGTCACATTGGTTAATAAATTTGTTGCAATTCTCTAATTGGAAGACAATAGAGTTCACTAAGGATTTTTGGCGCAATTTTTTTAAGCCAAGTTAGACGTGGAGTGTGTTTTGGAAAAAAAAGGTGAATTAGGCAAAAATCTATAGAAACATGGCCCATGCTATTGGGTGCAAAATATATAAAAAAGGGCAAAATAGAATACAATGTACCAGAATTTTGGCAACAAACAATAATAAATCGGCCTCAGGATAAGTTCACACGGAGTATTTTGGTCAGGATTTTGAGGCCATATCCACCTCAAAATCCTGACCAAAAAGACGACTCCCATTGAAATCAATGGGAGCCGCTCAGGTCTTTTTTCCGGGAGCCGGAACAAACCGAGAAGCGAGGTGCTCATTTTTCAGGCCGTTCCACCTCACCATTCGGCCTGAAGAAACTCCCTCCTCCGAAATAGGCCCATTCATTGGGCCTTATCCGGAGCAGAGTGCGCGTCTGGATGCCGGTGCAGTGCATCGGCTTTCAGTCGCGGCTACCTGGCTTTTGGCCCGGAACCTGAGGCGGCCTCCGCCTCAAGTTCCGGACCAAAATACTCCATGTGAACTTACCCTCAACGTGCAAGGACTTTTATGTTCTTCCTGTATTTGTACGGGTTTTCTTCCAAATACTGTATATACTTATAGGTTTAATGGCAGACAACAAGGGCAAACATAGTATTTTTAGTATTTGATCTCTATTATAGTCACTTTTATGGATAATCTATAAATAAGGGGTTCGGTGGGCTCTCAATGCACTTAACTGATGTCTTTAAGGGGTATTCCGGTCTGGACCATTTATGGCCTATCCACATGACATGCTATAAATGTAGGTCCCTCTTCTGGGAGCCGCATCTATCTTGAGAGTGCTGGTCACACAACCACTATCTCATGACCACAGTGAGAGGACAGGTGGCTGTGTGCAGTCCCTACTATGGGACCACCAGAATAGTTCTCCAGCTTGACTATTCTCAGAGGTCCCATAGAAGGGAAACTAGAGAACTATGTGAGCATGGCCACCTCACCACTTACTATGGACAGGAGTTAGATGACCCCATTTTCAAAATAGGTGGTTATGCCCTAAATATACCAGATGAGAGTACCCCTTTAACTAGTTCATGATCAGGCCATTTACTCTGGTTAGCGACTGGACACATGTTCATGTTTTTTGGTATATTATTGGCTTATTCGAGTAATATAGGGCTTTATTTTTTTATCTTTATTATTTTTCAGGTTTTTTAAAGTTTTTTTTAAAATATTCAAATAAATGAAAAAAGGGAATAAACATGTCTGTGTTTCACATTTTTCAGTTTTTTTTTTTTTAAATATAAAAATGTACTACTAAAAACCTGCTACTAAAATTTTTTTTTTTTTTATAATTTTGCCTCTTCATTGCATACATTTTTATATAGACGACACATGTATGTTGTGGGAAGTTGGGCTAGAAACTGTGATTTCGTTATGCTCCCCCATAAGGTCATAATAAACCTTTGGGGAACATTGTACCATTATATTTTTATGTAGGTTTGCCCTATACCTGGGCCTGAAACATCATCTTCAGTTACCGGAGGAATACAACCTCCTAGCATAGTCCGCAGAGCTGATCGGAGTCCTCTAGGGCACAGGGGCTCATGCCGTTCCCTGGCACTTGGTGACCGCTAGACTGGGAGGAAGCTGCATCAAGACGACTTCCATAGGTGTATACAAAGCATTCATTGAGCACTGTGTATACAGCTATTGGAAAGGCAGGGATGGTAATAAACTGTCCCTGCTTTCTCCTTGGGGAGTCTGTCTGTCACTAATAGCTTTCTGCATTAACTCTGCAGACCTAAGTTCAGGCCGCTGGACGTAAATCGATGGCTGGTTGGCAAAAAGTGAAAGGCTTGCAGTTTCCTGTTGTAACTATTTAAATTCTACCTAATACAATCTAGGGTTTAGTTCATGGTATATTTAGTTCCTTACATCTTCTTCTATCCCTAGAGACTTGGTCACTACCCATAAAGTGAAGTGGCCCTGGGCCCAATTCACACAAACCAAGATGTGGTGAGCAATGGTGGTCAGGACTGACACTATGTTTCAGGACCACTGCTGACCATGGAGGTTGGACCCTACCTTTCTGAATATTATGGCATATCCTTGGTTCTTGCCATCTTCTTCTATATGACTTTTGCAAAATAACCCATCCCTAGTATTTTATCACCAGCTTAGCTTGGTTGTCTTTCTTTCTTTATGACTTTCCTAGGTGTGGTTGGATGAGATTTGTTCACAGTTGGCGAATATAGTGTTTTTGGCCAAAGTCAAATTAAAATGTGTGATCTGACCCATCTTCTACTGGTTTTCTAACATATCTCGTGCTGACTAGTCAGGTTCATCTTCATACAAGCAACTAATAACTATCATAATTCATGCCACCAATGTCTGAACAGCATCTCTATGATCTCAGCTTTGCTGTGTAGAGGGACAGAATGAGCAGAGCCATTTCATTATCATTAAAAGGCAGTCCTGTTAGTGACACACTGTTACGCTACTGTAGGCTTAGATACGGTGTGACAGCAACCCTATACACACAAATAAGGTGACGGGAACAAACTTTGCAATATATTGTACTTTACTAAAGAAAAGTGCCTGTGTCTTCAAGTATTTCTCCCGTCTTTACTTCTTATCTTAGTGATTTTTGTCCGTAGTCCATAAACAAGCAATATCAATTTACAATATCAGTCTATGGAGAGGGGAGAGGGAGTGAGAGAGATATAAGACTGTGTACAGCATTAACCCATTCCTACCCTGTGCTGTGATATTACATCATACTGATTATATAGTTAATGCTCAGTGCTGTAATAGTATGTAGAATAAGCCTGATGGAAAAATAAAAAGTTATGAATTTTGTAAGGTGGAGAAGGAAAATATGAAAAAAGTCGCTGAGCATTCACATACAAATTGACCCGTGTCCTTAAAGGGTTAAAGGAGACATTTCTGTCCCTGAAGGCTGGATAGGATGGATAACCCAACTGTGTCGTGAAACAGACCTGTGCAAATATCTCTGATGGGGAGTCCTCTACTTCTCCCCCCGCCTCTCTCCATAGACGCCTATTGTACAGATTTGATCAGAAGGAGGCAAATAATGAAGAAATGGGCAATTTTCTTTAATAAAGTATATTACAAAGTTTGTTATTTTCACCTGCGCTATGGATTTATAAAAAACATAAAAATGTTGTTATACTTCAAGGTTCACTCAAGGGTTAGATCACACAGTATTGATCCATATGGAATCACTCTACAAGTACATGAACATTCCGGTGAGCTTTACAGCTTCCAGTACTGAAAAATATGTAACAACCAAGTCATTTTGGTGTTATGTTAAATTGATATCTTATGTTAGTCTTTTAGTTAGAAGTTGCTTCATTCGGGACGTCGGCCAAATTCAGTTTAAAGGGATTCTACAATTAAAACTCTTTTTTCTTAAGAAGGGCTATTCTTCTCCTACCTTTAAAAGTCGTCTCCGCCCTGCCGTTCGGTTATGGCCATAGAACTACAGGAACGTACTGCGCATGCTCGCGTAAGCGGCCACAAGAAAATGGCCACTGGCATGTGCACTCGGTTCTGCCAGCAGCCCGATGGCAGCGCCGACTGCGCAGGCGTCGAAGTGTGACCCCAGCCGGAAGAAGACGAGTGAAGAGGCGGTTGCTGAAGAAGATGGAGGCGGCACTGGAGAGTTCTGTCGCAGCATTGGGGACACCCCCAGTGCTGTTTGAGCGCTGGGGCCTGCCCCCAGTGCTGCGAGAGAACTCATTTGCATACCGACAAAAACAGGGATTTTAATCGAACGGCGGGGCGGAGACGACTTCTAAAGGTAGGAGAAGAATAGCCTTTCTTAAGGCTATTCCGGCGTGTGAACGAAAAAAAAAAGAGTTTTAATGGTAGAATCCCTTTAAGCAACCATACAAGAGACACTGAAGAAGCAGCGCTCACTTTAGAAAGGTCTACATTTGCTTCAGAAGATATAACTAAATAAATCTTTGTCCAACCCTTTCTTGCCACAATGTTCAATATTATGTGATATATTGTGTATTTATATTTTTCTAGCCATTTATACTAAGTACATTGTTCCAGCACGAGACAAGCAAATGGACTTCAAGTACAGTGTAACCTCAGTTACAAAACAACCCGAGCTAGCATTGTACAACAGGCACAAATGTACCCCCCTAACTGCGGGACAACCCCTTTATCGTAGTAAGTTACTTCTAGCAGCTTTACCTTGTTATTAGAGCTGAGCGAATTTTTCAAAAATTCGTCAGCTTCGCCAAATTTTATGATACAATTTGAATTAATTAGTGGTGAATCACATTAAAAAATAGCTAATTCCTGGCTGCCGAGAGCCTGTATACTGGTGTAGAACACTGTGCCTTGCAGTGGTTTTTAGTGATGTCCCACTAGGGGACCTGAACCAGCGGTACACTGACCGCTGGTTCAGCTCTATTGACTGCAATACACATGTATTGTAGACGCTTAAGCTGACTCCCTCATTTCTGGGCAGGATCAACTGGTTACTGGGGGTTACCAGCAGCCTGGGGTCACTGGCCAGATCCCAGGCCGCAGAAAATGCATATTGGCCTCCCCGCGAGGGGTGCTGAGGAGGACATGTAGCATGGCGAAACCCATTGGATGCCGCGGTCATGTTTTACTGCGGCATCCAAGTGGTTAAAACCTGCAAATGGAGCTGTGCTCCAACCAGGGGTTATGGAGCACGCTGTTAGCTGTCAGCTACAGCTAACACCTGCTCCCATTGCCGTGGTTGGTCGCAAAGGGTTAAAGGGCTGTGACATCACAGTGCTGGCTGGCTGCTGATTGGCATTGTGGGTGATCCCGAGTTCCCGGACTTCCTTGCCCCATGTCCTAACATGCAGCAGCCATTTTTAGAAAAAAATGTGATTCGTTACCGGAAATGCGAATCGAATATTTCCTGAAATTCAGATCAAATTCCACTTTGGCAGCTTCAATTAGCTCATCTCTACTTCTTATATCATAGTGCTGTAGTGGCACAAGAAAATACAAGGGTGCGAGCCTACATTAGATGGAATTCTGCAGACCATAAGCTCACAATATAGACTGTAAAATTTGGCTGTATCACATCGAAATGTGGTATAAGACTGATCCTCCTTCAGATCCTAAAATGATCTTTTTCAGTAATAATTCCAATGGTTATTGAAGAACCATAGAAGTAGAAGCGCCTGGGCCCCAATGCAAACTATGTAATAGGGTCCCCTCTTACCATGTGGTATCTATAATGCTGGTGTCTTCTTATGCTATAGAGAAGCCTTTGGACTCTCTGAGTCTCCAGGGTCTGGTAAAGATTGCTACCTATGCACCCCCTATAGCTACACCCCTGTCTGGATAGGAAAGATATACGGTCACAAGAAAGAAACATTCCACTGACTTTGAATTCTATGGTTTTATGTATCATGATAAGCAAAAACATCTGCTCCTTAGAAGGTCTTACAATTGGGTAAATCCAACCTCAGATAAAGAACAACACAACAAATTCCATTGTTTCGTTATTTTTTTCAGGAAAATTGAAGCCAAAATGGAAAAGCCATGTGTAACAAACTTGTAGTCCACCCCATGAATCAATATCTTGTAGAACCACCTTTGGCAGCAATAACTGTGGTTCTCATTATATATGTGGTTTTCTGTATGACTTTATCAGGCTCTCACATAGTTCGGGAGGAATTTTGGCCCATTATTCTTTACAAAGTTGCTTTGGTTCATTGTGGTTTGGGGCATTCATGTATACACAGCTTTCTTAAGGTCCCCCCACTTGGGTTGAGGTCTGGACTTTGAATGGATCATTTTCCAGCCATTTTGTTGTGCATTTGCTCGTGTTCTTGGGATCATTGTCCAGTTGCATAACCCAGTCATGGTCAAGTTTTAGCTCTTGGATAGCTGGACTCACATTTGAGTCTAGAGTACTTTGGTATATAGAGGAGTTCGTGGTTGACTCGAAGACTGCAAGGTGGTCAGGTCCTGTGCCTGCAAAAGAAGCCCAAATCATCACCCCTCCACCACCATGTTGGACAGTTGGTATAAGGTGTTTGGTTTGCTGGTTTGTTTTTTGCCAAACATGGCGTTATGTATTATGGCCAAACACCTTCACTTTGGTCTTGTTGTGTCCAAAGGACATTGTTCCAAAACCCTAGTGTTTTGTTCAGATGCAACTTCAAACTTTAGCCGTACTGCCTTGTTCATTTTAGGAGTTTTTTGGCAGGGGATTTGGATGCGGAATCCGGCTCAAAATCCGCCTGCCAGAACAGATCCTATTGACTTCAATGGGAGCCATTTGCTTCTTTTTTTTCTGCTAGCTAGTAGCAGAAAAAAGAAGCGAGATGACCTATCTTGCTATGGATTCCGAGGCGTCCGTGGCACGAGACTCCCTATCAATTAGGCCCATTCATTCAGGCCTAATCCGGAGCGGAATGTCACGACGGGATGCCGGTGCACGGCATTGGTATTCCGTCGCAGTTAGCTGTGCGGCATGTTCACACGGAGAATCCATTTTCTCCATTTTCCACTGTGTGAACATACCCTTAGAAAGAAGAGGTTTTCTCCTGGCAACCCTTCTACACAAGCCATACTTGCTCAGTCTTTCTCTAACTATAATGTCAGGAACCTGAATATTTAACATGCTCAGTGTGAAATGAAGATCTTGGGCTTTTTCTCTGAGTATTGCAAGTTCTGCTCTTGGTGTGAACTTGCTGGGATTTCCACTTCTGGGAAGATTGTAAATTATCTTGAATGTTTCTCACAGTAGAATGATGAACTTTTATATTGTTTGGAAAAGGTCATATAATGTAACCAGATTAACAGGCAGCAACAATTGCCTCTCTGCGATCACTGCTGATATCTTTCCTCCTTGGCATTGTGTTAACACTAGCCTGAATTTCCCAGACCAGAAAACTGCCAAAATTTCTTATATAGATGTGGTCACATTGCTGATGATTAATTAATCAAGTACATTTGATCAGCAGCGCCTCCCTGTGTATGGAAGCTGTAAGGTTGTAATTCATTTTTCACACCCCGATTCTGCGTTTTGGTCTAGTTTTTGTTAAATAAATAATGAAACAGTATAATACGGCATGTGCTGTTCATCTGAGGTTGTATTAACTTTATTGCAAGACCTTCTAATGACCATATTTTCATATTATATCTTGTAACACAAAACCATAGAATTGAAAGAGGGTGGAGTGTTTTTCTCATGACTGTATAGAATTTTAAACTAAACATGTAGTGTGAACAGAGCCTAAAGCTGGCCAGAAATATGAGACTCATTTCAGTTGAACCTGCAAATTTCCACAAGAGTATAAAGGGGTGCTCTTTCATTTTCCTGACACATTACGTTGAATGTAAGAAGGATAGGACATGGTAAATTTCAACATGCCCAATGCTTTGTTCTCCATGTATTTTGGGGAGGCTACTGTGAGATGTGTCTGGCAGTGGCTTATTCCCTATTCAGAACTCTTGGACTCTCAGGAAAGTATGGAGCTGTTGGGAGCAGTAGCGTCAGCTATTAAAAGGTTTTCTGGGCAAAAAAAATGTTGTTGTTTTTTTTTTTTTTTTTAAAAAAAGGTCTGTTAGTGCTATTAATGAGTTGATAAATGCACCCATATAGCTTTAGCCATGTTTTGAGTGATTTCTGGGTGTCTCTGGGAGCTCTTGGTATCTTCTGCATTTGTTTACATGGTTCAGCTTCCTGCTATGTAACTTCCACACTAACCTCTATCACTTCCCCCTCTCCCTCCCATACAACACTCTCTGTCTCTCTAGCTATACCACCCACTACTAGCACTTCCCTACCTACTCAGCACTACCTCTCTTCTTTCCTTCCTACGTACTTACCTCTCTTCCTTCCTACTTACCTCTCTTCCTTCCTACATACTTACCTCTCTTCCTTCCTACATACTTACCTCTCTTCCTTCCTTCCTACGTACTTACCTCTCTTCCTTCCTACGTACTTACCTCTCTTCCTTCCTACGTACTCACCTCTCTTCCTTCCTACGTACTCACCTCTCTTCCTTCCTACGTACTTACCTCTCTTCCTTCCTTCCTACGTACTTACCTCTCTTCCTTCCTTCCTACGTACTCACCTCTCTTCCTTCCTACGTACTTACCTCTCTTCCTTCCTTCCTACGTACTCACCTCTCTTCCTTCCTACGTACTTACCTCTCTTCCTTCCTTCCTACTTACTTACCTCTCTTCCTTGCTTCATGACCACCCTAGAGATATGGGTATATATACATTTTTGATTAATTATGTTATTTAGAAAGTAGTAAGGTTAGAAGGTGTTTAGATTAGTGTAGGGATTTCCAGTTATCCTGGACAACCCCCTTTAAGAGTACATGGCCATCTTTCGCACCACATATGGGAGGTCAACGCTTGTCTGGAAAAATGTGTATCATTACAATTACAGCTACAGCCTGCCCCGACTAATTCCATAACTGGAGAAGGGGGGTGATGAAATGAAGTCACCACCTCCTTCCAGATAAGCAGAGGTGAGCATGTCCGAGGCTGTGAGTTCTTACCACATAGTAGAGTAGCAAACAAATCCTCCTCTGCAGCTTTATACATAGGGTTGTGTTGGTAGTTGTGCAGTGTTATGTCGGACTTGTAGACAAGTGTTGGCAGTCATGTTGGAAGGTCAAAGCTTCCGCTTCATTCTGCTTATTCACTCTGCTCTGCAAATAAAAATAGCAGTAATATATAACCCCCTGCAAACCTCTCATTACGTACATGAGGGACTAAGTCACTTTGCTTTTCCTTCCCACTCCAGCTACAATAAGTGACCCCTTTAGCCCAGCATTTAGAGACCAGAGTTTATCCATAGTGATAAACTACTTGTTTGTACATTGCTGTCAACAGGGAGGCTGGTGTGGGGGAGGAGGGGTGTGCAGGGGACAGAATATAAGAGGTACTCAGGGCCAGCCTAGAGGACAAAACAATGAACCTTCTGTACACAAAGCCATAGCTTTCACAATACGTTACATACTGAATATGTATTATTCACTCTTGTTGATATTCTCATGGTAGGACTTATATTTATAAAAAGAGGGATTTGCATAGTTATAAGTTTGGGTAACATTAACCTGCCCCTTAAAAGAAAGTTGTTTGTTTTCTTTAGACTGTTGTATTGAAATGTTCCTTGTTATATAAATATATTGTATACTAACCTCTGCCTGCGACTTCGTCTGCGGGTTGTTGGCGTCGATGATCTGCCTATATTCAGCAAATTGCTGCCGTTGATGGTTTGCCTGCTCCGGCATTTCGGCAGCTCTCAAGTTGTCCTACTGCTGAACTTATTCCTCATACCGTGCCTGTGTGCCTGTGATTGTTCCGGCCTCTCAGCAGCACGCTAGGATGCCATATAATGAGTGTGTTGTTGGCAAACTGCCAATTTGGATTAAAGGTGTTTGCCTATGTCAGTTTGTCTGCACTGCCTGGAGCAGATCAGATAATATGCAAATGCCTATACACAATCCACTGAGGGTTAGCTGAGTGTTTACACAGAGCGATAACAGACCTGGCTTTCTCAGAAGCTGAGATAAGCTGCTACTAAGTACAGTGTAATATAGTATATGAACATAAATTCTTAACAATCCTGAAGCCATGTCATTTACCAGGATAAAAAGTAGCCTATGTGTTAATCGAGGTTATAAACTATCTGTGTGCCAGATTTCATTCAAATCCATTCAGTTGTTTTTGTGTGATTGAGGAACAAACATCTAAACAGGATTAGTAGGATAGGATGTGTTGTGCATACACTGAGCGGCCACTTTATTAGAGACATTGGTGTATTCCTGTTTGGAAATTGCACAAGTGATCCCGCAGTGCAGTATGAAATCAAGTTAGCAAGTTTTTCATGATCAGTTTCAGTGTGAGTCCACATCATAATCAAAAAATTCAGAGACCCGAGCGGCTTCAAACAAGACCGGGTCATCGGAGCTAGGCTAGCCAGGGCCAGGATTTCGTACACTGCCACCCTTGTGGGGTTTGGTTTAGAGAGTATACAGACAAAGGTGTCATCGCCGAAAATCATCCATTGAAAGGGGATCCTGCGACTGTAACCAACTGTTCTATTAGAGGATTCAATGGAGGATATCAAGAACCATTCTGGGGTGCATAGTCAATAAGATGCAATAGATACAATGCTGGTATCCAACTATCATGTCGCAACTAATGTTTCCTTAGCATGGATGAGCAGATGACCTATATGATGGGCTATATCAGTAGACAACTAGCTTGTGAGACTCCTGTGGGCAAAAGAGCAAAAATTATATCAGACAGCATTGGAAAACCATCACCAGGACAGATGGTCTAGATTTCTGTTGCACCATGCTGAAGGGATGGGAAGAATTTGGTTTAAGCAGTATGAACCGATCCTGTTAGGTGTCAGCAGATCAGGTTGGTGGAAGTGGAATGATGGTGTTTGCTGGAATGTTTTTTGGTACATCCTGGGCCCTATAATAACTATGTACAGTCCTATGAAAAAGTTTGGGCACCCCTATTAATCTTAATCATTTTTAGTTCTAAATATTTTGGTGTTTGCAACAGCCATTTCAGTTTGATATATCTAATAACTGATGGACACAGTAATATTTCAGGATTGAAATGAGGTTTATTGTACTAACAGAAAATGCGCAATATGCATTAAACCAAAATTTGACCGGTGCAAAAATATGGGCACCTCAACAGAAAAGTGACATTAATATTTAGTACATCCTCCTTTTGCAAAGATAACAGCCTCTAGTCGCTTCCTGTAGCTTTTAATCAGTTCCTGGATCCTGGATGAAGGTATTTTGGACAAACAATTCAAGTTCAGTTAAGTTAGATGGTCGCCGAGCATGGACAGCCCGCTTCAAATCATCCCACAGATGTTCAATGATATTCAGGTCTGGGGACTGGGATGGCCATTCCAGAACATTGTAATTGTTCCTCTGCATGAATGCCTGAGGATTTGGAGCGGTGTTTTGGATCATTGTCTTGCTGAAATATCCATCCCCGGCGTAACTTCAACTTCGTCACTGATTCTTGAACATTATTCTCAAGAATCTGCTGATACTGAGTGGAGATTTACGGCCCTGTGTGTAAATCACGATGGGGCAGTTCTCAAGGCCAAATTAGGTTCAATACACTATGAGATGGGTGTCTCTAATAAAGTGGCCATTCCCTGTTTATCTTTTCGACATATTGTGCCCTGCACTTTCTGTGCACCATAAGGTCTTGCATTGCATGGACTGCAGGACTGTGAGATCTGTGCCTTGTCTTGTCATGGTCGCAGTCAGAGAGAACATAAGTTTCTTAGCCATCAGACTTCCACAGGATGCCCGGCATTAGTGTATTCCCAGCAAGTGCCTGATGCTGACATAGATATGTGTTGTGATACTTGAATGTTCAGTCTCATTGTGGATAGCAGCATACAAGAGCATATAGAATATATAGAAAGGTATGGTTTGGTGACAAGGGGCTGAGTATAAATAATCTGCATGAAAGCCTTAGAAACCCACCATCTGCAGCAATGTCATTTCTGTCTGTGAATTTTCTCCAAGGATTTGCACCAGGGATTTCACCTTTACAATGCATGAGGTGACATCCAAAGCAAATCTGCAACAAAATCTCCATGTGAGGGAGGAAGAAGAGTTAATAAGGACCTGTCAACAGTTCTGAAAAGCCCAGTCGCATCCATCATCTGATAGACGCTGTCACACTGAGTATTTTATTCCTTTGTTTATCCCAAATGATCAGCCATTCCACAGATATAAGCCCTTCTAGTGCTAATGCACATTAAGTTATCCTAGCCAAGTGGGCAATATCACTGTTTCTCTAGGGGTGGGGTCTCTGTGTGCTCTATGTGTTACTGGCCACTTGGCTGGTGGACCCTTGTGCACACAAGTATATTCAGGATATATTTGTCATCCATATAAATTATGGAGTAGATGTGCACCCTTAATGGTTGTTTTGTGGTTTATGGCTTAATCCTCATGTAATGAAAAGGTATGAATTTCTATTAGAATTGGTCTTTTACTTTGATAAATCTGTGTAAATATGAAAACATTATTTTTTCTTTACTTTTACAGGTATGAATAGCTCTACATCATGAGTCTGATGACTACTAGATCCCAGGAGGCAGAGATCATGGATCCTAATGCTGGAGACTCATGTGACGTTGAGCCCTGTATTGGGCAGGATTGTGTCCAGCGCTCTGATAAGCCACCTCCAGTCCATACTGGGGCAGACTGGAAAATTATCTTGCACTTGCCCGAAATTGATACCTGGATAAGAAGCACAGCTGAAAGAGTAAGAGGGCTTACGCAGTCTGTGCAAGAAGACCCTCAAAGCAAGCATGTGGATGTGCATCTAATGCAGCTCAAGGTGAGGAGGACAATAGACAAATATTTGAGTTTTTCTTCCATTTTGCCGCCTCTTCCGCTACAGTATGCCTACAATGCATTGCAATGTTTGGACCAACGTATTCTAGTATCTAAAGCCAATTGTGTTCACAGCCAATGGCAACCTTCCCTTTCGTTCCTCTCCATTCCTAATGATACGCCAAGATGCTACATGTATAATTCAATAAAATCTCCCACAATTCCCCCCCCCATGTGTTTGGTTATTGTGATCCTGTATACACTACTGTGTTAATTCCAGTGCTTAAGTCCTGAATTTTTCAGCTTCTGTTCAGTTCTTCCATTAGACCAAGACCCACAATCTGACCAACCAAATCTGCAATGTCTTCTGTGTAGGCCCAAAATAATTTGTCAGCACTGTCCTATAAGAGCCACATTCAGTGGCGTAACTAGGAATGGCGGGGCCCCGTGGCGAACTTTTGACCACCCCCGCCGCATTCTTGCGTGCTCTATTATTCCCCATAGTGGCCCCTGCACACAGTATTATGCCCCATAGTGGCCCCAGTACGCAGTGTTATACACCATAGCGGCCCCTGCACACAGTATTATGCCCCATAGTGACCCCAGTACACAGTCTTATACACCATAGTGGCCTCTGCACACAGTATTATGCCCCATAGTGGCCCCAGTACACAGTGTTATATACCATAGTAGCCCCTGAACACAGTATTATGCCCCATAATGATCACCCATGAACAATTATTATACTCTGGGGTCTTTTCAGACCCCAGAATATAATAATCGAAGGCCGAGGGGGGATACAAACAAAAAACACTGTCACTTACCTATCCCCAGCTCCGCTGCAGTCCTCGGTGGTGTCGGCCATCTTTAATGACATCAGGGACGTCACACAACTAGGCCCGATGCCTGTATGGAGCGCGGAGAGTTAAGTAACTGTGTTTTTTGTGTTCCTTACCTCTCCTGGGCCTCCGATTATTATACTTGGGGGTCTGCAAAGACCCCCGAGTATAATAATAGTGTTTGTGGGGCCCGCGGCGTCACTTACCGATACCGGCCCCTGCCAGACAGGCCCCTGTGGGACATTAGGGGCCCAGCGACAGCCGCTACCGTTGCGGCAGGTGCTACCTGTGGCAGCTGCTACCCCTGCTACCCTGGTAGTTATGCTCCTGGCCACAGTATATGTTCATAGGGATCCATAGAGCAAATGAGCTCCAGTCCATATAGAAGATACTGTGGGATTCGGCTAGTCAGATTACGAGTCGAGTGATCTACCTTGAAGGACATGAACGGAAGCTGAATACTCAGTAATAAATCACTAGTAATTTTTTTACCTGGTCTATCTGCACTTCATTACAATTACAACTGCAGGGGGTAAATATTCTGAGGGGATTAGACATAAGGAGACAGCTATTTTGGGCACTGGAGTGACTGCAGTTTCTGGATCACTATGTTCTTAGAGCTATAGCTTTCAGATGATGCAGCGCTGTGAACAGCTTTGTAGACTGAGGCCCCTTGCAGACGACCGTAGCTGTTACTAGTATGCTATCTGTGTGCTTTCTGTGCATGGACAGCACACTGACCCACTTATTTCTTTGGGCCCGTACACATGGCCGTGACTTACACCGTCACATGTGCAGGCTGACAGTCCAGGGTGCAAAATATAGAACAGGTCCTATTTTGCAGTCTTTGCTTTAGTGGCTCCAATTCATTTAATGGAAGAGCACGGGCGGCACACACGGACATCTGCGTGTCCCCCATGACCACCCTTGCCTTTAATTCATGGCCGCGGAAAAAGCACACGGTCGTCGTCTGCAACTGGCTTAAGTCCCGATTCACATCTGTGGCACTTATTCCAGCTTTCTGTTCCATCATAGGACAAGAAAAGCACAATATATGTTGCAGATGGATCTGTTCAATGATGGACCTCAGCAGAGTCTGACAGATCCCATTGACTTTAATGGGTCTGTCTGGTATTTGGTTATGGTGGCCAGCATGTTTCCAGACAAAAAAAGCCTTCCATGTAGTGATTTCACCAGGAATTTTTGACAGAATCTGTGATGGGACTGGATCATCTGTAAATCTGGAGTGATATGTCTAACCTGATTTGAAAAAATAGTCAGCATAGGACATTTCCATTCACCAAATCTCTAGCATACTGGGGAGAATTTGGGCATGGAGAATATTTACTAAAAAGAGCAATTGGAAACCTGATTTTTACATTCTGCTTGAAATGATCATAGCATGGGCAAGAAGATACAGCTGCTCCAATGTGAAAAACATCCCTTCTCCAGTCTGCCATACATAATGGACTAGGCTCATCATTTTGGTAAAGAGCAAAGCCATTTAAACCAGGCCCCAAATCTTGAGAATTACCCTGAGGGCTGTACGGAGCCTAAAAAAGTGTAAGGTTCTGTATCTGCAATGAAGAAATGGCGTGGTGCAGTGCATGGCAATAATGTTTTTGTAGCTCTACATGTTGTGCCTTCTAGGAAATGAGAGGATCTGATTCTGAATTGGATCTTATTCAGCCCTGGGGAAATGCAGGATTGCCCAATATCGGGTACTTGGGGTAGGGGTGTGATGAAATGTTATTCTGAAACAAAGGAGCTGTGACATTATAATTGGAGAGATAGTTGGGTGTATAGTTAATGGACATGGAGGTTTGGATGGAGTCTAAGGTAAGGTATCAAGGGGGAGGTCTATGTGATCCGTAGCCGTTTGACATCTATAATACAAATGGGGTGTGATGATTATAGGGAATAACAGAAATACACAGAGGTCATTTGTATTCTCCACCATTTTTGTAAAGCACTTCTTCATGAACAGGGCTGGCATAAGCACCCGGCAAACCCAGCAGGAAGCTCACTGCTCAGCTGAGAACTGAAAACATCAGTTTTATTAACAAAATCCTTGAAAGTGAAAGTTGTAATCCTGTTAGTTTCTCTTTTTATTATTCTGTTCTCTGTACATTTGTTCTGCCCTGGGATTTGTAGTACCTCGCCCTTATACATCTGTTACAAAGGAACCATTACAAAAAGTGTACAAGCATGAAATGATCCAATTCAACAGACCACATTGTAAGTAATGGGGATCTGTTGGGTAATGGTGGTGTCTTCCATGAGATGAAGCCAACACTGTTGTGGTTAGCATTTGTAACAGAATCTACAATGCAGGTGTGAACAGTCTTAATTCGTTTATTTGGGGTTTTTTAGGCATCAGTCATAAACAATCTAAATTTATTATTATTATTTTTTATTATTGTTTATTTATATAGCACCATTAATTCCATGGTGCTTTACATTTGGGGGTTACATACAATACACAGAATATACAGGTAGATATAATACTAACAGTGACCGACTGGCACGGTGGGGTAGAGGGCCCTGCCCGCGAGGGCTTACAATCTATGGTAATATAGTGTATTTGTACCCAATCTAGCAGAAAGGTCTAGAGGTAAGATGGAAACAAAAGGGAAGGAGGGAGAAGTATTAGCTTAAAAATTATATGAGTGGGAAGAGTGTCAGATATGGATGGGATCATCTCCTTCCCTGGCCTATCCAGTCATACCAGCCAATATATTATAATTATAATAATAACAAAATAGTCAGCATATTCTGTCTACCTTCACAAACAGATCACATTAAGGGGGGCTTAAGTAAATTTTTGTGGGAGTGGTACTTTAAGAAGTTAACCGAGTGGTCAAAATTTAGTACATTGAGTAGAAGGATCTGCCATAGTATTAATACAGGGATGGATCCTTTGTTTTGTACTGTATAACTTGTGCATACAGGGCGTCCCATGGATGTGTGATGCTTGGATGGGGGCATTGAGTGCTGTGTTACTGAGATATGATTGTAGATCAATGGGAGACTATCTGGTTCGGGAACCTTATTGGTTAGGACTTCCAATACACAGTTGACAACTCAGCTTCTTCAAGGGATAGTCTAGTTCTTCAAGCACCTCTAAAGTTGGACATCCAAGGCCTGGGCCCTAGTGGTAGTTTCTAAATGGCTTGGGGTTGAGAAAGGTTTTATGGTTGCAGGAAAAGAACAATTTATCTATTTGACTTGGGATATTAAGAGGAGCTCATTGGGTATTGGTAAAATAAGTGACATACATACAGGCTCTCTGAATATACAAAGCTATAGCTGGGGTCCTAAAATTTCATTACAATAGTTATAATTTTTATAGTTTGTTTCATAGAACCAACCTATTGAGTCTGTATAATCAAATTTTCTATTTATCGGAGAACTGTGGCTATTTTGTTGGCTTAATTTTCTTTTTGTAAGGTGGGAACCAAAGTCCAAAGATTGATAAGGGAGCCACAGATGTAACATTTGGGACCTCCCACACAGATAGCTGATGAAATAAGAGGTTAAGCGCTTTGTAATCTCTTCACATATTTCAGAATTACGGTCTCATTAAGTCGCCACTTTGATGAACATTTGGTCGGAGAAGGTAATTGTGTCAATGGGTAAGGAGGAAAGAAGGGGGAGATGGCTATGTTCTACTAAACAATAGTTCTATAGGACTTATGTGTTTTGATCAGACATCTATTCATTGGTGTGCAAGCAAGAGACTCTTGAGATTCCTGTGAAATGAAAGGGGGATGTCTTATTGTATTCACACTAGAGGAGGGCTTCTCCATATGTGAGGTGTGTACTGCCTGGTGAGGTTTAGGTCCCTGGTAATCTTATCTTCACCAGAAAGCAGGGACTCTACAGCAGAAACTGCACTGATAACGCCAGCCTTGCAGTATCCATACAGTGTCCATGGCTAGAAAGACTAAAGGACCTGTGATGATCACTAAGAATCCACAGGTCCTTCACCTAGGAGCAGTTCAACCAGACTCTGTAGGCCGTGTGCTCTATTCTGGAGACAGAAGCATCATAGACTAGTATCTGTTGTGGGCATGCTTCTGATGTGGTGAGATTGGGGAATGATCAATTGCAAGTTTTAAAGGTTTTCTTTAGTTGGAATCTTGCTGTCAATGGGATAGAGCAAGACTGTTTGGGACGGCACTGTTAGCAGTGATGCTGTATAACCCTTTTATCACCATATGACTATATTGTGGTGTTTCAAGCTTCTGCTTAGTGTGAGAAGGTGACAGGCAGAGTGCTGGAGTCTCAATATATCTCCCCCAAGTTTCTGACCTATGTGTGGTCCAGTGTAGGCCTCAGCCCCGGGTGTGGACCCTGGGCTCCTTACTGGGCCATAAAAGGCTGCAGAGCCTACATTTCAGGGCAGATCCTGGGAGGAGAGGAGGCGCCTGGGTCTGTCCTGAAATACTGAGAGTCTGCTGATACTGTACTGTGCTATTTTGTTTGTTCGTGTGGTTGGTATAAGCTACATGTTAAGTTTGCTTTTTACTATTTTGTTAGTGCTCGGACAAGCGGGGTTTTGTTTGACATTTTGACTGAAGTTAAGGCTGCAGTTTATTTAGCTTATTCTGTATCTTAAGTGAAGGTTTATTTATTTTGCTGTTTTTTGTCTTTTTTTTCAAATAAACCTGTTTGCACCAGACATTGTGTCCTCGTTGGGTCTACACCATTGCTGCTACCAAGCTACCTTCCCCATGTTAGGTATTTTGTGCTGCACTGTAGTATTTGTTTGGTACTGCTATGATGAGATATTATACTACACTATGTTGTGTTTGTCATGTCTAGAAAAGCATTTTGTGCTGCATTGCGGTGTTTTACTTTTCTGAGAGGTATTTTATGCAGCATGCTAATACTTGGCGCTATTGTGGAAGTTACGTTTAGTTTGTGCACTATGGTATTTGGTATTGCAATGGGTGTTACATGTGCTGTGGTATTTGGTGAGGATATTATGTGTATAGCACTGTGACATTTTTATGGTACTCCATGGTAGGATTTGTTTGCTGGCGAGGCCTGAGTCAAACAAGTTTGAAAAGTTCTGCACTAGTGGATGTAGTTTAATGTTCCAGTCTCCTTCCAGGATCAGTATTCCTTGTGAGAATTTTTCAAAGTCCACCAAAATACACTCAATGAACACAGCATGTCTAGATTTGGGGAAGTATAATGAAGTATGTTGGCTAGCTAAACCTTAAGGCCGGAGCCCCACGTGGCGTAAACTCCATGGTTTGCCCATGGTGGAAATGCTGCAGAAAAAAACACCCCATTTTACAGTCACTGTGTAGTGGAATCCCAGCCCCACAGTGCGGGAAAGTATACGCTTTGGATATGTTGTGATTTTCCAAAACCATCGCCGATTTGGAAATTGGATTTGGAATATTAGTATAATTGAATCAGAAAGTCCACAGAGGAAACCTCTGTGAACTTTCTGTACTGTGGTAAAACTGTGATGTATTGCCACAGCGGTTTTTCTCGCAGCGCTTTTTTGCTGCGGGGAACTATGTGGGGCCTTAGCCTAAATAAGTATTTAGCCTTCCCTATTACTATGAGTTTCCACATGTTCCCTGTAATGGCATAGGACAATAGATTGGAGATCTCTGTAGCCTGTGATGTCCTGCGCTGCACATCTGCAAATCTGTTATTTGAGAGGTTGGTAATCTGGTCATATAAAAAGTGGGTTCTTTGCTAGAAAATCACTTATAGGGGATCTTCCATATAAAAATCTCTTGAAGAGCCAGTTATTTTTTTTGTCAAAGTGCAACCTTGCTGCTAACAAAATCAATTTCATTGCCCCCCATGCGTGGCCATGTCTACCAGAGCAAGTGTTTTTGCTCCTGGTCACTACTCAGCATCACCCCAAACATAAAGATCGGCCATGTCCTGATGTGCAGCAGTCGTAAGAAAGAATAGGAGTTCTAGGAGACTCAGCCGCACCCTGGTGCACCGAATAGCTCATTTGCATATGGATTAAAAGCTTATTTTCTTGGCAGCAAGACTGCAGTATGACACAAGACCGGCATGTCACTATACCACTAGATGTTTGTAGTACACAACTTTTTTCTGGTAAATTTAGAGCTTGGTTCTTGAAAAAATGTAAGGACGTTGTACCCAATCCCATCTGGATGGGTCTGGGACTGATGGAGTGGACTAGACAAACAGATAACCTAGCCAAAATTGAAGGCACAAAGCAAATCAAAAGTAGTATATGGAGATTTCATCACCCTATATATGTCTACAGTAAGGTATGGTGCATCAGGTGGGTATTTTAGCTCTAATGTAGCTTACACGGCCATGGCTCCATAGTCTTCTGAGGATGTCCTCATTTGGTTTACATAGGGGTACTTTGCAGAGTACATCTCTGAGACTTGTTGGGCCATGGACTAGCTAGTCTATGTATCCCATGTATTTGTGCATCAGTGCCTTCGGGGCAATAAAGAAGTTTATTAAAGATGGTGGATACTGTACCACATCATTGAGGTCTTTAGATGCTGTCGTTTGTGGTAGGCCTGAAATGTTGTAATAGTCCTGCTAACTCGCTGACCGTAAGAGATCTGGCGGTGTAGTGTAGTCATGTCAGAAGATAAAAACCACCAGACACTCTTTTATACCGGACCAAAACTTTACTAATCTTGGGTAAAATTATCAGCACCCACAAGATAAGGCCGACTTCAGCAAGCAGGTATCACTCCTGGGTCCACAGGCGACACTCCCTACCACAACCTGATACCAGGCCTCCATTCTCTCGTGCAACAGTAGCTTCTCCCGTCAGACACAGACAGACCAACTAAATGGACTGCACGGAAAGGCGCCTAGGCTGCTCTTATACCGCCAGCTTTTGCCAGACATAACCCAAGCATCATGCTGCAGCTAGCACTGGCTCATGCCACCTGACGTGACCAACAACTTCTCCCTTGGTACAACACCTCAACACAACCAATATTTAATCTCTACACATTGCATCTGCAAAGAAAGCACAGCAATATACACTTGTGGCTACTCAGAGCATGCTATCCCGCCCTTGGCAGGGACACTGTAGATAGGCATGCTTGGGCATCTTGGATAGGGACAATGTATATCACCATCTATGGCCACCAAGGTAATGTTGCCAAGGCTCAGTTGTGTATTTAGCATCATCCATGTTGCACCTGTTCTCTTTTTCACGGATCCATTCACAGAAGGGGCTCCATCTGCATCTGTCTTTTGATGTCCGTTGCTCTCATCCTGTGACGGATGACAATTGATGGTAGTGTGAACGTACCCTAGAACCTACTTATGATGTAATGGCAGTCACCTTATAAAAACAAAGAGAATGTAGACTTGTAGTTTGTAGATGTTTCTGTGATTTACTTGGTTGACCTTGGAGTGCTAGCTACAGACCATCTAATTTATATCTTTCTAGAAAATGGCAGAGGAATTGCACCGGGCAACATTTGGTATCAGTGCAGTTGTACAAGGGCTAGGTACTTATTACTCACTATGTATTGTCAGGTATACGACACAACATATATAGGATTGCATGCTATGTAGATTTGTCAGTCACGTTTGCAGAGACTCGCTAAACGGCAAAATTAAAATACTAAAGAATAGACAGGCGGCAGATAATCCCAGAATTATGCAGGAATGTAAAGTGGCGAGGCTTAGACCTGGAAATAATCTCCTATAGCACACTTGGGGCGGTTTGCTATTTATTTTTGCTTAATTTCCATGTCATCTAAATACAACCTTGTGTATGAGTTCAAGAGCCTCATCCCAAATAATGAAGGCTACTCTAGAAATGTCTTGAGTTAGACTGACATCTAGTGGTCATTGTTTGGTACTGCACATGGAGTCACTATTGCACAAATTTAATAAATACCCCTATCTAAATTCATGTCAAGCTTCATCTTGTGTTATCTCATTCTATCCAGTAGGGGGCCACAGTACAGGCAAGGCACTAGGGTTATAGTCACAATGTGAATTAAGGTCACTCTGTATGACCTTGTAACACAGCGTGCGACCGGAGAAGTGACAAATATGGCCGCTGAGCCATTGCAAAGGATTTAAAGAGCACCAGCTGTAACAAAAGAGAACAGAGGGGTTACAGTCATACGTCACAACATTTATTTCACCTATATGATTGATTTTTTTGTGCTCATATAATATTAGGGCTCATACACGTGGGGATATGGCTTATGTTGTATGGATCTGTAATATAATTAAATATATATTGGTCTACCCCCAATGAATTGGTTGCCTAAAAGTAATATCATGTTATACCTATAAACCTATCTGCAGACAACATGCTATAGGTGAGAAGGAGCGGAGCACATTCATATATCTCTCTATATTATAAAAATGAATTCTTGTCTGTCTGTCTGTTCTCTATGCACGACCAAACAACTGGACCGATCTTCACCAAATTTGGCACACAGATACTTCAGGTGTCCGGGAAGGTTTAAGACGAGGCCCCAACTCACTCGGACGTACCGTTCTGGAAATACAGCTTTCCTAATACCCTGACCCCCCCATTAGCTAATACAAACCTGCAAGTCTTTCACTCATATTCCAACTGCAATACACACGGTCACTCCACATGCACAATACAACACTGATATCCAAACTGAGATGCACACATCAGAGGATTAAATACACAGGTAAATACTCAGTATCACATGCCACATGCGTCTGCACACAGTTCCACACACCAGAGGATTAGATACGTGCGTCTATACACAGTTACACATGCTGCAGCATTAGATATGCACATCTGCGCATAGTTACACATGCCGAAGGATTAGATACGCAAGTCTTTACACAATACCGGAAGATTAGATACGCGCATCTGCACACAGTACCACACACTGGAGGATTAGAAACACAAGTCAGCACACAGTACCAAATGCCGGAGGATTAAATACGCATGTCTGCACACAGTACCAAGCGCCAGCTATTAGATACACACGTCTTCACACAAATCCACACGCCAGAGGATTAAATATGCGCCACTGCACACAATACTATACGCCGGAGGATTGGATACGCACGACTGCACACAATACCACTCGCCAGAGGATTAGATATGCACAAATGCACACAATAACACAAAGGGGAGGATTAGATACGCGCCACTGCACACAGTACAACATGCCAGTGGAATAGATACGTGCGTCAGCACATAGTACCACACGCCGGAGGATTAGATACACGGCTCTACACAGAGTACCATATATTAGAGTTTTACTCCAGGTTTCCATAGCAACCCAGCCATTTTTCTTCACTACTTTATGTCAGCCTTAAAGGGGCAGGCGCTGTGGATGACACTGTTACACAAGGTCACATACACACAGCTTTACTCCAGGTCTCCATAACAACCGATTTTTCACTGATATCCGAAATGAGATACACATGATCACATGACGCTTATGGATACACACAAACAATATACAAAATACATCAGTGCAAAACTGGACAATTCTTATGGGGCCACTACACAAACAAAAAGTTAAATATACCCGTATGAAGCAGGGTCCTCCTGCTAGTAGTCAAATATAGTTTTGTAGGAAAAGATTCAGTATAAGGTGCTGCACACGAATGTATACATGTGCCAGGTCTGAGGTAAAACTGCATGGACGGCACATGAATGATATCCGTGAGCAGCCTGTGCCTTCATGGGCCCATTGATTTGGTTCAGGACAGAAATAGGACCTGTCCTGAGCTTTTCCCCCAGGCTCACGGCCCCATACACGGACACGGCTAACACACTGACAAAGTACATCTCTGTATGTAGTCATACCGCCCACTGGACTCCTAAGCATAGAATAAGCAGGGGTGTAAATAAAGTTATACTGAATCATTTCCCATAAAACTACTTATCAATATATTTAGCTCTCCCTGCCCTATAAATGCCCTATGCTGCTTACAATTGTAATAGATTTTGACACGGAATCCACCTCAAAATCCGCTGCCAAAAACGGCTCCCATTGACTTTAATGGGAGCCGCTCACTTCTTTTTTCCGCTAGCTAGTAGCGGGAAAGAGAAGCGACATGCCCCTTCTTACCACGGATTCGGCGGCTGACTCAGCCACGGCATCTGCGGCGCGAGACTCCTTCCCGATTAGGTTCATTCATTCGGGCCTAATCCGGGGCGGATGCCATGACAGGATACCGGTGCACTGCATCAGCATTCCGTTGCAGCTAGACGCGCAGTATGTTCACACACAGAATCCATTTTCCGCTGGGTGAACATACCCTTTTGACCATTAAATTGATAAATGCAAATGTATTTTTTTAGATCGCAATGGTAATGTTGTCCAAGGGGGCCCATGCTACCATAGGGCCTGATGCAAGTGCGCTGTTGGTCCTATGGTCAAAGTGACCCTGGCTGCATCTTAGGGACATAGTTTCGGTGCTTCACTTCATTTCCTCATATAGACGATGTTTGGCATGTTTATGATGAATATGATTTGGGGGTAAGTTTTATGCCCTTTAATTGGGATTAGAGATGTCACATGAGGAGTCCGATCTGACATATGTGTGATTTTAATAAACAATTAGATAAAAACATTACTTAATATACATTAAAATATGAATAGCTTTTAATAATCTTTGCACTTATAAGCACTATTTATATTTATATCTATCTATATATCTATCTCCTATCTATCTATCTATCTATCTATCTATCTATCTATCTATCATCTATCTATTATCCTATCTATCTATCTATCTATCTATCTATCTATCATCTATCTATTATCCTATCTATCTATCTATCTATCTATCTATCTATCATCTATCTATTATCCTATCTATCTATCTATCTATCTCCTATCTATCTATTATCCTATCTATCTATCTATCTATCTATCTATCTATCTATCTATCTGTCTATCTATCTATCTATTATCCTATCTATCTATCTATCTATCTATCTATCTATCTATCTATCTATCTATCATCTATCTATTATCCTATCTATCTATCTATCTATCTATCTATCTATCTATCATCTATCTATTATCCTATCTATCTATCTATCTATCTATCTATCTATTCTATCTATCTATCTATCTATCTATCTATCTATCTATCTATCTATCTATCTATCTATTATCCTATCTATCTATCTATCTATCTATCTATCTATCTATCTATCTATCTATCTATCTATCTATGCATCTATCATCTATCTATTATCCTATCTATCTATCATCTATCTATCATCTATCTATTATCCTATCTATCTATCATCTATCTATCATCTATCTATTATCCTATCTATCTATCTATCTATCTCCTATCTATCTATTATCCTATCTATCTGTCTATCTATCTATCTATCTATCTATCTATCTATCTATCTATCATCCTATCTATCTATCTATCTATCTATCTATCTATCTATCTATCTCATCTATCTATTATCCTATCTATCTATCTATCTATCTATCTATCTATCTATCTATCTATCTATCTATCTATCTATCTATCTATCTGTCTGTCTGTCTGTCTGTCTGTCTGTCTGTCTGTCTGTCTGTCTATCTATCTATCTATCTATTATCCTATCTATCTATGCATCTATCATCTATCTGTCTATCTATCTATCTATCATCTATCTATTATCCTATCTATCTATCATCTATCTATTATCCTATCTATCTATCTATCTATCTATCTATCTATCATCTATCTATTATCCTATCTATCTATCTATCTATCTCCTATCTATCTATTATCCTATCTATCTGTCTATCTATCTATCTATCTATCTATCTATCTATCTATCTATCTATCTATCTATCATCCTATCTATCTATCTATCTATCTATCTCATCTATCTATTATCCTATCTATCTATCTATCTATCTATCTATCTATCTATCTATCTATCTATCTGTCTGTCTGTCTGTCTGTCTGTCTGTCTGTCTGTCTGTCTATCTATCTATCTATCTATTATCCTATCTATCTATGCATCTATCATCTATCTGTCTATCTATCTATCTATCTATCTATCTATCTATCTATCTATCTATCATCTATCTATTATCCTATCTATCTATCTATCTATCTATCTATCTATCTATCAGTATATTTAGATTATCTATCTATCTATCTATCTATCTATCAAATCAAATCAAAAAAGCTTTATTGGCACGTCCGAATAGATATTTGGCATTGCCAAAGCTAGTAGAGTGTGTGTGTGGGGGGGGGGGGGAGATTCGGGTGGGTGAGTGGTGGGTATGGGGGGGGGTGTGGTTTGGGGTATAACAGTCCATGGAGTCTCGTCTTCTTCTTAGTTGGTGACCGCTATATGGGGAGGTGGGGTGGGGCGGGGCGGTTGGTTTGGGGTATAACAGTCCGTGGAGTCTCATCTTCCTCTTCGTTGGTGACCGCTATATGGGGAGGTGGGGGTGGGGTGGGGCGGGTGTATTGGGATAAATATAACAGTCCGTGGAGTCTCATCTTCCTCTTATTTGGTGACAGCTGGACACGTATTGGGCAGCGATCTCCACAGTGGCCTCTTCTTCTCCCAGTAGGATGTAGAGTTTCCTCTTCTCGTTTGCAGATATGAAGTCTGGGATGTGGGCAGAGAGTCTTTGGTAGTAGACGGCCCTCACAGCTGAGTATTTGGTGCAGTGTAGCAGGAAGTCGGTCTCGTCTTCTAGGGCCCCCTGGTCACAGTGCTGGCACAGTCTGTTCTCCCGTGGCTTGTACGTCTGCCTGTGTCGCCCTGTCTCTATCTCTAGGTTGTGGGCGCTCAGTCTGTACCGGTTTAGGGTCTGTCTGTGTTTGGGGTGGCGTATTCTCTCCAGGTAGGTGGCCATGGTGTAGTCCCTTTGTAGGGATTGGTACACGGTGAGTTTCTTGGAGTTATTTATTTCGTTTCTCCATTCTTCAATGTACCGCTCTCTGTTTGCCTCTGTGGTCACCTTTATTTTGGCCTTGATTATCATCTGTTGGTGTTTTTGGTTTGGTGGTTGTCTGTTTGGTTGGTGAGTGTCTGGTTTGCTCAGGTGGCTTAGCCATGCTTGGTGGTGGTAGGAGTCAGGCTTGCTCCCCTGGATGTGTGCCTGGAAAGCTAGCGCCCTCTTCTGTATGGTGAGCCATAGGGGGAGTCTGCCTAGCTCAGCCCTGCAGGCCATGTTGGAGGTGTTGCGATGGACATGGAGCAGGTATTTGCAGAACTCCAGATGGAAGTTCTCTGTTGGGCTGGAATCCCACTTTGACTGGTCTGGGTAGGTGGCTGGGCCCCAAACCTCGCTGCCGTAGAGAAGGATGATGACTGCGTCAAATATCTTCAGCCAGACCCTCACTGGTGGTTTGAGGTGGTACAGTTGTCTTCTGATGGCGTAGAAGGTTCTGCAGGCTTTTCCTTTCAGGGTTTCTATTGCTGCTTTGAAGCTTCCTAATTGGCTGAGCTCCAGCCCCAGGTAGGTGTAGCTGTTGGTTTTCTCCAGTGTGGAGCCGTTCAGTGTGAATTGTGGGGTGGAGGCTTTATTGTGGCTCTATCTATCTCCTATCTATCTATCTATCTATCTATCTATCTATCTCCTATCTATCTATCTATCTATCTATCTATCTATCTATCTATCTATCTATCAGTATATTTTGATTATCTATCTATCTATCTATCTATCTATCTATCTATCTATCTATCTATCTATCTATCTATCTTTCTATCATCAGTATATTTAGATTATCTATCTATCTATCTATCTATCTATCTATCTATCATCTATCTATCTATCTATCTATCTATCTATCTATCTATCTATCTCCTATATCTATCTATCTATCTATCTATCTATCTATCTATCTATCTATCTATCTATCTATCTATCTATCTATCTATCTATCTATCTCTCTCTCTCTCTCTCTCTCTCTCTCTCTCTATCTATCTATCTATCTATCTATCTATCTATCTCCTATCTATCTATCTATCTATCTATCTATCTATCTCCTATCTATCTATCTATCTATCTATCTATCTATCTATCTAGGTCTGTATTAACCCCTTACCTCTGCTGTGCAGCGTATGACAGGGACCAGATGTAGGTGCCATATTTAGGTGAGAGGACTGCAATATATTTAGTATCAAAAGTGATCTCTGCTTTGTGGAGGAGTCGACTGGTCTGTAATATTTTGGATGAGCTTCTTACTAGTCCCTTATCCTACAATAGAAAAGAGACATGACATCCCGGGGGGTGGGGTACAGCACTACATTTAGAATAGAGTTTGGGTTTTTGCTGGTTATATTTCTGTATTTTTAGCTCTAGCCCGGAAAGTGGTGCTTTAAATATCCACTCACTGCCAGTTTACATACATTTGTGTGGTGCATTTTCTGTTGAAACTTGGGACATTAGCTTGGCATTGATGTATTGCGGAAGGTGGGTCTATTGGAAATTCCATAAATATCTGCCACTGAATTTTTGACTTCCACTTACCTACTAAAGAACAGTATTACACACAAGTATGTGGACAGAATTGCACCAGGCCCTATGACAGGAGGGGCCCTTCTCAATGTGACAGTGTTGGTGAGTCCCGATTACAGCTACATGCACCATTGGCTAGTGCAGTCTGATGTAGGAAGTCACCATAAGCACTGGGCCACAGACAGCACTAGAGCGGTAGGGACATGTTAATGTGTTATGTGTTATGGCCCACTGAGGGTTCATTATACTATACAGGGCCATTGCAGTGGCATTTGACTCTGTGATGGGCTACCGAGGGGGCATTATATTGTATTGGGGCTAGTAAGGAGGTATTATACTCTGCAAGAGCCACTAAGGGGCATTGCACTATGTGGAACCACTGAAGGGGCATTATACTGTGCAGGGGCCACTAAGGGGGCATAATACTTTGTGCAGACTCCTTAGGGGACATTATACTGTGTGGTGGAGGCATTGTCACTCTATGCTACCAATTGAAGAGAACTGTTACTGTGTTAAGGCACAAAGGGACATGATAGGAATAGCGGGGTCAAAGGGAACATGGGCAGGGTTAAGGGCACAGCTTAAAACAAAATAATTCAAACTAATCCGCCTTTGTGTCCTCTGAAAATTGGGAGGTATGTCTAAGTGGTGACGATGGGGAGGCCACTTATGGAACCTTTTCACTGGACTCACCAATGTGTTACTACAGTCATGGTTATGGCCCTGCTTTGTGAATACCTTATAGCCTTTAGACAGTCAAATGTACTTCTTTTTCACACCCCAAAAGGTACCGGATTACAGGGTGGATTTCTCTGACATAGATTTGATGTTGGATTTGGCCATGGGTGGTGGAAAATCCCCACAATATCTGCATGTACAGCATATTATGCAGCGGTATTTACTGCGGATTTCACACCCCTCGATAAAGAGTAGTGAAAACCGTAAAATAAATTCACATGCTGCAAATTTTAAAATACATAAGTCAATTTATATGCAAAAAAAAATTCCAGCATTTCATCTGCTTTAAAGGTAATGTATCACATTGTGGATTTGCCTCCAAAACTTGCATGCAATTGCATACACTAGGTACAGGGTATTTTTAGTGTTACAGTCCTATGAAAAAGTTTGGGCACCCCTATTAATCTTAATCATTTTTTGTTCTAAATATTTTGGTGTTTGCAGCAGCCATTTCAGTTTGATATATCTAATAACTGATGGACACAGTAATATTTCTGGATTGAAATGAGGTTTATTGTACTAACAGAAAATGTGCAATATGCATTAAACCAAAATTTGACCGGTGCAAAAGTATGGGCACCCTTATCATTTTATTGATTTGAATTCCCCTAACTACTTTTTACTGACTTACTGAAGCACAAAATTGGTTTTGTAACCTCAGTGAGCTTTGAACTTCATAGCCAGATGTATCCAATCATAAGAAAAGGTATTTAAGGTGGCCAATTGCAAGTTGATCTCCTATTTGAATCTCCTCTGAAGAGTGGCATCATGGGCTACTCAAAACAACTCTCAAATGATCTGAAAACAAAGATTGTTCAACATAGTTGTTCAGGGGAAGGATACAAAAAGTTGTCTCAGAGATTTAACCTGTCAGTTTCCACTGTGAGGAACATAGTAAGGAAATGGAAGACCACAGGGACAGTTCTTGTTAAGCCCAGAAGTGGCAGGCCAAGAAAAATATCAGAAAGGCAGAGAAGAAGAATGGTGAGAACAGTCAAGGACAATCCACAGACCACCTCCAAAGAGCTGCAGCATCATCTTGCTGCAGATGGTGTCACTGTGCATCGGTCAACTATACAGCGCACTTTGCACAAATAGAAGCTGTATGGGAGAGTGATGAGAAAGAAGCCGTTTCTGCACGTACGCCACAAATAGAGTTGCCTGAGGTATGAAAAAGCACATTTGGACAAGGCAGCTTTATTTTGGAAACAAAAATTGAGTTGTTTGGTTATAAAAAAAAGGCGTTATGCATGGCATCCAAAAAGAAACAGCATTCCAAGAAAAACACATGCTACCCACTGTAAAATTTGGTGGAGGTTCCATCATGCTTTGGGGCTGTGTGGCCAATGCCGGCATCGGGAATCTTGTTAAAGTTGAGGGTCGCATGGATTCCACTCAGTATCAGCAGATTCTTGAGAATAATGTTCAAGAATCAGTGACGAAGTTGAAGTTACGCCGGGGATGGATATTTCAGCAATACAATGATCCAAAACACCGCTCCAAATCCTCAGGCATTCATGCAGAGGAACAATTACAATGTTCTGGAATGGCCATCCCAGTCCCCAGACCTGAATATCATTGAACATCTGTGGGATGATTTGAAGCGGGCTGTCCATGCTCGGCGACCATCTAACTTAACTGAACTTGAATTGTTTGTCCAAAATACCTTTATCCAGGATCCAGGAACTGATTAAAAGCTACAGGAAGCGACTAGAGGCTGTTATCTTTGCAAAAGGAGGATGTACTAAATATTAATGTCACTTTTCTGTTGAGGTGCCCATACTTTTGCACCGGTCAAATTTTGGTTTAATGCATATTGCACATTTTCTGTTAGTACAATAAACCTCATTTCAATCCTGAAATATTACTGTGTCCATCAGTTATTAGATATATCAAACTGAAATGGCTGTTGCAAATACCAAAATATTTAGAACTAAAAATGATTAAGATTAATAGGGGTGCCCAAACTTTTTCATAGGACTGTATATACTTGTCCTCATACAGTGGTGGCCATTCCTAAACTCAGATCATCCCATATAAAGTGCCATCTATATGGCCCCCTATGGAGTGTCAGCCACATATCATCCACAGAATTTACCTGCCTCAGCTCGACCTACACAGTGGACCCAGAACATCCCTGCTAAGTATGGAATACATGGGGGTTATCAGTGTTAAAATGTGGATCCTTGGGCCAGATACAATGATTCTGGGGGCCCAACCTCCAATATCCCCCAGGAAACAGACCATTGCACCCTTCAAATGTGCGTGTTCTCTGGTGGCCCATTATTGTGTTAGAGTCCAGGCCCTAAACGATCACCTAGTACTCTAGTGGGCCAGTCCAACACAGTGGGTCATGACCATCCTAAAACTGTTGCTTTATCGGTAGATAGAACATCTGCACTGCTTCAATTTGGTTGTGGTGTTTTCATCTCAGCCTGTGCATGGTGATCTCAGGACCATACATGACCATGGAAGCCCCATGTGACAATCTCCTGAGTATCATAGGAGGTCTGTGCTAAACACAGGCTTTTCCATATTCAGCTAGTTGCAGCCAATGATTCATAGCTGAGGCGTGCCTTAATGGATGGCGGTCATAATATAGCAATGAGCATCCAACAACTTAATGCTACTATTACGCCATGACAATTGCTGTAAGTCACATCACCATCTTAGCAGGGTGGGGGGTAAGGAGCAGCAAGCGAATGACTAAGGATGTATTTCCTCCCGTAATTCACATTACAATGGCATACAATACATTAAAGGGGAGCACCGGCCCCTCCATTTTCACATTGATATGCAGAATGAATGAACAGTTTATTGTTACACATTACTATACAAATATATATCATAAAAAGAGTTGATGAAGTCTCGAAGCCTTAGAATGAGGATATTACTGTAACTCGCCTAGCACTGTATTTATATCTGTGTAAGTAGTTTTGTAATGGACTCTCAAGGGCACCCTGAAAAACCAATAAATGTCAATTGCTGAGTCAACCCTAGCGCTGCTTATAGCTATCAACATATATTAGAAGTCATTTAATAGAGACATCGATGTCCAAGGAGGACATAAAATGTGGTACAAGCTAACTCAGACAAGCATGCGACAATCAAATGGTGTTAAAGGGGTATTGTCCTATTTATTGTAAAGTGGGGACATATTGTTAGGATAAGATTTTGAGGATCCAACGTCTACGACCACCAACGTCTACGACCACCAATCCTAAGAATGAAGAGACTGCAGCACTGATTTAGCACTGTGTCTTTTCTGAATTTTCTCTACTGACAACCAACTTCCCTATATAAGGCCCTGGCTTAAAGGGATTTGATCATTAAAATCACATTTTTAATCGATCACACGTAGGAATAGCCTTAAAGGCTATTCTTCTCCTACCTTTAGATGTCTTCTCCATGCTGTTGTTCGGTAGAAATCCCGTTTTTGTCTGTATGCAAATGAATATGAATGGTGCAAATGAATGGTGTCCCCATTGCTGCAAGAGAAATCTCCAGCACCGCCTCCATCTTCTTCAGGCCCCAAGGAAATGGCTGTGTAAGCGGCCATTTTTCTTGTGGCCGCGGGCATGCGCTGTCTGCCTAGAATTTTGAACCCAACTCCGAAGAAGACGTGCAGAGAGGTTGTCCCTGAAGAAGATGGAGGCGGCGCAGGAGATTTATCTCGCAGCATTGGGGACGCCCCCAGTGCTGTTTGAACGCTGGGGCCCGTCCCCAGTGCTGCGAGAGAACTCATTTGCATACCGAAGAAAAACCAGGATTTCTACTGAATGGTGGCACGGAGAAGACATCTAAAGGTAGGAGAAGAATAGTCTTTCTCAAGGCTATTCCTACATGTGATTGCCAAAAAAATGTGATTTTAATGATAGAATCCCTTTAAGAAGCTGGAGAACTAAGCAAGGATCTTCTGTAGATATAGTCTTGCTCCAATCCTTCTGTCTCTTCATGTAATCCCAGACAGACTGGATGATGCTGATGAGAAGGGAGATCTGTGGGTGCCATGTGATCATTTCCAGGACTCCAAAGGGCTAAGGTCACACCAAATATTGATGGCATTTAGATTTCTCTTTTCTCCTTGTTGTTAATTGACAAAAATAATATATTATCACTTCTATTTCTAAAAGCATTCTTATGCCAGGTTCACACCTGCAGTTGGGTTTCCATTCTTCAGGTCCGCCCCGAAAAATGGAAAACTGATCTGCTTAAGAAGTGGTTACCCGCGGAAACCTGCGGACCCCATAGACTATAATGGGATCCGCTGGGCCTCTGTCTTAAAAATGTGGAGAGAAAAATCCAGAACTTTTCTCTCCGCGGATTCCAAGCACTGGTGTGAGCCCAACATTACATTTCAGCATTTTTTTCCACACCTGCCTAAAACTTTTACACAGCACTGTAGCTAATATTATGTTGATATTAATAACATAGCTATTGAGCTATGTACACTCCAGCGTGAGTCAGTATTAGTGTTACATATTTCAGCGTAATCTGAATATTACCGAGCGGTGAAGCACAGATTCGTGTATCTTTCCACTAACATGACAGTGAATTGTGCCAGCCTCCCAGGCTGCTTTTGGATGAAGGGTCTCTCCCATCTTCTATCACATTCCCCTGAGTGAGAAATCAGCTCCTAAAAATAGTCCTGGGGAGGGGCATTGAAGGACCAGCCTCGCCGAAGTCATGGTTCAGACTCAGGGCCCTTTCCGACTCTGGGACAGGCCCTAAATCCCAGGCGTGATTGACAGACCAGGTGTGGAGGCGTCAATGGTGGCCAGGTAGGGTCCATGTGCATTATTTTAGGTACATACGTTGGCAGTTGTTCTAAGGGGCACTGACGGGGGTCGTAGTGGAGGCTCGATGACTGTAATTGTCTGCAGGGTGTTTCCAGAATCCTTATTGTAAACTTATTTGTCGGAAATTCTATTTAATAAGGAGAAAATTCAGGGTATTTCTGCAGCACGTGTGTACGGCATTGTGTACTGGGGAAAGATCAATGGATGTCTTACAAGCTTGGATATGTTAAAGGGAAATGTAAAGAGTTGTCAGTAAAGCCTCACACAGTGTGAGCAATTGAAACAGCTTAGTGTGTTTGTGTGTTTTAGAAGCAAATTGTCCCGACAGCTGAAAGTGTAATGGCAGCTGTCCTCTTATGTCACGAATCCCAGGACACGCACAGACACAACCAGGGGCTGCCCAGTGCCATGCTCGCTCATACAAAGACAACAGCTTATTTTATCAGGAGGAATGGCAGTATTACGGGACTACATTGCAAGCTTTGTCGGGTCCGAAACCTAGTTCACACTTGGGGTATTACTTTTTGCAGTTTTATTATAGCAGCTCAGTTATGCACTTGTGTTATGTGTTTGCTAACATGAGGTTGTGCCGAGTTCCTTTGTTCCTATTAACCCTTTAGAAAATAATGTACATATTTTTAATAATTTTTTTTACGTGTTTGTGTTTCAAACATTTGTGATTGTATTTATTGTGTGTATATATATATATATATATATATATATATATATATATATATGCCCTTCAGCTATGTGTTTTTCCTATCTAATATTGATTTTTCTCTCTATACGGCAGGAAATTTGTGAAGATATCTCGGATCACGTGGAACAGATCCATGCTCTGCTGGACACAGAGTTTTCCCTGAAGCTGCTGTCATACTCTGTCAATGTGATTGTTGATATCCATACAGTGCAGCTCTTGTGGCATCAGCTGCGGGTGTCTGTGCTGGTCCTGAGGGAGAGGATCCTACAGGGGCTGCAGGACAGCAACGGCAACTATACACGGCAGACGGACATCCTGCAGGCGTTTACAAAGGAGGAGCAAGAGGCAAGAAGTAGCGCTCAAATTCCACCCCTCAAACCCATCTAAATTTACCTGCCCCTGCATGACCGATAACTTATTTTGTTCTGGACTTACAAGATTTGTGCTTCCTTAGTTTAGGCTCTTGGCTTGAGGCATCCTGTGATGAGTAGCACAAGATTTTGATAAAAGAAGTTTGTGGCCAGAGCTAGGCATTAGGTGGCCATCTGATCAATGATGTGACCATCAACATTAACAGCTACATTGCCTGAACAAGGGGCAAATTAGTTGCAAAAAAATTGGCTGATGATCGGCCAAAAAGTGGCCAATCATTATTATTATTATTATTATTAATTTATTTATATAGCACCATTAATTCCATGGTGCTTTACATTTGGGGGTTACATACAATACACAGAATATACACGTAGATATAATACTAACAATGACTGACTGGCACAGTGGGGTAGAGGGCCCTGCCCGCAAGGGCTTACAATCTATGAGGGAAGAGGGGTAGAGATAGAAGGAGAGGGGGAGACTGTACAGATGGCGGTGTGGTGATGGTGTTATTGCAGGTTGTAGGCCTTCCTGAATAGGTGAGTCTTCAGGGCCTTCTTGAAGCCTGTGATTGTGGGGTCAGTCTTATGTGTCGTGGTAAGGAGTTCCAGAGTATGGGGGATGCACGAGAGAAATCGTGGAGACGGTTGTGTGAAGAGCGGATGAGAGCAGAGCGGAGTAGGAGGTCATTGGAGGATCTGAGGTTACGTGTGAGCAGGTAGCGGGAGATTAGGTCAGAGATATATGGAGGGGACAGGTTGTAGATGGCTTTGTATGTTAGCGATCCACAATCATGCCAAACAATTGGATTTTTGACCAGCATCCGACTGAAAATATCCACCATAGTCAATCTATTTTTTGGCTGCCACCCACCCAGGAACTACTGCGGTGTCAGCACATCAGATAGATGTATACAAGTTGCCCATTTTGGCCACCAAAACTATATAGACAGCTTAAGAAAGGACACATCTATACTATTCTTATTTCTCTTCCTTGATACCTTCAATTTTAGAAGTTACCCTAACACTTCCTAAGTAATTTGTAGAATCACAGACAACCTATCTTATAGCTAATGGCTAGTTTAGAGGCTTCCTTGGCCACTGTGGAGCTGGTTTATTTGTGGACGCCCATTGTCACTTCACCCCCTTAGGCCAGTGAGATAAAAGTATATAGTAGGTCATGACAAAGGTCTATAAATGGAAGATGCTTCAGAGAAAGCAAGTCAGGAGAACCCTTAGATCTCCACATTATATTGTAGAAATGTTTTAGAGAATTGAAGATCCCAAAAATTGCAGTTTTCTCTATGTTTAAAGTTTACTGAAACTTTTGCTTGTCGTGATGTCTTCAGGATTTATATTATGTCAACTTGAATTCTTTTCTTCTTTCAGGATAGACTAGATGCTCTCACTGAAGTGGATGGCTCTGGTCAATTGACCATCAGATGCCCGCCAGATTATCTTTCTCTAGATTGTGGGATCACTGCCTTTGAATTATCAGACTACAGTCCTAGGGAGGAGGACACGCCACCACCTCCTGCCAAACCCTTAGAAGATTGGACATACAACGCTATGCAACAAGAGTTTCCAGATCTGGTTAAGGGGCCAGGCCTGCTGACTGTGATTACCGATAAAGACATCACCCTTAATCCTGAGATGGAACAAGATTTAGCACCTCAACAGATCGACGAACCAGGACAGCAATCGCTTAAAATATTCACTTCCAGCGAAAGCACCACACCAAAAAGACCTCTTCAGGAGAGTAGTGACCATGGAGGAGATTCCCCCACTCGTCCCTCCTTGCCAAAGAGGGGGCTGTTTCTGAATGATGTGACTAACTGGGCACCAGCAGAGAACCAGTCATCCAATGAACCTAATTCTACTTTGCTACTATGTCCTACTTCCCCTCAAAAACACTTTGGTCTTAGCCTGACTCCCACATACTCCACGGTCCCCTCATTTCTTCAAAGCCAAGTCCCTGAAGATGATCTCAATAAACAAAAAATGGTGGAAAAAGAGGACTACAGTGAGGTGCACCAAGGCCTAGATGGCAGAGAGTCACCCAGCAATTCTGACCACTCACTCTGTAGCACACCAAATGAAAGTCCGGAAGACCAACAGGATGACAGATTGCTGGATTCACCACCACAGGACTTAGGGACAGACAACTGGTATGGGTCAGATGAGTTCCTAGCATTACCCTCACACTTACACCAAGCAGACCTTCTTGCCTTGCGCCTAGGTAGCCTTTCACAGTTGGTATCTCCAAGTCCTGGAGAACCCCAACCACCACTAAGGGATGTAGAGGACTGGGAGATCAGTTCAGGCTCAGAACTTGGGCCCAGTTCACCCCGTTGTATCTCTCCAAATACCCCCAGTGACATGGCGTTGTACTTAAATGGCAGTGGGCGGTCAACCCCACAGTCCGGTGCTTCAGCAAACAGTATACGACAGAACCGAGCAGCACTTATACAGAGGCTAATGTGGGATATACAGAGACAGGACAATGATCGGCATGTGTGGGAAAAAATTCAGGTAAGTCCATAATTGATAAAATCGTGTATTTGTCAGCTGTTTGTTTTTGCACTTTTAGGGTTAATCCCATCTTAGTCTGATAGATGTGGGTCCTATCTCATGGATCCGCACCTCACTTCAAAAAAATATTTCTCCACCCCCTTTCCACCTTGTGGCATAGCTAATGTGAATAGATAAGTACAGTAGTGGACATGGACAACTGAGGGCCCCTGTGCAAAAACAATTATGGGTCACTTGTTTTCCAATATCTCAGCAGAGAGCACCCCTTTATGTCTGTAATAATCCAACAATAATCATTAGCTATGACGTTCAGTAGTTTAAGAATTTATCTGTCATCTAAGGCCTTGGTTCACATATGCGTTCGGTATTCCATTCGGGAAGTCCACTTGGGGATCCCTGAATGGAATATCGAATGCATTAAAAAGCGGTTAGCTAGGAAACCACATGGACCCCATGTACTATAATGGGGTCCATGTATTTTCCACGCAGTGTCCGCACGGATCATGCGGAGAGATAAGTACTGCAAGCACCACTTTTTTCTCCACATGATTCTTGCAGACACCACGCAGAAACCACATGGACCTCATTATAGTCTCTGGGGTCCGTGTGTTTCTTAGTTAACTGTTTTTTATTGCATTCGGTATTCCGTTTGGTGGGACTCCCTGAACAGAATACCAAACACAGATGTGAACCGGACCTTATAGACAGTAGAAATCTACTGGTAAGGTGATAGGACCCTCGATCTACCTGGCCCCGGTGCCTAATCATAGGGCCCCATGTTGTATTTAGACAAGGCTGGGACCTTGGGTGCATTTATACAGCTTGTTGAAACGACCATGGACAGAAACCAGTGGACAGAAAAGTCAGTTCGTCACAATGTCCACCTGAAATTGGTGATCAAGAAAGCGCTGGAGACTCAGGCACAAATGTAAATGCAGCCTAAACCAATGTTCTGGTGGCCAACCAATTTCAGCAGGACCATCTGGCTATGTAATATGTATAAAATTTGGGTGACATTCATTTGCCATGTTTCAGGGGAATAAAGGATCTGGCATGTTGGAATTTCAACGTGCCTTATACTTTTACCCTCAAAGGAGAAAAGCCACCATGACAGGTGTCTCTGCAGTTTATTATATAGGGTAAGTTCACACAGAGTTTTTTGGACCGAAACCTGAAGCGGAGGCCACCTCAGGTTCTGGTGCAAAAGAAGGGTCGCCGTGACTGAAAGTCGGTGCCCTGCATCGGCATACAGCTGCGCACTCTGCTCCGGATTAGGCCCAATGAATGGGCGTAGTCCGGAGGAGGGAGTTTCTTCAGGCTGAATCTCGAGGCGAGACGACCTGAAGAATGAACATCTCACTTATTTTTTCCAGAAGCCGGAAGAAACGGCTCCCGGAAAAAGCTCCAGAGCGGCTCCCATTGATTTCAATGGGAGCCATCTTTTTGGTCAGGGTTTTGAGGCCTCACCAAAAAACTCAGTGGGAACTTACCCTTAGGGTCAGAAGCTAGTCATGACGTCACAGTAGATGACATGATAGCCTATTGCTAGACTAAAGCCCACTTGTGATGTCACAACTTACCTGACTGTATTGTTGTCACAACAGCAACTTACCTGACAGAAACCCTATTATGATGTCACACAGTTGTGAATTCAGGGTAATTTACAAGACTGAAAAATACTTGTGATGTGACATCAGCTTACCTAACAAATACACATTTATGATGTCACAAGTGTTCTAGACAGAAATGTACTTGTAATGTCACAATAGGTCAGTTTACCTCACTGAAACACAGTTGTGATGTCAAAGCAGCTCACATGATTGGAAAATACGTGTGACATCACATCAGCTTACCTGACAAAAACAGAATTGTGATTTAATGTGACATCACAAGTCGGTTTCTGTCTAAAACACAATAGCCCAGGTTACCTGACGGAAGCAAAGGTGCAGCTTACCTCATTGAAACCGACTTATGATGTCACAATAGGTCACAAAGGTACAGCTTACCTCATTGAAGCCGACTTGTGATGTCACAATAGGTCACAAAGGTGCAGCTTACCTCATTGAAGCCGACTTGTGATGTCACAATAGGTCACAAAGGTGCAGCTTACCTCATTGAAGCCAACTTATGTTGTCACAATAGGTCACAAGGTGCAGCTTACCTGACTGAAGCCGACTTATGATGTCACTAGTGCTCACCTGACAGAGATGAGAATGAAAGCGTGATAGTAGCTTACCTGTATAAAACCCACTTGTGATGTCACAGTTGCCGACCTTAAATACTCTGTGATATCACAGTAGCTTCAATAGCGTGTAGACTCCTCTAGCAGCGCTCCAGTGTACATTATAATAGGAAATTAGTGACCCCCCCCCCCACCTAACCTTTAGCTGCATAGTATACATATATGGTTTATCTACCCCAGTATTACTTTATGGCCACTGCTCTGTATATGGCATAATAGTATGGGAAATTCTGTATGGATGTTATTACTGTTTCTACAATATTATGTGATGTGGCTTACATCACAATCATGTCTTACATCACTTGTGGCTTATATCACTATTATGTGGTTTATATCACTTATATTTCTTACATCACTATTATCTGGCTTACACCATTATTATGTGTCTTACATCACTATTATGTGTCTTACATCACTATTATGGGGCTTACATCACTATTATGGGGCTTACATCACTATTATGTTTCCTACATCACTATTATGTGGCTTACATCACTATTATGGGGCTCATATCACTATTACGTGTCTTACATTACTATTATGTGTCTTACATCACTATTATGTTTCCTACATCACTATTGTGTCTTACATCACTATTATGTGTCTTACATCACTATTATGTGTCTTACATCACTATTATGAGTCTTACATCACTATTATGTGTCTTACATCACTATTATGTGTCTTACATCACTATTATGTGTCTTACATCACTATTATGTGGCTTACATCACTATTATGTGGCTTACATCACTATTATGTGGCTTACATCACTATTATGTGGCTTACGTCACTATTATGTGGCTTACATCACTATTATGTGTCTTACATCACTATTATGTTTCCTACACCACCATTATTTGTCTTACATCACTATTATGTGGCTTACATCACTATTATGTGTCTTACATCACTATTATGAGGCTTACATCACTATTATGTGTCTTACATCACTATTATGTGGCTTACATCACTATTATGTGGCTTACATCACTATTATGTGGCTTACATCACTATTATGTGGCTTACATCACTATTATGTGGCTTACATCACTATTATGTGTCTTACATCACTATTATGTGTCTTACATCACTATTATGTTTCCTACACCACTATTATTTGTCTTATATCACTATTATGTGGCTTACATCACTATTATGTGTCTTACATCACTATTATGAGGCTTACATCACTATTATGTGGCTTACATCACTATTATGTGGCTTACATCACTATTATGTGGCTTACATCACTATTATGTTTCCTACATCACTATTATGTGTCTTACATAACTATTATTTGTCTTACATCAGTATTATGTAGCTTACATCACCATGCATGCATTAGGTGGCTTACACTACTATATGGGCACAACAGTATGGACTATTCTTGGTGGCACCACTGTGTAAGGTGTAAATGTTGGTATTCTTACAATGTTGTATTTTTAAATTACAAACACGATTGTCTTTAGCATTGAAGCCAGGTTTACAACAATGTATATCCTATACTGTATATGTCTAGTGGCATCTGCATTGCATTTATTTCTGTCAGTCAGACTAGATAGCCAATATTGTGGCTCCAAACAGATATGACTGCTTTCTTACAAAAACAGTGCCACACCTGGGGACATCACCCTGGCTCAGTGGTTAGCACTGCAGCCTTGTAGCGCTGGAGTCCTGGGTTTGAATCCTGCCAGGAACAACATCTGCAAAGAGTTTGTATGTTCTCCCCGTGTTTGTGTGGATTTCCTCTCATTCTACAAAGACATACTAATAGGAAAAAGCAATGTACATTGTGATCTACATTTAAAAATAAAAGCAACAAAAAAACAAACAAACAAAAAACAGTGCCACACCTGTACACAGCCTGTGTGTGGCATTGCAGCTCAGCCCCATTTATTTCAGCGCCTTATAGCACAGTACTGTCATGGTAAGGTATAGCAGGTAGGTGACACTATATACAATTGAAACCTTGCTCACCTCATAGAGTTGTATGTGTAACACAAGAAGTCACGCACTTCACCAGTAAAACACCAGACAAGGATTTTTTCTTTCCTTCTACCTATTCAGACACAAACGTGTAGCGATCTTTCAAGAACAAGACATGTCTATCAAATCCTATACAACCCCTTTAAATAACTAGACATCTTTTAGGCTAAGGCCCCACGGGACGATAAAGCGTTGTGGGAAAAACCGCGGTGGGAACGCAACGCGGTTCTTTCTGCAGTGCTTTGAACAGAAAGTTCACAGAGTTTTCCTCCGCGGACTTTCTATTACCATTATATCTACAGGAAAGCTGCTGGCCTTTCCATAGATATAATTGACATGCTGTGATTTCCAAAATCACGCCGGATTTGGAAATTGCAGCGTGTCCGCCCTGCGATTTTTACCGCAAAGTGGGCATGGGATGGCATGAATCCCATCCACTTTGCAGTTACTGTATAACACCGCAATTTTTCCGGCTGTCCCAAATTTTCCAGGACTGTTTCCCATATTTCAGCAACAATCCAAGTAAATGTCTAAATGAGGCAGCATTTATGCAAAGGCTGCCCAAAAGGTCATATGGAAATTCAAATGAGCTCTGACATTTTTATAGGTTCTACATTACAGCTCTGTAAACCTCCGAGCTTTTACCAAGGCGTGCTACTGCTCTGCTCATAAGGCTTTATTATTAAGTATATGCCATATAATGGCAGCACTGCAGTAAAATGTGTTCACGCCTTCCAATTGTTCCATTTCGTGGACTAAATCGCCATCTAGTGGTCACAAGTAGTATTGCATGTCATAGAATTAAAATGTTAAAGAAGTTGTCAGGGACATAATTTTTTTTCCTTGAGGCCAGGGAAGGTGAAAAATAAAAAAAAAGCCCCATACTTATCTGTTCCCAGTGATCTGGTGTCTGGTCCTCGCTGCACATGATTGCTGAAGTCAATCAGTGGCCTCATGAGAGAACCTGAGACGTCACAGGTGACATGTGTAAGTGACATCCAGGTGCCTTTCCTTAGCCCACTGATTGGTCTCAGCAGTCACGTGTGGTGAGGACTTCTGCCAGGACAAGGTGAGTATGTTTTGGGTTGTTTTTTTTTTGCTTCCACATATTGGCGAATAGTGCTCCCAGTAACCAAACAGTGCCCCCTATAGCCAAATAGTGTAGTGTCCTTAACCAAATAGGGTCCTTCAGCTTCAAATAATGCTCACCTAGTTGAACAGTTACCCCATAAATCCAAATAATAATCCCCAAATCCATATATTGCCCCATAAATCTAAAAAGTCCCCCATAGATGCAAATAATGCCCTTAGTACCGAATAATGCCCCCAAATCCAAATAATCCCCCATAAATCCAAATAATGCACCCATGCATCCAAATAGTGTCCCCCAGATCCATATAGTGCCCCCCACAGATGCAAATAATACACCTTTTGAAGCGAATTGTGGTCCCCATATCCAAATAATGTCCCCCAGATCCATTGAGCGCCCCCATAATTCCAAATGTCCCAATATTATTATTATTATTATTATTATTATTATTAATAATAATAATAATAATAATAATAATAATAATAAATCCAAGTACTGTCCCCTAGATCTATATAATGCCCCCTTAGTGCTGAATAGTGTCCTCCAGATACATACAGTTCCCCCATATGCCCAAATATCGCCCCTTAGTGCCAAAAAGCATCCCCTAGATCCAAAGACTGTCCCATAAATCTAAACAGAGCCCCTTCAGCACCAAATAGTGTCCTATTTTCCCTTCAGAAAACAATTAAAAGTTTGTCTCACCTCTCCCATGAGAAGTGGAGTGACTGTGGCCTATGAAGTCTGTACCTGGCATAGAAGGCCCGATGCTGTGATGGAATTGCGCCACCTGTGGTGGGACAATGAAGTCTCTTGTGCATGGATCAGTCTAGATAACGCAGGTCAATGTGCCTATAGCTCTGACGTAGGTCGCAATTGTGTCTGTGTTCTGCAAATGCCACTGTTTGGGCATCCAAGGTACCAGGGCAGAAAACAGATCCTCAGGGGGCCCTCTTGGGGATGGGGGGCCCTGGGCAGTTGTCCAGTTTGATAGCCTCCCCATGTCCCAACACCTGCCCTGATGATTTCTGCTGGATTGTTAAAGAAATACGATTAAGGTTGGGTGGACTGTCCATTTTTTATAGACCCGGAGACTATGAATAGCATCAGAAACGGATCAACAGACCCAGCAGAAGAGAAAGAGACAGTATATAATAATGCTAGTAGCTGTTGGTTTGTTCTGCCTGTAACCTCAATAGACTGCTGCAGAATACTGCTTGTCATATAACTGCAACTGTGTTACCTGTAGTCGCCACTAGTGGGAGCTGGCTGCACATGAATTCATGTTGCTGTCATTGACTTTTGTGGGATCTGTATTAGTAGGTATACAGGAATCTGCCCCCAGTAACTGCAGTAGACAGTCTATACTAAAAAAAATAATATTACAAGTTATGGGTACTAGATTTCTGGAGATGGGACAATGATCTATTAAAGGAATTATTGGGGAGAAAGTAGGGGAAATTTGTTAATTTTGGAGATTCAGTTCGGTGAAGAGATTTTGTGAGCGAAGCATAATATGTATTTCATGGAATTATTTTTATGTGGCTTTTGATTCCACAGCACTTTCCCATATAGGGCGCACATTCCAAATCTTTAGAAAAATATTGCTTCTTTGTTTCTGCAACAGCGCCACTTTAGGCAAAGGCTACATGGTAACTTATAATCATTTGACATACCGAAATCTCTGCCTTGTACAGGAGAATAAAGCAAAGCTTAAAGGGCTTTCCCAGGACTTCTATATTGTTGTTCTGTCCTTAGGTTAGATCGGTGGGAGTCAAACACCTGGAACCTCCATGGATCAACTGAAGAGGTCGCGGTGCTCAAGAGCACTTCAACTTCTTCCCTGCGCCAATGACGTCATATACATTGGTCACATGGTATAGCACTAGCTTAGTCCCATTCAAGTGAATGTGGCTGAGCCCAATACCAGTCACAGCCCCTATGACATGTCCATCACTGTACTTGGTATTCAGTGGAGAGGCCACAGCACTCCCCCAGAACAATGTTGCCTGGTCAACCTGCTGATTGAAGGGGTACTGGGTTTTGAGTAAGGATAGGTCATCAATAGAAAAGTCCCAGAAAACCTCTTTTTCTAATAAATTGTTTTATTGTTTTTCACAGTTACAAAATCACTTTAAAAAATATCAAAACATTAATTCGTACAGATAAGTCAACCAGAAAATCCCTTTAAGGTAAACATGTGTAGTAGACACCATGGGTAAGGGGAGTCTAGGGTACCAGATAATCAGGGTCTTTATACTCTTATGCTTCTATAGGAAAGTGCCCCTACATGTATTATCTTATATATGTCTGCTGCTTGAGTTTCTATCTTTATAAGCAGGTATGGATTAATAACTCAACGAAAATCTTAAGGGTGGAACATATAACCACAGGACCCCATATGGTAACTTAGAATTGGGGCCTGCTCTACCATGGCTACCTTCAGTAGTGACATACCTCCCAACCGTTCCGATTTCCGCGGGACAGTCCCGATTTGGGTGACATGTCCCGCGGTCCCGGTTGGAGGGAGATATGTCCCGATTTCAACTCAGAGGACGCAGATCTGAGTTGAACACATATGCGGCTGAAGCAAGGAGCTGACACAGGTCAGCTCCTCGCTTCGCCGCTGCCCGCCTCTCTCCCTGACACATGCGGCTGAAGCTGCTCGCGTGCTCGCTTCGCCGCTGCGTCTCTCTCTCTCGCTGACACATGCGGCTGAAACGAGGAGCTGACCTGTGTCAGCTTCTCGCTTAGCTGCTGCCGCCGGCTCCTGGCTTGTAGACGCGATGTACAAGCCAGGAGCCGGCGGCAGCAGCGAAGCGAGGAGCTGACACAGGTCAGCTCCTCGCTTCAGCCGCATGTGTCAGCGAGAGAGAGACGCAGCGGCGAAGCGAGCACGCGAGCAGCTTCAGCCGCGTGTGTCAGGGAGAGAGGCGGGCAGCGGCGAAGCGAGGAGCTGACCTGTGTCAGCTCCTTCCTCCAGCCACATGTGTCAGCGAGAGAGGCGGGCAGAGAGCGGCGAGGGAGCGGAGGAGAAGGTAAGTTTAATGTGGAGGTGGAACGTGAATCTGGGGGCAGATGAAGGAGAGGACGGCATGACACTGGGGGCAGAGATGGAGAGGACATGAATCTGGGGGCAGAGATGGGGGACATGAATCTGGGGGCAGAGATGGAGGGACAGGAATCTGGGGGCAGAGATGTGGGACATGAATCTGGGGGCAGAGATGTGGGACATGAATCTGGGGGCAGATATGGAGGGACATGAATCTGGGGGCAGAGATGGAGGGGACATGAATCTGGGGGCAGAGATGGAGGGACATGAATCTGGGGGCAGATATGGAGGGACATGAATCTGGGGGCAGAGATGGAGGGACATGAATCTGGGGGCAGAGATGGAGGGACATGAATCTGGGGGCAGATATGGAGGGACATGAATCTGGGGGCAGAGATGGAGAGGACATGAATCTGGGGGCAGAGATGGAGGGACATGAATCTGGGGGCAGAGATGGAGAGGACATGAATCTGGGGGCAGAGATGGAGGACATGAATTTGGGGGCAGAGATGGAGGAGACATGAATCTGGGGGCAGAGATGGAGAGGACATGAATCTGGGGGCAGAGATGGAGAGGACATGAATCTGGGGGCAGAGATGGAGAGGACATGAATCTGGGGGCAGAGATGGGGGACATGAATCTGGGGGCAGAGATGTGGGGACATGAAACTGGGGGCAGAGCTGGAAGAGGGACATGAATCTGGGGGCAGAGATGGAGGGACATGAATCTGGGGGCAGAGATGGAGGGACATGAATCTGGGGGCAGATATGGAGGGACATGAATCTGGGGGCAGAGATGGAGGAGACATGAATCTGGGGGCAGAGATGGAGAGGACATGAATCTGGGGGCAGAGATGGAGGGACATGAATCTGGGGGCAGAGATGGAGGGACATGAATCTGGGGGCAGATATGGAGGGACATGAATCTGGGGGCAGAGATGGAGAGGACATGAATCTGGGGGCAGAGATGTGGGGACATGAATCTGGGGGCAGAGATGGAGGGACAGGAATCTGGGGGCAGAGATGTGGGACATGAATCTGGGGGCAGAGATGTGGGACATGAATCTGGGGGCAGAGATGGAGGAGACATGAATCTGGGGGCAGAGATGGAGAGGACATGAATCTGGGGGCAGAGATGGAGAGGACATGAATCTGGGGGCAGAGATGGAGAGGACATGAATCTGGGGGCAGAGATGGAGGGACACGAATCTGAGGGCAGAGATGGAGGGACATGAATCTGGGGGCAGAGATGGAGAGGACATGAATCTGGGGGCAGAGATGGAGAGGACATGAATCTGGGGGAAGAGATGGGGGACATGAATCTGGGGGCAGAGATGTGGGACATGAATCTGGGGGCAGAGATGTGGGGACATGAATCTGGGGGCAGAGATGGAGAGGACATGAATCTGGGGGCAGAGATGTGGGACATGAATCTGGGGGCAGAGATGTGGGACATGAATCTGGGGGCAGAGATGTGGGGACATGAATCTGGGGGCAGAGATGGAGAGGACATGAATCTGGGGGAAGAGATGGGGGACATGAATCTGGGGGCAGAGATGTGGGGACATGAATCTGGGGGCAGAGATGGAGAGGACATGAATCTGGGGGCAGAGATGGAGGGACATGAATCTGGGGGCAGAGATGGAGGGACATGAATCTGGGGGCAGAGATGGAGAGGACATGAATCTGGGGGCAGAGATGGAGGGACATGAATCTGGGGGCAGAGATGGAGGGACATGAATCTGGGGGCAGAGATGTGGGACATGAATCTGGGGGCAGAGATGGAGAGGACATGAATCTGGGTGCAGAGCTGGAAGAGGGACATGAAACTGGGGGCAGATGAAGGGTGTATATGAAACTGGGGGAGAGATAGAGGGGGGACATATAATTTACGGGTGACTGTAGGAGGATTATACTGTGTGCGGGCACATGAAAAATTAATGAGTGGGCGGGGTCAACACAAAAGTGGGCGGGGCTAAATTTGCCGCAGCGCGCTATGCGCGCCGCACATTTTGTCCCTCTTTCGGTTCTTCAAAAGTTGGGAGGTATGAGTAGTGAGCTTAGAAAAAAACTAACAACTATGATTATTAAGGTCTCAATAATGCACAGAAATAAGGCACAAAGTGATATAACAATGGAGGGATAGTGGTACAGTGTCATGGTAGAGGAATAATAAACAGAAGGATGTGACATCAAAGGGATAATACACACAGTGATGTCACAGTACAGGGATAATATACACAGTGATGTCACAGCACAGGCAAAATATACAGTGATGTCACAGTACAGGGATAATATATACAGTGATGTCACAGTACAGGGATAATACACACAGTGATGTCACAGTACAGGGATAATACACACAGTGATGTCACAGTACAGGATAATACACACAGTGATGTCACAGTACAGGGATAATACACACAGTGATGTCACAGTACAGGGATAATACACACAGTGATGTCACAGTACAGGGATAATACACACAGTGATGTCACAGTACAGAGATAATACACACAGTGATGTCACAGTACAGGGATAATACACACAGTGATGTCACAGTACAGAGGTAATACACACAGTGATGTCACAGTACAGGGATAATACACACAGTGATGTCACAGTACAGGGATAATAGAAAAACAAGAAATTTAATAATAATAATACATTTTATTTATATAGCGCCAACATATTCCGCAGCGCTGTACAATTTGTAGGGTTTAAGTACAGACAAAAAGATACATTACAAAGAAAGTCATTTCACACAATAGGACTGAGGGCCCTGCTCACAAGAGCTTACAATCTATGAGGTATCTGGAATCTGGGAAGGTAGAGGGGTGACACAAGCGGTAGCAGGGGCGGCATTGCTTATACAGGGGTCAGACAATTTTGTAATAGAGGTGACTGTCATTATACAAACATAAAACAGTATGAGCCGTCACCAGTCGTGTCCTTTAACATGCAAATTGTGCCTGGACATATAATGCTAGCCTGAAACTGCATCATATCATGTGGGGTAATGTGGGAGCTGGAACAGAGGAGGGTTCGTTTTAGGGATTTAAATTGCGGTAGAGGAGGGTTTACATTAGGAATTGTGCTGTAAAAATTGGGAGTTAATCTGATTGTCCGGGGTAGAGCATTCCAGAGAAGTGGTGCAGCTCGGGAGAAGTCTTGTATACGAGCGTGGGAGGTTCTGATAATAGAGGATGTAAGTGTTAGGTCATTGAGTGAATGGAGAACACGGGTTGGGCGGTAGACAGAGATGAGGGAGGAAATGTATGGAGGTGCGGCATTATGGAGAGCCTTGTGGATGAGAGTGATAACTTTATATTGTATTCTGTAATTTATTCAATACAATTACTCAACACCGCAATATTACATTAAATGGATGGAAAAGCCCAACACATCAATATCACCATACAATGTATACACGCTATTATTATAATGATGCATACAGAAAGGGACACTACGTATATTGTGATATCATTGATAATAAAAAAAAATAGTATTGGGATGTATTATTGGGATGATTTCACAATATGGGTGATCATATTGGGTTTCATAGTAATACATGGAGTGGGGACACATTTAGTACTCCACAATCCATAGTCATAGCTGCACCTTACCACTGTGTAGATGGGCTCCATGCCAGTAATTCTCCGACGTAAGATACTCTGTCATAGGCTGATCAAACTCCCAGAGGCTCCTTGTCATCCCATAAGCAGACAGACGCTACTTGACAGGAGACTGACAGCCATAGACAGGATATCCCCTTACATCTCCTGTTCTGTCATTCCATTTCTCCTACTCATTAAGTTAAAGCTATGCTGTCACTTACTATATATATGTATATACTATACTATGTATAGTGCACTTACAATACATACACACACACACACACAGTATACATGTGCAGAATTACATGCTATAGAAAGTGTGACTATTCCACATTCTGTATTATACACATCACTCAGTGATATTTTTGCATCTTGCCTAGAGAGCTGCCATAGTGAATATTTTCTTGTTATTTTGCGCCCCTCGCCTACTGAGAACATGCATTTTCTTTGATTAGGTGCTTGATTGATGCTTTGGCAGTATATACCGTAAAATCCGCCCATTTTTCTTCATTAGATGGAGTACTTAGATCTACAGTCCACTGGGCTTCACATGCCCTTTAAGGGTTCCTTCTTCCAGCCAGGAGTGGTGTGATATAGACCAGTAATTAAACCCTTGCGTCTCTTTAATGCTTACACAGTACTTCACACTGGCTCAGGTTCCTAAAACCAGCATTTTTACTCTTAATGAGGCTTTTACATCTTTTTTGAAGACAGATTGAACAGATTTTTAGATATATTTAGTCTTGAAATGAGTGTATATTACATGATGTAAAACTGACTTACTATTGTGTATCGCTACTAAATATTACGCTCATTCCACATGTTCCCTAAGCATGAAATGTGGCGGTATATAGTGAATACAGTTAGGGACCTGGGCACTATTGCCTCTAAGGCTGTGTTCACACATACTTTGAAAGCTCAGTTCAACAGATAATACAGACACCATGCAGGAACCCAAAGGACACCATTCTAAATCTGACAATTGACAAGCATGAACATAGCCTTATTAGCTTATCTATCTTAAACATCAGATACACATTGCCAGGGTGAGTACACATTACCATCATAGTATGATAGCAATGAACTACCAAGGCCAGTGATTGGCTGCAGTGGTCAGGTACTCCTGTATGGAACATCATTCGAACCATGGAAGAGTGGCACTGGGGAAATGCGGGATGAACAAGTGAACCTTGGAAGAGTGGCACTGGGGAAATGTGGGGTGAGCAGGTAAACCATGGAAGAGTGGCACTGGGGCAATGTGGGGTGAGCAGGTAAAACCACTGGGGCACTGGGGAAATGTGGGATGAACAAGTGAACCTTGGAAGAGTAGCACTGTGGAAATGTGGGGTGAACAGGTAAACCATGGAAGAGTGGCACTGGGGCAATGTGGGGTGAGCAGGTAAACCATGGAAGAGTGGCACTGGGGCAATGTGGGGTGAGCAGGTAAAACCATGGAAGAGTGGCACTGGGGCAATGTGGGGTGAACAGGTAAACCATGGAAGAGTGGCACTGCGGCAATGTGGGGTGAGCAGGTAAACCATGGAAGAGTGGCACTGGGGCAATGTGGGGTGAGCAGGTAAAACCATGGAAGAGTGGCACTGGGGAAATGTGGAATGAACAAGTGAACCTTGGAAGAGTGGCACTGGGGAAATGTGAGGTGAGCAAGTAAACCATGGAAGAGTGGCACTGGGGCAATGTGGGATGAACAGGTAAACCATAGAAGAGTGCCACTGGGGAAATGTGGGATGAACAAGTGAACCTTGGAAGAGTGGCACTGGGGAAATGTGGGATGAACAGGTAAACCAGGGAAGAGTGGCACTGGGGCAATGTGGGATGAACTAGTGAACCTTGGAAGAGTGGCAGTGGGGCAATGTGGGTTGAACAGGTGATTATTGGCAGGGGTGTAGCTAGGGCAGGGCAATTGTGGCATGTGCACTGGATGCTGCTTGTTATGGGGGTGCCAACAGGCCACTTTTATGAATTTAGATACAGACTAGGGGTAGTGAATTGAGCCTTTGCTACAGGTGAATGAAAGCCTGGCTATTGCTCTGCTATTGGTTTCATTGTATGACATTCTCAACACTTGAGCAAATTTTTTAAAAAAATCCCAAACAACCCCTTTAATATGTCTATGATTTTTTTTATGTTGGAGTAACTGTTACAGATTGCTATGAATACAATTGTCAGGAGTTTATAGTTCTCAGTAACTGCTCTTATCCTAGTCTTCATTAAATGCTCTGCTCAGCAGTCTGCTCCATGTCTGTACAAGCCTTCATATAGGATGTCCTATCAGTTTTTACTCTGCTAGTATCCCCATTATGACTGTAGCATATTTTACATTTTGTCTCATGTACATTTAGGAGAAGTCCCCCCCCCCTTCTTCTATCCATTATCTATAACTACTTCTGGTTTGTTTGCATGTAATTGAGTAACAGTACAATATCAAACAAATAGCTCATAAAAGCCCAAGTCAACATAATATAAGAGATCTAGAAACCCTGAACTGCAAATATAGGGCAAATACATGCAGGCATTATGCAGCTAAAATATCATTGACACAGGAAAAGAGCAATATATGAGCACAGGCAGGAAAATTGCTTTCTGTCTGAATAACCCATTTGTAATCACACAAAGAAGCCAGAAGTTGATATACGTGCTTAGAAGACTTTTCTTACATTGTAAGCTGTGAGATGTGCAGAATGTTCAGTCCATTGTACAGAGAAAACAGTTTTCAGATATGAGGAGAATCAGGCCCTCCCCTCTCCATTCACTATGTGATGAGAGAACAGTCCCTCCTCCTTCCATTCATTGTGAAGCTGTCTGAAAGTTAGTGACCATTTACTATATATCGTTTATCATGTATATGTTTTATTATGGATTTCTAGTGTGTCCTTTAAAATGTCAGCCATTCATGATTTTCTTGATAAATTGTCTAGAATAATGGCAACCTGGGTGCCCAGATGAGACCAGCTGTGGGTTTTTAGTGCCACTTTATCAATCATCATATCATACCAACGAGGCTCCAAACATATAAAATAACCTATTCCGCTGGTTGTCCATTAGATAGTAAGCCATCCAATGTTTTAATAATGCCTTTACAAAAATGGGTGTTGTCCATGTAACATCTTTGACCTCTATGAGTAGTCGATGATATGTATTAGACATATGGATGATGTTGACCTCAACCTTGACTGAACACAACATATAATATATGCACACATAATAATATATGCAAAACAAGGATATCAGATGCTTATGTGGAAGATAACAAGGGCCCATGTGTCCTGCTGAAAAATCATGGTCTGATTTTTTTTTTTTCTTGCCTAAAACTATTTTGTATGGCTTCGTTTTCTGGTAGAACGGGTCAGAATTTGATTTCGTTTCGAGCACAGACACATTTGGAAAACAAATTTGTTGAGCTTTTAGTAATATCTGAGGGACTATTACTGACGGCTTTTGGAATCAATCAAGTGCATGAGGGAACATATTAGCAATGTTTCTTAACACTTGGGTAATTAGCTTTGTACTGCCCACAACCGCACTTATATTTATTCCGAGATCCTCAAAGAAGCAGAGCTGTTTAAAAACAACAAGAACATATTCAGGAGGTTCGCTCCACAAGAAAAACCTCATAAATTACTAATGTGCCCTGTTCTGTCAACCTAGGACCTGACTCCATATGTAAAACAATAGCACTTGTCTGCATATACCGAGTGGTGGTGGTAATTGTATGGCCGGATTAATATTTATCGACATACAGCCCATCATTTCTCTACCTGTCTTCAAGGACTCTCTCTCTGACCAAGGATTCTTCTGAAGGCCAAGGCAGACTTTTTTTTTTTCTATCTTTCTTGACCTTAGGTTTGGTGGTAGGATCTAACATTGGTCAGAATATGAATCATTAAAAATGTTTTCGGAAACTAGCGTTCCCCAGGGGGAATCTTTCTCCTTGTGGAGACTGCCAGTCTTATACGCGATGTTCCCTGGGAAAATATAGGCAAATGAGTTATCCTCCTGAAAGAAGAAAAGCGAGTTACAGGGTGGCCACGGTTTGTGGAGCAGATTTGGAGGCAGTAAATATCTAAAACTCTGCTTTAAAATTTTTTTAAAAAATCCTAAAACCTGCCTACCATTCATTTCAATGGGAGGAAGTGACAGATTTTTTTGAGTTTGCTAATTTTTTTAGGTAGCAGGAAAAAAATGCACTGCAATGCAAAGGAAGACTTTTTGTTTTTTAGCCAAACCAGCCTCTACTTGCCATTTGTCAGTATAGAGTTGGGTGCTAACTGTATAATGGCTGGCTATATGTACTAGAAAAGGGGAAATACTGTTCTGCGGCCTGGCTAAGGCTCTTTAATGGGTCATGCACTGACTTACAGGGTAGCTGCCCATAGGTGACCTTAGAGAAATCCTGGAATTGCATTGCTAGTGGGAAATTTACCCTCTGTTTTCTATCAAAAGGAAGTTAGATAGGTTATTAAATTATATTACAAAATAGTTCGCCAAACTTTCCTCGACACATTAAGAAAAAAATGGAAGTTGCACTTTACAGGTGACAGACATGACCTTCCTTACTTTCTTTTGGTTCAATATATCTTGAGATAAGTGGGATGAAATTTCCAACTTTGAAAAATACTGTAAAAACTTTTTTGTTATTCACAATGTCAGACAGTGATGAATGCCAATCATGTTGAGAAATATCGAACCAAGATGAAATGTGAAGAAGTTCATATCTGTTACCTGTAAGGTGTTACTTCCGGTTTTCATTTGTTTTTATTTTTCCTATTGTGTCGAATGGAGTTTAGCGAACAATTCTGTAATATACTTTATTAACCTATCTAACTTCCTTTTAATAGAAAACAGTCTGTAATGTTACCACTAGCAATGCTGCAATTAAGCACTTCCAAGGACACTCTGTCCAATACACGTGTACTCAATGCAGTTCATTGAGCTGTAGAATTTGCCAAATAGGGGATGTCACTTCAAATGGCCATATCTCTGGTTGTATACTACCTAGAGAATTGGTGTCACGTGAAACTGAGATTCAACGCTAGGTATAAAGAAACAGAGACATTACTAGTTAAAAACACAGGAATGTGATTTTTTTTTTAAAATAAAGAATAAGTAACTAAATAAAGCCCAAATTTCTAGTTAATATATAACCGAAATATAGCCATTTTTAGTGATCATCCCATCTTGGGAAAAAGGGTTGAGCCCTACATACTGGCAGATCAAAAGTGTACAGAAGAGAAATAGGCTAATTACTCGTATTACCAAAATGTTCTCCCCCCAAACAGGGTGTATAACATTGAGTTTTTTAAAGTAGACAACCCCTTTAAGTGAAGGGAACCAAACTGTAAAGGACAGATGAGCTCCTGTGCTCTAGCTGAAGGATAATATTTATATGCACAGACTGTTTTTGGTGCATGACTGCCTCCAACATATTTTTATTGCCAGTCAAAATCAAAGTTCAGACAGAAAAGATCTTCATGAAGTACAATGCGAAGGCCCCAGATTTATTGCTGGTAATTTTACAGCCAAATAGCCCTCTGTTTCCGGCTGACATTTTTAGAGTTAGGAAATGGTAGAACTGCAAAGTGCCGCAATACAATACTTTGAGATGTCTTTTGTAGTTGAGGTGTTTGCAACTTTTTCCATTTTTCTGGTTAAGGTCACATAGACAGGAACAATAAGAAAATTCACCTGGAATTTTGATTCTACTTCTTCATACTAAAATAACGTGGCTCCGTTTTCTGCTACCTTCTAGAAAAAAAATTAGACATATGGTTTTTCACTACACAGACTGCTTACAGGGACTGTAGGTAGTCATGGAGTTAGATAGGTTACCGGAATCGAATGTTGTTTCCCCCTTGTGAATCGGTGCCTTTGTTATCGAGATATCGCTATTTTTGTCAGTATGCATATAAGCTCTTAAGAGCAATGGCAACACCCTTGTTGCTCTAAAGAGCTTATTTGCATATTGACAAAAGAGTGTTATCTTGAAACAGCGATTCACAAGGAGAATACACCATTTGATTCTGGTGACCCTGTCCTATCTATTTGCAGGCTGGGTTGATATGCTGGGCAGGGGTGAACCTAGCTTTTATGCCGCCTGAGGCGGACGACAGAAAGCCACCTTCCCCCCCGGGAGGAGGGGGCTGGGTGGAGCGAAGGGGCGGCGTTAGCAAGCATGGAGAGGACCTTCTCTCTGCCTGAGCGTGAGGGGAGGCCAATGGAGCAGCGCTGCGTCCACAGGGCCTCCCCAATCCACCGCTCACTTCCCGTGACGGGCTGCCGAGACGGTGACGCTAAGCCAGTCCAGGACAGCTTGTCCTAGACTGGCTTAGGTCAGCAAAAATGCCCGACATCGTGCCGCCTGAAGCGGTCGCTTCAGGTCGCCTCATGGGAGGTGCAGCGCTGATGCTGGGTTCCTTTTAAGATCTATCTGTGATCCCCTGATATTAGATCAACTACAGAAGCAAAGAGAAATTCTTATCCCTTTCCTAAACAACACTACTTCTCAGTTATGCAGAACCAGTGCAAAAATTTTATTTAAAAAATTGTTATAAATTATATATAGAGATTCGAGAAACTTTTCTCCTCACCCACAACTGTAATGAGAAAAAAAGGAAAAAGATTATGTCCAAGTGTTTATATTATATTGTATTATATTATGTGTGTGAATCTGCTCTTTAGGTTTAGAATTCATGAACTGAATGGTTAAATTGAATATAATGTATAACTAAATATATATTAGGACTGACTCTACCGTTATTAATGTCTGTTGCTGTCTTCCATCATAGGATGACAGCAACGGACATTAAACTGTCACAGAGACCGATCATAGACTGATGTATGCAGGACTTTATAAAAATAAACAAACATGATGGAAATTAGCTGTTTATATTAGTGTCAATGGGATCAGAATCAGTATGTGACCATTCTTTGTGACAGTTTGATGTCCATTGCTGTTATCCTATGAAGGAAGACAGCAACGGACATTAGTAGTGGTAGCATAAACTCCCCCTTAGGACCCGGGCAATTCTGAGCTATAAGTGAGTCATTAGAAAAAGAGACGTTCCTATACTACATAGTATACAAAGAGTTTCTGTACCTGTTCCCAAACATTCCAGCAGAGGGCACTATTGTTTTGTGCGTGTGTATGTGTGATTATTTTTATTTTCCATTACCAATTATTTGTCTATTTATTTTACATCTTAGGGCTTTGTATCTAAGCTTGATAAATTTATCCGCTGGTTGCAAGACGCCATGGAAGCCACTGAGAACTGGACTCCTCCTCAGCCGGAAACCGAGGCCCTACAGCTGTATCTTCATACACACTTGGTGAGGCGAGAAACCAAAAAGTTATTACATATGCATTGTCTGTATTGTTGTAAAGTTTTACACAAAATCTTGATTTTCTTTTAAATTTTTACATTATTGAAGTTCAGGACTGAACACTGTCTGTGATCTGTTAAAAAGTAGAGCAGGCTTTACATTTTGACAGGTTGCAGAAGCCACATGGATGCAACAAAGCCAAGAATCGGTACAAATGTGTGAATATAGGCATTTCGACCTATTCTTTGTTCCCCCAGGAAATGAACATGAACATATACACTTGCATGATATATGAGTACGTAACACATAACGCTGGGCTCACATCTGCGCCCGGTCTCCTTTGTCAGGTTTCCGTCTTCTGCAGACAGAAGATGGAAACCTGTCAGACCGTGTCCGGCCATGAGTGTGTAATTCTCTCCATGGTGAAACCATTTTTTTTTTAACCAGACACAAAGACCTGCATGTCTGACTTTGTGTCCGGTTAAAAAAAAAAAAAAAAACGGTTTTGCTGCAGAGAGCACAAAACGCTCACCGGCGCTCACGGTCGGACACTTTTCAAGCCCATTCATTTGAATGGGTTTGAAAAATGACTGCAGGTTTCCGTTTCCTGCCCAGCTTTGTGCAGGAAACGGAAACCTGCATAACGGAGACCCCGGGCGCAGATGTGAATGAGCCCTAAATCACAACACACATATATACAACCAGTCATACCAGTTGAGAGCTCCAGCACAGAAGCAGGGATCACTCCTCCTTACCCACTTTCATCTCTCTAACAACCCACGGACAATCATTGGCCAGGATGTTTATTAGCTTAATACACAGTAGAAAAAACTGGGCCCCCTGACCTACTGGACCCCTGTGCAGTTGAATAGGTTGCACCAATGGCATATCTGCCCCTGGTTCATACTCCTATGCATACTGTGACACATATATACCCTTAATCTATAAAAACATTCATTCATACATTTATACATTGTGACACAAATACATACACACTGTGACACATACACAAGGACAGCTACAAATATGAACATGAGGTTCTTACTATACATTTAATATATGACACATATGATCTAGGTATATAAGTCTACATGTATATCTACCTGCATTCAAACTAATAAACATGCATATACTTTCCTGATAAACATGCATACAGAAATACACTCTGTGGCACACACACACACACACACACACACACACACACACACACGTATATATACACTATACATTGCATCCATATTTAGAGCGTGGATTTTTTATATTGTTCCAGTGTAGACCTTGATGAAAAACTTCCTATTGTTGTGCTGAATATATGTTTTACATGCAATTCCCAGGAGCTTGTGCTTGTACTGAACCAAACCTAAAGCTCTAAGTCCTGTCCACAGAAATGTGCAGGATGCTTTGCGGCAACCATAATATGGTCTGTAATATTCTGCATTAAAAATATTTCAGGTTTGCTGAAGGAGATGTTTCTTATACACTGCAGTTGCTCTACCAACATGGTCCTGTAATTGTTGTTGATGAAGCTGTCCCGGGATGGCACCAGAAAACGGGAACTGTCCCGCTGACTCTGGGAGGGTTAGGAGTTACGACAATATGTTTAGTCTATGTTGTAGTCAGCATGACTCCAGGATAATATGACAGGTCTTCCTTGATCTCTTGTAGAACTTTAAGCAGAGTGTGGATGGCCACTGCTCACTCAAGGACGCAGTTCTGGAAGAAGGTCACCGACTAATGGAAGTGCTGGTGTCTCACAGACCAGGTAATGGAGGTCATATTATACAGGAATGTAATCCTTGTATACCTGAACCATGGTATGTTAGATCACATATGGAAGATCTGTAGGTAGGGTTGAGCGATCTTTTTAGGTGGGATCGAGATCGGTACTATTTCTCACAATGCTTTGCTTAGCCTTCACACTGAGTATACGCTCTGCTCATTCTGAGTGGAGTGTATACTCAGTGTGAAGGCTCCACTGCAGTTCCATAGGATTGAATGGAAGCAGCCGGCACACAGCCTTAATCCCTGCGCGCCGGCTGCCTTCATTCATTCTAATGGGAGACTAAACTAACATCTCTAGTAGCTACTTACCTCCAGAGATGGCTGCTCCGGTGCCCGATGTTCTCCTTCTTCGCCTCGCTGCCGCTCCACGCTGCTCCTCGCCTCGCTGCCGCCACCTCCCAGGTTAGTGTTTAAAGAGCTAGGAAGGCGGGGCTTGTGGCTTAGGAGAGTGTGGGCGGGTACTGGGCGGGGAGACGTGACATCTCCCCTCCCAGTACCCGCCCACACTCTTCTAACCCGCTCACACTCTCCTAATCTGGGAGGCAGGGGGCAGCGAGAAGAGCAGCGTGGAGTGGCAGCGAGGCAAAGAAGAACACCGGGCACCGGAGCAGCCATCTCTGCAAGTAAGTGGACACAAGGGGGGACTAAGTAGCCAGAGGATTAAAAAAAAATCCTCTGGCTACTTAGTGATTCACTACACAGCGTGGATTCTAACAATTAAAGCGTTCAATTGTTAGATTCCATGCTGTATAGTGAATAGGATTGCTTTTAAAATCCGATCTCCGATTAATAAAAAAATCCCATTGACTTGCATTGGGATCGGAATTGGGATCGAGATCGGGTTCGAATGAAAAATGATCTGAAATCGGATTTTAAAATAGATCCTGAAAAGTCAAGATCGGCTCAACCCTACCTGTAGGATATTATGGGCTATATATTTGTTGCGAAAATTTTTGCAACTAAAAATCAGATGCATTCACCTGAATAAGGTTGAGGAAACAGTATTCCGCAAGCCCCATTCAGATCAATCGGGCGGTTTCAGAAATTTCTAAAACTATTCCGTCTCGTGTGAATTCACCGTTATAAGAAAACACATAAATAATACGCCACGAGAAAATAGAAGAAATAAGTCTTAACTCTTTTTAGCAACGCACTTATCTGCCGCAAATATCAAGGGAGCCGACGGTAATTCAGCAGAGATAAGCTTACATCTCTACTCCGAATCCTATAATGTGCAAGCAGAACAAAACAATGTTGAAAGACCTCTATGCCTGTGAAAAAGACATTTGGGACAATGATCTGGAACTGCAGGAGAGAGTTATTGAAGCCACACAGAGAGTATTAAGTCCTTTGTATATGCTACAGTCGGATCATTTGACAATGTGTGTAACATCTCCTGCGCTCGCGTCTCTAGCCGAACCAACAAAAAGACACATTTAATGAGGCAAAGAAGCCCCAAAGAGAGGTGGTTAGCGAATGGGAAATATGTAATATAAAAATAATTAGCAAAAAGTCATCGGGACAGAAAACATACCTAATAACTACATTCGTAAACATCTAAAAGAAAATGTAATATTGCACTAAAATAACAACAAAAAACCCCATAAAATAAATGACCTATTTGCACACTGGGGATCTTCCTTTTCAGCAGGTTGTTCTATCCTGTAATATTTAAGACCTTAGATCCCGCTGCACTTTTCTTAGATAGAGTCAGGTAAGCAGTGGTTGAGATTTCTGCTCCCCTAGGAAGGCGAAAATGATTTGGCTTTAGCAATAAATTGTCTGCAAAAAGTGGTTCGGCACTAGACAATTCGAGCTCTGGGGGGTACTGGAATGATCTATGGAAAAACGTATGGAAATGAGCTCTCCTCCAGAAGGAAGAATGCTACATCTCTAGGGCCACCTATAGGTTGTTATCTTGTAAGTCAACGTCCAACCCAGAACAAAATCTTGGACTGTAGGACTAGGGTTGGCTAAAATCCCTGGTCATGTTTCAAGCCTTCCTTATGACTACCTATAGGTGGCACTAGAGAGGCAGTTTTCCACTTCTATTTTTCAAAGTGTTCTCACTTTGCAGCATTTTCCCTACACCTGCCGAAAACTTTTGATCATTACTGAAATTTCCCCACTGTGGGACTATTAAAGGATTATCTTATCTTATCTTATCTTGTTACGGGCTATTTACTAATGACTTTGTGTGCTCATGTCATACCCAGTAACAATTTACATACTTAGATTTTTCATAAAGAGACAGAATGGCTAAAAGTAAAATAAAATAAAATAAATTGAAACATATTTCATCTCACCAGGTTCTACTGCTATTCTGACACTTAAGCTGTGTCGGATGACTTTATCGTCCAGCAATTTCAGTTCATAAGAAAAGACCCCCGACATATCCCATTATAGTCAATGGGGTCCGTTGGGCACCACTGGTGTCCATTGTTTTAGTGGTCCATGTGTTTTTATGGTGTAGAGTCTCCAGTTGCTCCATGCCTACTCAGCCAATCACTGACCATCATGGTGACCTACCTCAGTCAGTGATTGGCTGAGCAAGCATTTCCTGTTTGTAGTGACAGATCCAGGAAGTAGAGATCAAGGGGGGCCCAGTAAGCATCAGCATGGCCGCAGAGTCAGTAATATCTATTTTATTTTTTCTAATTATTTATGTCCCTTTGTAGAAAAAAAAATATGTTGGCCAACCCCTTTAATAGAATGACATTAAATTCATTACATGTTTCCCACATAGGTTATACTAACCCCATATTCTCCTATACCTAATGATACGCTATATCAGCCCTGAGCACAGTCAGGGTAATATCATACTTATTATTCTACATGCCAAAGAAATCAATCTAAGACTTCAAAACCTAATAAAAAGCAGAAAATATTACCTATGACATTAAGAGTTAAAGGATTCCTATAACATATAGAGTATGCAAAATCAAAAAGAACCTCTTCAGGTTTGGGGGTTTATTTCCATCATCTGAAGGTTTTACATCGGTGAAGGGGAAGAAGGAATATTGAAATGGAAGCTGGAGGGGAGGATAAAATAATAGAAAATAAAAAGAGAATACATTAGCATAACAAATAAAAGAGGCAACAGAAATTATGCAAGCAAAACAACTTAGCAAGCACGGCCTTGGCAGCTGGGAATGGGGGGAGTATATACCGTAGTTATATCAATACTCTCTAGGAGGAATCATGACTGCCGCCTCTCAGGCAATCTATGGCAATAGGTGAAAACTTTGTCCTGGTCTTATACCGTTCTCATGACATCTATCCTATATGTAAGTTCTCTAGAGCCCATTTGGGGGTCCGCGTGTAACTGCTTTTTAAGCGGATTGGATTTCTTATTCTCAGGTCCCCAAGCGGATCCAAAGAACAGAAACCCGAAGCCATGTGGGAATTTAGCGTAATCCTAAAATAGTCTATCACTTCCTGTCTTCCAGACTTGGACCATGGGCACAATGATCTGGAGCCAACCCTATTATCTTCCATGGGACAGTTTTCTATGTATATATTGTGACCTATGCAGAGAGAGGTGTACATAAGATGTGAAATCACCTATTGGGACTGGTAGATTTTGTCTTATCTACATACACATGATAGCTCGGACCATTAGCCTGCTGATAAGTGAACTGACAGCTGCAGTGGTCAGAGTCAAAACTGCAGGGTTTTTAGGATTATAGTAATATAGAGTGAAAAAAACATCAAATATAGGTTATTTTCTGGTAATACATTGAGCCAATTCTTTTTTTTAAGTAGTCAGTAGTAAGTCTTGAAAAAACAAATATGGCCACCCTACCTTTAAGTAGATAGCCAACCCAAGAACTTAAAGGGGTTTCCAGACTAAAGGTATTGATGGCCTAGCCTTTAAAATAGGTCATCAGTATCATAGGGGTGGGCACGCCCATTCACTTCAATGGGAATACCAGAGATAGCCGAGTACTGTACTTTGGCGCTCCCATTAAATTGACAGATATATATTAGTTTGGATGGGCAGCAAGGGGAAAGGACCCAATACTCTTGGAATCAGTGGCGGTCTCTGTGGTCAGACCCCCACTGATCAGTTGCTTATCCTCAGTCCTAAGGATATGACATTATCCTTTAAAGGTATATTCCCATGTCCCTTGCTCACCAGTCTTCGCTGCTGCAAAAACTTCTTTCTTCCTGGTTTTCGACGTCAATTGGTGGGCGGGGTTTCATATGCAAAGCCACACTGTCCGACTACCTCCAGTTTAGCTCCGCCCCAAATTAGTGTGTAGCTCCGCCCACCACATAGCGTGATCCTATGGAACGACTGAAGGGCCTGTGATGTCATCAAAGGTCCAATAACACTTGGATTTAGCTTGTTCTATATAGAGTCGGCTAAATCCTAGTGGGCTAAGGGACCAGGTCCTTCTGCCCGCTAGCTTTTAGCCTGCTCTATATAAGAAAGCTAAATCCTAGTGAGCAGAGGGACCTGGTCCACTAGGATTTAGACTGTTTTATATAAGAAAGCAACACTCATTTCCCCCCCTCCTTTATCTGAGAGCAGGAAGCTAGGTCACATGTGTGATGCAGACACAGGAACAGCTACAGCTAAGTGCTCGCTCCCGTGCACTTAGCCCTTCCTCCCTCCCCCCTGAGAGCAGGCAGCTACGTCACTTGGGAAATGAGCAGATACTCCCAAGGGCCATAGAAACGCTGTGTCAACAATGAAGTGAATAAATTAAGATAGCGGCCAAACAAAGCAGTTTTGCTGAAGCAGTGTATTTAGGAAAAGTCTTAAATCCACATTAAAAAGCAGTATAGATAGGATCCTTGTTATGGGACAACCCCTTTAAGTGGTGTGTGCCTCTTAATACATGCGGCACTTCTTACTCCAGAACACTTCAGATTAACCCCATACTAAGAGCGCCTTAATAAATGACCCCTTTGTGTTGTTCAGTTAGTTATGTCAATGATATAGGTGACCATGAAGACTCTCCACTGTTGTGTATTATATTTATATATACCCTTTCTATTTTATATTCTTCTACTAGAGACACAACAAGAATGCAGCAGACATTACAATATCACAACTAGGGAGAAAGGCAACGATGTGTATAGTGTATATGTATCTGCTATACTAGAGTTAGGCAGAGTCAATGTTTCAGCTTCTTGGATCATGTAATAACATATAAAGGAGATGACAATAGGCAGAACTTTTGTAGAAATCTCTATTACCTTTCTAGAATGTATAGATCATTTTCCAATCATTATTGTGCCAGCAAATGTCTAACTGACCCCTGGCCACCCACGTTTCTAGTTCCAAGTTTATTCCTATAGAGGGCAGCATCTGTCAGTGGCTATCTGAGAGGGTAAAGATGGCACAGCCTGCCCTTTGTATGCAGTGAGACTCCCAGCTGTGACTTGTTACTGAAGCATGAAATTCTGCATGAAATAGTAATGAGTTACAGGGAAGGCACACAGTGACGCTGAGTATCATACTGTGCGTCGGTAAATAACAAGCTGACTTCTGATGTATTATTAAAATTTACATTAACACGGAGACCTCCACCTAGTATGCCAAAGATTGTTATATACACATATTGCCCCCGAGTCATGCATACAATATAGCTGCTGATAAATCCTTTACAAAAGCTTCTGGTAAAGACACGACTGATCTGTAAAGCTTAGAATTGAGATTGAAAGTTCAGTCTTGTATATATGACCCTGCGTAGTCGCCATTTCATTCACCGGCCTGCTGGGATTATATTTCAGGCATTTCTCTATAGCTGGCCATACACTTTATATCAGTGGTTTTCAACCAAGCCAAGCACCCCCGCGTGAAAAGAGTTCCAATTGAGTACCCCCAATGGTCACTGTGTAGTAACACCATGATGGGTGGTTTGGGGGATACTAGCCACCCTGGAGCCCGGAACCTGATTCACTAAATCTGCCACATCTAGATCAGTATTTCGCAGCCGTGTCACATATACCCCTAAGGGTTCATACACACTGAGGAAAGTGGCGCTGATTCTGCCCCGATAACTCCCGGCAGAATCGGCGCTGATAAAAAGACTCCCATTGACTTCAATGGGTTCCGTTTTCCGTGTGGAACACATTGAAATCAATGGGAGGCTTTTTATAAGCGCTGATTCAGCCGCGAGTTATCGTGGCAGAATCATCGCCACTTTACTCGGTGTGAATGCCACCTAAGGGTCCATTCACACAAAGGAAAATGGTACTTTAATTGGCTCTGAAATTTCAGCACTGAAAAAAGCCTCCCATTGTCTTCAATGGGTGCCGTTAGCTAGGCATCTTGTTTAGGCTCATTCGATATGTCCATTGGCATCCATGCCATAAGATATGAATATTCAGTGTCAGTGGTCAGACCCCCACCAATCAGATATTAATCCTCTATCCTTTATATAGAAGGTAAATACTTTCATAGCATAACCCCTTTAGGAGGTGTGTACCTCTTAATATATTTGGGGCATTTTACTCCTCAAATTAAGACCATACTATGTAGCGCCTTAAGACATGACCCCTTTATGTTGTTCAGTTAGTCATGTCAGTGATATAGGTGTCCATGAAGAGTTCCCATTGAAATATTTATATACCCTATATTCTTCTATTAGTGATATAAATGACTACACTACACTAATAAATACACAACAGACAATAGAACACTATTAAAACTAGTGACAACTAAGGTCTTCTCTCCTAATGCCCTGTTTTACATGACTATACAATATAGGTAGTCAGATGGCTAGATGGTTGGGCACCTAGTTTAGACCAACCACACACATTAGATTTTCACTGAATTTAATGGCCAATTTCAGCTATTTTATCAAACGATCAGTCATTAACATAGGACAACCAACAAGAGACTTGAAAGATCCATGCTTGGCTGAAAGTATCAGTGCTTGGTATCATCGGCCACTATTGATCGATCATCAGCCAACCTGCAGAGACCTACTGCATTTGTTTTTGTTAGCAACTAAACTGGCCCTTGATCTGGTACTTAAAGGGGACTTTTCATACTCTCCTGCACATATGGTTTTATACACCACTAGAAAGCCTCCTGAATTCAGCGCACTGTCAGCTTTCCCGTTATGTGCCCAGAGCAAGAGATATCAGTGCCATTTTTGCCGCACATATACACAGCTTAGTGTCATGGCTGGGCGGTAAGGAACGCCCCATCTGACAGTACAGAGCTATGGACGAGTACTGTCAGGACAGGCGTTCCTCACAGTCCAGCTAGACTGTCAGGAACGCCCTTCTGACAGTGAGCTGAGATCATTGCCATTATAACATTCTCCAGGGGTACATAACGGGAAAGACGATAGTGTGCTGAATTCAGTGCACTGTTGGCTTTCTAGCAGTATATAAGACCACATGTGCCCGAGGACATGAAAATTCCTCCTTAAGTTATTAATATGTATGGTGGGATCTTTCGTACAAACAATCCCATCATCCATCATACAGCCGCATCATAGCCATCCAAAAGCCAGTTTAACATTATAGGTCTCCTTAATAAGAACCAGAACCCCTGCCTCCCCCCCAAAAAAAACATCTCGTTCAACCATCTTATACTCTGCTCTGTACAGACACATGGCAAGTACCCTGTTTCTCTCTATAAATGTGCATCTGACTTGGTTAATATCCTAGTTAGTTATGTTGCAAGGCTGATTAACAGATCGAACATTGACTTACAGGGTAGTTACCTCTGATAGGTGGCACTAGTGATACAGTTTTCTTCCTTCTGATACATACATTCTTCCTGTGGAGCTTTGTCAATAAGGCTCCATACATGGTCAGGTCCATAATGAAAACCATTACTACCCTGAAAAGTTTGGCAGGAAAACACAGGTGTAAATTTGGCCTTCATTTTTGCCGCACATACAGTCCACTTTCGAGAATGCAGAAAGCTCTTACCTTCATGAGGCTGGAGGGCACCCTTTTTGTGCTGTGGGAATTGCTGGCAGGAAACAAAACAGTCTTGGCTTCTTACATATGCCGACACATTTTGTCACTGGTAGTTATTTACAACTGATTTACAACCTTCTTAATGGACTATGTCAGGCAGCGTGCACCAGCTGTAAGCCTCTGTAGAGGTGAAAGTGTCCTCCACCTTTGTGGTGGCGCTAACAATCCTGGCATTGCTGCAGATGTTTAGTAAGTGGGCACAGCTGTTTGGAGTAAATAGCCATTCAAAGTAAACACCATTTTTAATTGCATTTACCTTACTAAATATCCCCCATATGATCAAGATATTTATGACCCGTGAGCAATACAGGCTGTGTTGAAAACCTGAGCACCTGTGCTGTATGGTGCCAACATACAATACACGGTCGGGCTGTCATATACAACTTGTATCTCATGATCATGTTTGTCCCTTGTATACAGGGTTCCAAGAAATGCTGCAGATGATTACGACACAATGGAAGGAGCTGCAGAAACAGATACGGAGGCAGCATGGTTGGATTATGGGTGCTCTTGATACCATCAAGACTGATATTCTTCAGAACGATGAGCTTCCAGAAGTTGTAAGTGAATCACAGGTGAGACAGAAGAGAGCCCAGGCATTGTTATACCTGAGGTGTTCTAAATCATTGGGTACTCGATCCAGTTAAAGTGTCGATTTACAAGCAAAGCATCATGGGAAAAATAGTACGAAATTAGCTCTCCTCCAGAAAAAAAAACAAAACTGTCGGTCTAGGGCCACCTAGTGAAGATGGGTTTCTGGTGTGACCTTAAACATTAGATAGCATTTAGGCCAACTATCTGATGTACATGGTGGACATCCCAACTCTTCCCTGACACCAGATATTACGGGAGAGAATGATCAGGCAATTGGATTTAGCAATTAGAATTAGGAATTGGAATTAGGACAGCATGCCTGATCCTTTCTTACCTTACCTTACCTTTTTCTCAAGTAGTGTCAGACTGGCCCTCCAGAGTATCAGAGGATCCTCCAGTGGGCCCAGGTTCAACCCAATAATGGTCCAAATGGAGACAGCTAAACTGGAAGGCTACTAAGATCTATTTCCTGGGTCCTTCTTTAATCATTATATCTGAGGGGCCCAAGAAACCTCACTTCGGCACTCTTCTCAAGGAAGATAACCCACTACCCAACTTAAGCTAGCAACCCAATGCTTGACTAACATGTAGTGTAACCTTAATTATCCTGCAAGACTTGTTAAAAAGTTGGATATTGACGTATCAGAGAGATGCCTCCAATAAGTGGTACTATGGTGTTATGCCATCTGGAGGAGATCTACTCTGAGTGTTCATTTGCTAATTCTGTTTCCGCCATGATTTTTATAGAGTTAATTTTTCCTGTGTTGTACATAGTCTCTGTTCATAGTGTAGAGTGCAAGAGGAAACAGTGGCAGCTAGGGTCAAGCCGATCTTGAGATTTGAGGATCGATTTTAAAATTCGATTTCCAATCATTTTCCAGCCGATCCCGATCGTGAAATTTGATCAATCTCTGATCAGGATCTGAACTTTCCTGATCCCGACCACTCAACCCCAATTGCATAGTTTATATATAGTCGGGTTGAGCTGCTCTTTAGATTTCAAAATCCAATTTTCAATCATTTTCCAGCCGATCCCGATCGTGAAATTTGCTCAATCACCAATTGGAATTCGATCTTTCCCAATCCCGATCACTCAACCCTAGTGGCAGCACACAAACAAGCAATGCCGAAGACCATGGGGCAGCAGTGACGGACCCTTTTGCACGTATGCTCGTCTTCCAGCCTGTAGAAGAGCATATGAGCGAAACGGCCCCTTGCTGTTGCCCCGTGGTCTCCGGCTGTGCCTGTTTTTAATACTTACAATAAAAGAGTCGGACATTTGGTTTGGGTGTCGCCACTGTTTTTTCTTTCACTCAATATATTTGGGACTCATATCCTTAGCATGCCCCCGGAGTGGCTCATCTTAGCACCCATAGGGTCAGATAAGTACTCCATTGATACACTTTTGGTTTTTGTACACCGTGTAGTGCCCGCCTGGAACTTTTCTTTTGTTATTGGAGTGTACTTCTTGGAGGCCTAGATCTCAAAGTGCCGTGTCCCACGAGAGTCACACACTGGGGCCATAAAATATTTGTTACCTTAATAAATCATAGTAATGATTCCATTCTCTGACACCTTTTGGTCACATGACTGTGTCTAATGAGCGCTATGACTAATTAAGAAGAAGAGGGTGGAGGCAATGGCAGTTCAAGAGGAAAGTAGCATTTGCAGTCTGTTGCAGGTTTTTAGGCAAGTGGTGCAATGCAGACCTTCGTGCAAGCGTAAGGGTTAAAGTTTTTACTATTTGCTTACAGGAACCCTTAGAGGACACCATTTTTCCTCCTTAGACGTATAATATATTACAAATATACGCTCAATGAACAATACCGCGTCATTAAAGTTGTACAAACATACTCCGCTCTCCTCTCTCCTGGCACCCATAAAACCTTGTTTCTTATTACCTTCAGCATATGTTCTTGTTGTTGTTGACTGTGTGTGGTGTTTCCCCCTCAACCCTCCTCCTCTGCGTCCCCTCCTAAATGATCCCCCTCAGAGCTGTAAAATATTTTGAATGCTGATTATTTTGTCCTCAGAATCATAATGCAGCGGAGCGATTGCTTTCAAGAATTCCCAGACTCATCTACAGATTTAAGGTTTAAGGGTACGCAAGGATACAGACATGTGCTTATAGGGTATACTCATCCTCAATGAAGTCCTCGGGGTCTGACCTTTGATGCTGATCTTAAATATATGTTTTTGAAGTTTTATGATATTTTTTAATTTTTATGATGATTATTATTGTTGTTATGGTGCTATTTTTATAATACTACATGTGGCTGAGAGTTTTAGGATTATTTTTGTCTACTTTTTTTTAGGTATGTCAATGCTGACGAGTTGTAGCCATCTTGTCGTTGGTCTTACTCTTTGTCATAACATGTTAAAAAGTTTCATTTATATAGTTATAGACACCGATCAGCCAAAACATTAAATCATGGTGCATTGAACAATAATCATTATATTGGACAAGGAGTGACTTATAATAGGCAGCAAGTTGACCGGTTGATGTGTTGGAAGCAAAAAATGGGCAAATGTAAGGAACTGAGCGACACCAACAAGGGTCAAACATTGGTGGCTAGACAACTGGGTCAGAGTGTTTCCAAAATGGCAGGGTTTATGAGGTGTTCTTGCTATACAGTGGATAGTACTTACCAAAATTGGTCCAAAGAAGGACAAACTGTGAACTGGCAAGAAGATGGTAGCCCAGGGTAGACTGATGCGCAGGGGCGAGACTGTCTGGTCTGGTCCTCAGAAGAGCTGCTCTTGTACAAATTTTTGAAAAGTTTAATGCTGGCTATGATAGAAAGGCATTAAATTTATCATGCCTAGGGTTGAGTGATCGGGTTCAGAAAAGATCGGATCCCGATCGGCGATCAAGCAAATTTCACGATCGGGATCGGCTGGAAAAGGATTGGAAATCGGATTTTAAAATCTCTAGATTGTCTCAACCCTAATCATGCCTTGTACGCTACTTTTTTTGGTGTAGAAGGCATGACAAAGTCGCAAGTTTTGGTGCACGCCATTTTCCTCCACTCTAAGCCCAAGTTAATGCTCAATACTATCTCAGTTTCTGACTGGCATGGATTTCAGTATTGGCACGCAAACTCCCAAAATGTGTCACACCTTGATCCTAGTGTCCATTTTTAGCTCTTTTGATCCTATGAACACCTTCAGTCATGTGAGCATCAGAAGTGGACCATTGAGTAATGGAAGAAGATGCTATCTAGATGAGTGTGTATTGCTTACCTGGGAAATAGTTGGTACCAGGATGCCCTATGGGAAAAAGGCATTGGAGAAGTGGAGCAGGGTGATACTGTGGGCAATGGTTTGTTGGGAAATCTTGGGTCCTGGTATTCATGTGGATGTTATCTTGGCACCTACCTATGCATTGTTTGTGGCCATGTACACTCCTTTATAGTAATGTCATTTCCTAATAGCAGTGGCCTCTTCAACAGGATAATGCACCCTGACAAACTACAAAACACATATAGGGATCTATTGAGGTTCAAGGTGATGACTCAACATCCAAATTTACAATATCTCGATTGATCATCTGTGGGATGTGCTGACAAAACAAGTCTGACCCTAGGACCTCGCCTCATAATGTCCAAAATTGCTAACATCTTGAGCCAGAAAGCACAAGACACCTTCAGAAATCTTGAGTCCATGTCTTATTGGGTCAGAGCTGTATTGGTGGAACATGGGAAACCTACATAATATTATGACTGATCTAACCAAGTTGTGGACCTTTACCTTCTTCTTAAAGGGGTCCTCCAGGAATTATATGAAACTCAGGGGCGGCCAGGGTGGGTGTAAGACAAAAAAAAAGAAGTTGTACTTACCTACCCCTGGCGCTGTCTTGGAAGTGGAGAGGTTCACATGAATGCTGAATCTGTTTACTGGTGTCAGTGCTTACTGATGAGGAACGGTGATGACACCAAGATATGTAACCGGTCCCTCATCTGTTACCACTGAGGCTACTGACTGGCTCGGCACTCATGTGAGCCTCACTATCTCCGGTCCAGCAATCCCTGGCATGGAAGGGGACCAGGGCTGTTTTCTTTTGTTTTGTTTTAAACGCACCCTGTCCTATAATTCCTGGAAATCCAGAAAGAAATGGACCCCAGTTGCGCTCACAGGTGACAAGGTAGGAACAAATCCAGAGGACGCAAAGGATGGAATCAACATCTCTTTAATAACTATAAACAAGGCACAATGCGTTTCGGGGATTAACCTTACCTTTATCAAGTGCAACGACAAATACCTTCAATAAACATAAAACATAAGAATAAAATTCTAAATGTCAACATCCCACTTCCATTCGTCCTCGGGATTTGTTTCTACCTACTCACCTGTGAGCGCAACTGGGGTCCATTTCTTTCTGGTTCTCCTAATATGTGATGTCTTCTACAAGGCGCTAGTACTGGTTGCTGCCACCCCTCACCATTTTGTGCCAATTTTGTGGTTGTGACCAAATCACAATGACTCCAGGTGAGGGGCCAAACAGGCCTTTCTTTAAAACTATTGTATATCTGTTGTGAACACTATACGGATCAAATCAAAGAAGCTTTATTGGCATGTCCGAATAGATATTTGGCATTGCCAAAGTAAGTAAAGTGGGGGGGGGGGAGAGTTGGGGTTGGGGGGGGGAGAATGGTGGGTATGGGGGGTGGGTGATTTGGGGTATAGTAGTCTTTGGGGTCTCATCTTCCTCTTAGTTGATGGCAGGTGGACACCTATTGGGCAGCGACCTCCACAGTGGACTTCTCTTCTCCCAGTTGGATGTAGAATTTCCTCTTCTCATCATCCATTCAGAGATTAAGACAAGTCAGAAGAGCTTTATTGGTGCCAGAGGGAATGGTTGGTATGGCGGGGGGAAGGGGGGGCATTGGGACTTGTGGGAGTGGGTAATTGGGGGGGAGGGGGGGGCAGAAATGTCCGGGTGTGAATGGGTGATGAGATTTCATCTTCCCCTCATTTGGTGACAGCTGGACACGTATTGGGCAGCGATCTGCACAGTGGCCACTTCTTCTCCCAGTAGGATGTAGAGTTTCTTCTTCTCGTCTGCAGATGTGAAGTCTGGGATGTGGGCAGAGAGTCTTTGGAAGTTGACGGCCCTCACAGCTGAGTATTTGGTGCAGTGTGGCAGGAAGTGGGCCTTGTCTTCTAGGGCTGCCTGGTCACAGTGTTGGCACAGTCTGTATTCCCGTGGCTTGTACCTCTGCCTGCCTGATCTACACTATGGTCAGTCGCTGGGTGTCCTCTTTGTTCCCATAATTCCTGGAGAACTTCTTTAAGGAAGGACTAACCTATTGGTGCCCAATGAATCTTTATCATTAGGCTTTGCAAGCATTGTCACCATCCCTAAGGTATACTTCTTACCCATCCTTAAATAACAGACTAGAGCATTGCCTTCACGTCTCCGAAATTCAACAATAATCATCCGCCGTGATGCAAACCAACTAAAATATTGTCCTATTTTCCTACAGCAAGCAGTGAATTTCTCTTCCAGAAATAGTCAGTTTAATTACACTTAAAAATAACATTTTTTAATTAAACACTCAGGTAAGCAGAAATTGATTTAAATGTAAAAAAATAAAACAATTAGACATCAAAAACCTTAGCAAACCGATTTGCAGTGAGAAATGACGAGAGTGTAGGGATGGGATATAAATGGTTAGATGGTATCGTGCTCTTACCACCCCCCCACCCCCTCTTGTCTGGAAGTCTCCCACATTCAGCACTCTATTTCCCTTTTTTTTTATTATTCATCTTGGGGAATCAGGATGAGAAGACAGAGTCAATACTTCCAGCATTTTAATTAAAACCGTTAGCGGAATAAATCCATTTCATTATCAGTTAATGAAATACAAGGTCATTTTACCACGTGTGATGACTGGTGAGGGTGGAAGGGGAAAAATAACCCTTTCCCTGCCAGGGGGGGTGTTTGAAGTCAAGGTGGAAAAGACTTCGCTGACCACTCTGTAAAACGAGAAGAAACCGATCTCCGAGCTCCTATTCTATTGCTGTATCGTCTACAAAGATTCAAACTATCTGCACAATTGATATATTATTTAGGCTCTGTTCACACCATGGTTTATTTCAAGGTTAGAAAACAGTATCCTATGCATATACTGACTTCTTTTGGACAAAAAACCAGGATCTTTTTGGAGGACATTACATTGTTTTTGTGTTCTGATAAATGCTGGTAAATTTGACCAAAACAGAATGTAAAGCATGGCGTAATCCAAGCTTGAAGACGGCACAAATGGCCATTTGCAACCCGCTGACAGCAGACTTTCGTCTGCCGGAAACAGATTGGCGAGGATGGAAATTTTCAGCCAGATGTCAGACAAAAATACCAGTGATTGGCCACTTTTGGGACAATCATCCTCCAACTTGTACAGACTCACAATGCTTCTTTCTTTAACATCTAAACTACCCTCTGATCAGGCAGTTTAGTTGTTAATGTTGACAGTCGGATCGTTCGCTTCCATCATTGATCGGCCGGCCACATGACAGGAGACTGAATTCTAATGTTGTTGTTGAAAGGATAAAAAAAAGTTTAGTTTTTTTTGCCAACATCACAATGCATACTCTAAGGGTAAGTTCAGACGTGGTATTGTGGACCGGAACCTGAGGCGGAGGCTGCCTCAGGTTCCGATCCAAAATACAGGTAGCCGCGACTGAATGACGATGCACTGCACCGGCATCCAGTTGTGTGCTCCACTCCAGATTAGGCCCAATGAATGGGCCTAGTCGAGAGGAGGGAGTGTCTTCAGGCCGAATCGTGAGGCAAAACGGCCTGAAGAATGAGCACCTTGCCTCCGGGAGCTGGAACAAGCCGGCTCCCGGAAAAAAACACCTGACCGGCTCTCATTGATTTCAATGGTAGCCGTCTTTTTGGTCAGGATTTTGAGGCGAATACGGCCTCAAAATCTTGACCACAAAATCCCATCTGAACTCACCCTAAGGTCAGAGCCCCACGTTGCATATATGCGGCATTTTGACTGCAGTGGAAACACTGTGGCAAATTACACCACGTGTTACATTACCTGCAAAGTGGATGGGATTGTGGGTTCAGCCGATACAGATCTAAGGTGTAGGGTTTTGCTTAACCGGAAGTTCCTAGGTCACAATGTAAGATCTATAAAATGGTCTACCATTTATAATACTTGTATGCGGTAACACGGCCTTTGGACCCCCATAGGCTCCAGAGCTCAAGTGTGATCCAGACATCTTACACCCCCTATGCCCCTATGCCCTATGCCTACGCCCCAGTTGTGTATAGAATATTGTGCATCTTCAGCCACTATTATGTATCTTATCCCGCACTTGACTTAGAATTATGATACAATGTTTGTTTTATGTTACTAGTTCCAAGCATAGTTAATATTTTATGGTCATACCTCTATATAATTAGAATGTATTTATGTGCAATTTATATGGCCCAAATAGACAATGTTCGGATTTTCCCAATGATCTTTGGCAGTGTGAAAATCCATTTTTTCTAATGTTGTCTAATGCTTTGCTAATTAAAGTGTGCATGTTAATTAAAGCAGAGGCTAATGTTAATTACCTATATTAATGGGATCCTGCATTGCACCTGCCTAAAACGCTGCCTTCATTTTTCAAAATATCTCAATTAAAACATCATTTCTTTTCTTTCCTCTTAATTTTTCTTTGCATTTAAATAGTAGATAAAGCCTGTTAACCTCTAAAATCCATCGCTATGGCAGACCATCCATTACGAGCAAAGGCAGGACACAGTCACTTTATGGAATACGGGAACATTTTTAGAAAAGTAGACCTGCTTGTAGTAAAATCTATAGAAATTATTCTAAGGCCAATGTCATTGAATCATCATATAGTACAGCTGTATTATGGCCGCAAGTACTGGCCAGCCCCATTATCATTACATGCATGCAGTGGCATAACTACGAACGGCAGGGCCCCGTGGCGAACTTTTGACATGGGGCCCCCCCCGACCGACACCGACGCCGAAGACCTCGACCGACCCCCTCCTACGCATTCCTGCGCGTTCTGTTATGCCCCATAGTGGCCCCTGCATACAGTATTATCCCCCATAGTGTCCCCTGCACACAGTATTATCCCCCATAGTGGCCCCTGCACACAGTATTATCCACCATAGTGTCCCCTGAACACAGTATTGTACCCCAATAGTGGCCCCTGCACACAGTATTGTACCCCAATAGTGGCCACTGCACACAGTATTATCCCCCATAGTGGACACCCAAAAACAATTATTATACTCTGGGGTCTTTTCAGACCCCAGAGTATAATAATCGGAGACCCGGGGGAATAAAAACATAAAAAATACTGTTACTTACCTGTCCCCAGCTCCTACGCTGTCTTCTCTGCTGCCGTCCTTCTGCTATGACGTTGGACGTCACATGACCCGGGATGCAGGCCGGGTTCATGTGACGTCAGAGACGTCAGAAAGGACGTCAGGAAGGAGGCCTGGCAGGATTGTGGAGAGGTAAGTAACATGTTTTTTGTTTCTTACCTCTCCCGGTCCGCCAATCATTATGCTTGGGGGTCCGAAAAGACCCCCCGAGTATAATGATAGCAGCGGTAGCGGCTGTCACCGGGCCCCTAATGTCCCTGGTAGATTAGACTTATGCCCATAATAAAGACACCTAAAATTGGCCTAAGCCTAGAGTCACATGAACATTGTGCAAAACAGGCATCATCACACAGCTTGTGGTGACCAGTCCAGGGATGGTCGGCAGCCTTAGATAAGCTATGACAATAAAATTATGCTCCAGTGACATTAAGGGATATAATGTGTCCCAAGGAAGCATTGTATACAAACATACAGCAGGCTAGACCACATGTTTCATGCTAAAAGTTGGCCTTACCACATGTAGTGTGTTGCCAAACTGTCATTAGTCAATGTTTATAAAGTTTTATACAGTTTTGGCGAGCCTTTGCAAAACTACAATAAAACCATGAAGTGTGAATGAAGCCTAAAGTGGCCACGGACAGTATATTTCTGAATTACTCCTTAGGCAGCTAGACATTGTGTAACCTACATAAAGTCTTTTCACTGTCCTCTGTCAGTCTCTGTCTCTTCTCTTTACTATTTCACATTGGATAAGATGCTTAAAGAGGACCTTTCATGTCCTCGGGCACATGCAGTTTTTTATACAACAAGAAAGTTGATAGTACGCTGAATTCATACTCACCTTCAGTTACCTCTTTTCAGCCTCCTCGCAATGTCCGCCCTGTGTATCTGCCTCCTCGGTAACGTCAGGTGCTCCCCTGCGAAGTCGTGTGCCCGGCATCACTGCTGAGGCCCATTCACAGCACCAGACCTCACCGATGAGGTAGATAGAGGGGCCTGAACTCTGCAAGTAGACCCCAAAAAAGGTAATGGAAGGTGAGTATGAATGTTTTTTAGAGAAGCAATCCTGGGGGGCCACACAGTGGCTCAGTGGTTAGCACTGCAGCCAGTGGCATAACTATCGGGATAGCAGGGGTAGCGGCTGCCACAGGGCCCGGGATATTAGGGGCCCGGCGACAGCCGCTACCGCTGTGTTTTTTTTTCTTTTCTTAATAGGCTGTTACCGGCTGGAGTTACTCCAGCCAGTAACGGGCCCTATTTACTTATCGATCCTGGCAGTGGCCTGGATCGGTAAGTGACGCCACGGGCCCCACAAACATCAAACCTCATGAGCGGAAGTCCAGGGGAGGTAAAGTAACATAAAAAATGTGTTACTTACCTCTCCGGGCAGGTTAGGGCCTACTTCTGTGACTCTCCCTGACGTCACATGATCGGGGCCTGCGTCACTGAAGATGGCCAACACCACCGAGGACTGCAGCAGAGTCGGGAATAGGTAAGTAGCATTGTTTTTTATGTTGGTACCCCCCTTCGGTCTCTGATTATTATATTCTGGGGTCTGAAAAGACCCCAGAGTATAATAATTGTTCATGGGTGTCCACAGTGGGGCATAATAGTGTGTGTAGGGACCACTATGGGACATAATACTGTGTGCAGGGGCCACTATGGGGCATAATACTGTGTGCAGGGGCCACTATGGGGCATAATACTGTGTGTAGGGGTCACTATGGGACATAATACTGTGTGTAGGGGCCACTATGGGGCATAATACTGTGTGTAGGGGTCACTATGGTGCATAATACTGTGTGCAGGAGTCACTATGGGGCATAATACTGTGTGTAGGGGTCACTATGGGACATAATACTGTGTGCAGGGGTAACTATGGGGGATAATACTGTGTGCAGGGGCCACTATGGTGCATAATACTGTGTGCAGGAGTCACTATGGGGGATAATACTGTGTGTAGGGGTCACTATGTGGCATAATACTGTGTGTAGGGGTCACTATGGGACATAATACTGTGTGTAGGGGTCACTATGGGACATAATACTGTGTGTAGGGGTCACTATGGGGCAGAATACTGTGTGTAGGGGTCACTATGGGGCAGAATACTGTGTGTAGGGGCCACTATGGGGCATAATACTGTGTGCAGGGGCCACTATGTGGCATAATACGGTGTGCAGGGGCCACCATGGGGCATAATACTGTGTAAAGGGGCCACTATGGGGCCTAATAGAGAGCGCAGGAATGTGGGAGGGGGGGATTTGGTCGAGGTCTTCGTTGGGTGTTGGTCGGGGGGGGTGGGGGGTGGGGGGGAAGCATGTCAAAAGTTCGGCACGGGGCCCCACCATTCCTAGTTATTCCACTGACTGCAACCTTGCAGCTCTGGAGTCCTGGGTTTGAATACCACCAGTAGCAACACGTGCAAGGAGTTTGTATGTTCTCCCTGTGTTTGCATGGATTTCTTCTCATTCTACAAAATGTACATTGTGATCCCTATATGGGGCTCACAATCTACATTAAAAAAAGAAAAAGAAAAAAAACAAGAGAAGAAATCCCAGAGTGTAATAGCGGGCAATTTATTCCTCCCAAGACAAATCTCTATTTGTTTGCCTTTGTGAAAAAAAAATTAAAAAATTTGGACTATTCCGGTCCAACATGCCTTAATACGATTCGTTCACCCAACTACAGTATTCTCCAGACTGGCCATAAAGATAGCTATGGCCATGACTATGCTGTAAACCATATCACTTATTGCTATGAGAGCAGAAGAAGCTCAGGCAAGATGGCAGCCGACATAATTATGTACAGAAAATAGAATAATAATATATATTATATAGAATATAGAATAAATAGTCTATTATATTAGTAAAAATGAAATGATTTTAGTAAATAAATGAACATATTGGAGACTCTTTCCTTTAAGCTGTATACAGGGTGCACATTCTCTTAGATAACCATCTAGTATCTACGAATGCACGATGAGGATTGCTGTCTGGAAATAGAGCAGTTCGCACAACTAGGGCAAGAGAAGCTTAGCATAAACACATTTTGGATAGAAATCCCATTATACACCATATTTTGTCAGTCACATCACTCACTAATATGCTTTACTGTAATGTACTGGCTGCAGAACTGCACTGCCAAAACACATTGGCTTCATATACATTAGAAATGCTTATGCAACATAGCTCAAGAATACACAATCAGGGTTGACTTGTCTCAAATATAGATAACGGATCCAGAAAAAGGTAAAACGAGCCTCCTGGGGAATTGTGGCCTGTTTTGCCTCATATAGAAATGTGACGGAACGCTTAAATAGCACATTGGCCCATTCCTTTCTATGGACTCGTACACATGACTGTGAATTACAAAGTCATGTGTGCGGGCCGATAGTCCGGGCCGCAAAATATGGAAAAGGTCCTGTTCCTGTCCGATTTTGATTTTGCGGGTGTGCTCCTATTCATTGAATGAAAGGGGCCACAGAAGCATCCATGTGTTGTTCATGCACCGCCCGTGCCGTTCATTCACGGCCACCGGTGTGCAGCTGGCTTCAGAGAGTCTAACATCTCCCCATATTCAACTGTCCCCACCCTAGTACAGAGCACATTACATTGATGAACAACTTTTATTAGATATGTCACTTTTGTATATTTGGAGAAAAAAACTTTGAAGTCTTATGCAAATTAGTTAATTGGTGCACTAGGGGCGGGCCTTCAGCTCCCTGGAGCACTGCTTTTGCCACTCAGACACCTACCAGTTTTTTTCCTCTGTCACCCCTTAGAGAGAGATTTGATCCTTCCACTGCTATGACATCACCCATCCTACTTCTTGAGCAACAAGGAAGGTGCCCCCAGGGCTGAAGGCCCGCCCCCAGTGCACCAACTGTTTCATTTGCATAAGACTTAAAGGTTCTTTTTATAGAGGTGACAATTGAATACTCTTGGGGGAGGGGATAGACTCCATTCAATTGATGCTTCACAGCATCATTACAAGTCAGTTCTGGGACTTGTACAGTGTACTGGTGCGCATCACTGCACATGTACTAGAAGTAACGGATTCTGGAGATGGCCTGTAATGACATATCCTGGCGTCTGGGATGTCAATCAAGCCAGGACTACATGATACTATTAGAGACTGGGAATTTTCAGTGGCACCGCCTACTACTTTATATCTTCATTTTTTTCTCCATGCTGCAAGGGTGGCCCAAGTGTATTACCATATGTTTATATAGAGAATCAAAAATATATTTATATATGGTATTTAATATTTCATGACATAAGCAAAATCAATTTTCTATTCAAAAAATTCTTACTAGGGGATATATTAATGTATAACCATACAAACTAGTACTCATGCACTCTGACGTATTGTTACCATTGACTTGAGACTGCCAATGAGGACAGTGGGGCCTTTACAGTAAATTCATACAGGAATTCCTCTTCATTTTCCGCTGCCATATTCGGCCGCGATCTAGCCAATGTAGGGCATTGGCATTCCATTACGCCTTTCAGCAGATGAATGGGCCAGCAGGGAGATTCAAGCAGCGGAATGTGCAGTAAACTCATGCAGGTTGCTTATTTTTTCAGCATCCTGCTGCGATCTTTTCCTCCCATTGAACACAATGGGAGGCAGAATCTAGGTGAAACCTGCCCCAAAATCCACTGCAAATTTAAGTTACATTACATCCACAACAATCCACAACAGTTTTCATATATGTGTCCTTGTCCAAAGAGCAGACAAACCAGGAGGATGCTGTAGACTGTCTGTGTCTCTCCAAGGGTAGTGAAGTCTGTGTTGTCCACAATATTGACTGAAATAAAGCATGCTGCATTCTTTTTCCATATGGACCATAAGGCCCCACGCGGCATCCCGAAACCAAAAAGCGCTGCAGAAAAAACCACGGCTGCAACTCATTGCAGTTCTTCCCGCAGCATTTTTTGACAGAAAGTTCACAGAGTTTTCCTCTGTGGACTTTCTGCTTCCATTATACCTCGCTATATCTCTCTCATGTTTTTAGTTTATGTGTGGTCCAGGGCGGATCTTGAGTAGGCCGGGTGTGAATCCTTGGCTCATTACTGGGCCAAAAAAGGCTGCAGATCCTGCATTCCTGCCATGTTTTCCAGACTCTGTGTACTGTTTTCCAGACTCTGTGCACAGTTTTCCAGACTCACTGTACTGTTTTCCAGACTCTGTGCACTGTTTTCCATTCTCTGTGCACTGCTTTCCAGACTCTGTACACTGTTTTCCAGACTCTGTGCACTATTTTCAAGACTCTATGCACTGTTTTCCATTCTCTGTGCACTGTTTTCAAGGCTCAGTGCACTGTTTTCCATTCTCTGTGCACTGCTTTTCAGGCTCTGTGCACTGTTTTTCAGGTCTGTGCACTGCTTTGCAGGCTCTGTGCACTGTTTTCCAGACTCTGTGCACTGTTTTCCATTCTCTGTGCACTGCTTTCCAGACTCTGTACACTGTTTTCCAGACTCTGTGCACTATTTTCAAGACTCTATGCACTGTTTTCCAGACTCTGTGCACTGTTTTCAAGGCTCAGTGCACTGTTTTCCATTCTCTGTGCACTGTTTTTCAGGTCTGTGCACTGCTTTCCAGGCTCTGTGCACTGTTTTCCAGACTCTGTGCACTGTTTTCCATTCTCTGTGTACTGCTTTCCAGGCTCTGTGCACTGTTTTCCAGGCTGTGTACACTGTTTTCCAGACTCTGTGCACTGTGTTCCAGACTGTGCACTGTTTCCCAGGCTCTGTGCACTGTTTCCCAGGCTCTGTGCACTGTTTCCCAGGCTCTGTGCACTGTTTCCCAGGCTCTGTGCACTGTTTCCCAGGCTCTGTGCACTGTTTCCCAGGCTCTGTGCACTGTTTCCCAGGCTCTGTGCACTGTTTCCCAGGCTCTGTGCACTGTTTCCCAGGCTCTGTGTACTGTTTCCCAGGCTCTGTGTACTGTTTTCCAGGCTCTGTGTACTGTTTCCCAGGCTCTGTGTACTGTTTCCCAGGCTCTGTGTACTGTTTCCCAGGCTCTGTGTACTGTTTCCCAGGCTCTGTGTACTGTTTTCCAGACTCTGTGCACTGTTTTCCAGGATCTGTGCCAGTGTACATGAGTCCTTACTGTTCTATATTGATTTGCAATTCTGGGAAAGTGATAACTACTTAGCAGTTCTAATGGCAGATATTAATAGACTGTCACTTTTGCAAAACCTTCCATCGAATGAGAAAATTTAACTATAGAAGTCAATGCTAGGGATCATATTTATGGCTATTTTAAGGAAAATGCTGTTTGTTTATATCTGGATGATCATATGTCAGGCGTACATGAAAACCATTCTGCAAATGTATTGATATATATATTCATTCCATTGAAAACCCTGCCCTCCTCTTTATTGACCCTCGTAATTAAATCTCTTCTGCCTCGCCCCCAGCTGTTCAATGTGCAGAAATAAGAAATATTTCCTCTCTTCATCTCCCACAAATCTTATACTTCCCTTCTCCAGGAGGATGAGAAATTTAATATAACAAAAGGCATGTTCCAAGCGGCTTGTATTATGCATTGGGCCTCAGTATCTGAGCAAATGTAAATAGCGTTTTATTTAAAACATCTGTCCGCAGTGGGATAGATGAATGCGCGTGTCTGCCGTCCAGCTGTTGACTTTTAATGCTACGAATAATAATAAAATAAAAACCCCACTGAAATCCTCAAATCCCCAGGACAAGAATGCAGTATTCAGGATCCAACCAGCGGGTGTTCAAGACAAAACAGCCGTGGATTTTATCTTTCGCAGCGCTGCCACTCTACTTTTCTAAGTCTGAACTCGCCATACTCTTTATAGAAGTTCAGATAAGGCAGATAGACATGTGTGAGATCAGATTCGGGTCAGACATGTGTAATGAAAGCTGACTTGTCTCGCAAGACTATTGTTATGACAGGCAGTAAGTTATCGCTATGCATATACAATGGGGAAGTACACATAAGAATTCATATACAGATCCTGTGATCTTAGGGTAGGGTGTTGGAAAGTACATGGAGTGTTATTGGCACTGGAATTTACACAGAAACACGGGATATGCAAACCAGTACAACCACGCTAAAAAGGCTCAAGCTTGGTGGTTATATTCTTAAAGGCACATGGTTACTTAGCTTGATGGTTTCACTTCACTGACATACACACTTGATGGTTTCACTTCACTGACATACACACTTGATGGTTTCACTTCACTGATATACACACTTGATGGTTTCACTTCACTGACATACACACTCTTGATGGTTGCAGTGGTCTACTGAGGGTCACTTAAAAAGGAGCTGTCACCGGGTCTCAAAATCTCAATGACATACCTCATCTGATAAGCGCTGTCACCCTGAGCATTTTGGTGTTTTGTTTATCCAAATCTGTTCATCCATTCTAAAGCTATAAGCCTTTTTAGTGTTTATGTAAATTGGGGTATACTAGTCAACTTGACACACTGCATGACATAGAGAAACCATAGTGTTACTGCCCACTTGGCTACTGTTCCCTAATTTGCATGGAGAATAACAGGGCTTATATCTTTGCAATAGCTGAACGGATTTGGATAAATAAAGTAGCAAAATGTCCAGAGAGACAGCACCTATTAGATAAAGTAGGTCATTGGGCTTTTCAGATCTGCTGACAGGTCCTCTTTAAAACACCATGGCAGCAGTATTAGAGTCCTTGTTTGTAGTACAGGGGATGGTCAGTCAATAAATATATGTATATAGGATCAAACCATGATATGCAGCACAGCAAATACCTCACAATCTATGTAACGACCAGCTTGTTCCTTGCCCAGCACACAATTTATAGTTACCCCTGCTCAGCTATACTCCACCATACTATACTCCACCACCTCTCTGACCCGACTCTTATGGACAAGACCCAAAGATTCTCACTCCAGCAAGTCCATGAACGGACTGCGCCACAACTGTCTATCTGGCACCAAAATTCCTCAATATATGACGTATGGTCCAGTGGTGTAACTACCGGGGTAGCAGCTGCCACAGGGCCCGGGACATTAGGGGCCCGACAACAGCCGCTACCGCAGCGTTTTTTTTTCATAGTAGGCCGTTACCGGCTAGAGTAACGGGCCTTATTTACTTACCAATCCTGGCAGTGTCCGGGATCAGTAAGTGACGCCGCGGGCCCCACAAACACTATTATCGTACTTGGGGGTCTAAACCCCCCCCCGAGAATAGTGATTGGAGGCCCAGAAGAGGTAAAGGAACATAAAAAAACACTATTACTTACCTCTCCGGGCTCCAGACAGGCTTTGGGCCTACTTGTGCGACGTCCCTGATGTCACATGACTGGGGCCTGTGTCCCAGGTCATGTGACATCCCGGACGTCTTTGAAGATGGCCGACACCACCGAGGAGTGCAGTGGAGCCAGGGATAGGTAAGTAACAGTGTTTTTTTTATGTTGGTATCAGCTCTTGGGTCTCTGATTATTATATTCTGGGGTCTGAAAAGACCCCAGAGTATAATAATTGTTCATGGGTGTCCACAGTGAGGCATAATACTGTGTATAAGGGCCACTATGGGGCATAATACTATGTATTGGGGCCACTATGGGGCATAATAGCATGTGCAGGGGCCATTATGGGGCATAATACTGTGTGCAGAGGCCGCTATGGGGCATAATACTGTGTGAAGGGTGCACTATGGGGCATAATACGTTGTGCAGAGGCCGCTATGGGGCATAATACTGTGTGCAGGGGCCCCTATGGGGCATAATACTATGTATTGGGGCCGCAATGGGGCATAATAGTATGTGCAGCGGACACTATGGGACATAATAGTATGTGCAGGGGCCACTATGGGACATAATACTGCGTGAAGGATGCACTATGTGGCATAATGGAGTGCGCAGGAATGCGGGGGGGGATCCGTTGGTCAAGATCTTCAGCGTCGGTCGGAGGGGGGGTGGTCCCATGGCAAAGTTCAGAGGGGGCCCCATGGCAAAAGTTCGCCACGGGGCCTCGGCATTCCTAGTTACGCCACTGGTATGGTCCGCCTACTCTGAAAGGCATTGTAGCCTCACACTCTGGTGTCTGCATGCTCAATCCGAACCTCGCTTACTATCATTGTCAACAGTGTAAACAGAGCTGAAAGCCATCAACACCCTGCAGCTAGACAATTCAACAGTCCAATCCAATCCACAGAATGACAGTATAATGGATTTAGAACAGTGATGCATTATGATATGTGTGCAGGTCTTTGCTCCCTACATAGACCCAGCACATTGTAGCATAAATCCTAAAGTACAACTTCACTTGTAGCAAACAGTGCATCACAGCTACTGGCCACCAAGTGGCACTGTTGGCGCCATTGTGTTGACAGTTTGTTGCAGAGACTATGTGATATGATTTTCTTTTCCATTTTTTTGTGCAAGAACAGGATGTATATTGTGTTTGTATGAAACCTATGACCTATCTTTTCTCTTCGCTCTGCAGGTAAATGAACCTCTGAGCTCCTTACAAGCTCAGAGAGATGCAGTAACCAAGATGTCACTGCAGCTGAGCAGCACAGAGTATACCGAAAATAGACATCATCCAGATCCTCCTCCTCTGAAGAGTAGCCTGAGATGTGACAGGTGAGAGTATCTCTTCCACTGCAAAACCATAAAAACCTTATTTCACGCCTATTATTTATCTATATATTGTCGCTTCAGCCATATCTTTTGTAATAAATCTTGCACCACTCTTGGAATCTGCATTGATTTTTGGGTCTACAGTATACAAATAGGTCTATAGCACACTTGCTACTTCACTAAAAATACAGAAAGCCCCCTATTTGACATTTAAAGGGTACCCGAGTCTTTGTGAAAAGTTGAAATATGTGCAGGACAGTGGCGTAACTACCGCCATAGCAGCAGAGGCAGCTGCCACATGGCCAGAGACGTTAGGGGCTCGGTGACAGCCGCTACTGCTGCGTTTTTTTTATTTTTTCTTAATCGGCTGTTACCGGCTGGAGTTACTCCGGCCGGTAACGGACCCTATTTACTTACCGATCCTGGCAGGGCCGGGATTGGTAAGTGACTCCGTGTGCTCCCAAACACTATCATTATACTCAGGGGTCTTTTCAGATCCCCGAGTATAATGATCGGAGGCCCGGGAGAGGTAAGAAACATAAAAAACACTGTTACTTACCTCTCCACGATCCGGGCAGGCTTCAGGCCTGCGTCCCGGGTCATGTGACGTCTGACGTCATTGAAGATGGACTACAGCGGAGGCCGACAGTGTAGGAACCAGGAGATAGGTGAGCAACAGAGTTTTTTAATGTTTTTCTCCCCCTGGGTCTCCCATTATTATACTCTGGGGTCTGAAAAGACCCCAGAGTATAATAATTGTTTATGGGTGTCCACAGTGGGGCATAATACTGGGTGCAGGAGCCACTATGGGAGATAATACTGTGTGCAGGGGCCACTATGGGATACAATAATGTGTGCAGGGGCCACTATGGAGGATAATACTGTGTGGAGGGGCCACTATGGGGTATAATACTGTGTGCAGGGGCCACTATGGAGGATAATACTGTGTGGAGGGGCCACTATGGGGTATAATACTGTATGCAGAGGCCACTATGGGATACAATACTGTGTGCAGGGGCCACTATGGGGGATAATACTGTGTGCAGGGGCCACTATGGGGGATAATACTGTGTGCAGGGGCCACTATGGGGGATAATACTGTGTTCAGGGGCCACTATGGGGGATAATACAGTGTGGAGGGGCCACTATGGGGAATAATACTGTGTGGAGGGTCCACTATGGGGTATAATACTGTGTGCAGGGGCCACTATGGGGCATAATAGAGTGCACAGGAATGTGTAGGAAGGGGTCGGTCAAGGTCTTAAGTGTTGGTCGGGGGGGGGGGGGGCATGTCAAAAGTTTGCCACGGGGCCCCGCCATTCCTAGTTACGCCACTGGTGCAGGATCTAATTGCATGTCATTCTGCCAGGAGTAACTGTAAAGTAACATTCAAAATAACAAACAAATAGCTGAGAAAAGCCCAAAAGAACATAATATACAGTACGGGATACAGCTAAAGAGATCACTGACAAGAAGAGAGACACCTAGTGGCAGCCACTTTAAAGAGGTTTTCAGGCAGAAAACATAAACATTTTTAAATAGAATGCATTACATTTTGGTCCAAAATCACATGCTCTATTAAAGACTAAGTTGTCTGAAAAATGAGTGACCCTTTAAAGGGGACCTGTCACATTAATCATACAGTCCAGTATATTATAGGTCAGGAGGAGTTGAAAAAGATACAGTATCACTTGTAATTTCACAATATTTCCAGTGGGCGGCCTATCTGTATGGACTAATAAAAATGCCTAACCCCATAAAGAGCAGAGATATAAAAGAATAAAATATATTGTACTGTATATAAAATATATCGTATTGCACTACGTAGCAAGCTGCAAAGTGTCATTCTGTGCTAAATCTGTCAGACGAGCTTTCCGATGGTTCTGTCTGCAGCCCCTCTCTAACCTTGAAGCAAATCGAAGCTCAAAGCCTATTTGATGATTCCTTTATTTTATTTAAAATTTTGAGATTTGAGCTTTTTGGGGGTTTAGGAAAGGTAGGTGCGGGGCTGCAGAGAGATCCTCTAGAGGGCTTGTTTGACAGATTTGACGTAAAATCCATCTTTAACAGCAGTAAAATAGAGGTATAAAACCTACGCTTTACAGGTGAAGACTTTTACTTAGCGCAACACGCTTTTTATTTTTAACAGATAATAGGAATTGGGGGAGGGGTTTGACCTTCATAGTCACCGCTTGCCTCTTCTCTGTCAGTATTGCCTCTTATTAACCATACCTGCCCACATTAAAAGTCAGTTTATCTATGGTGGCTCTATCTCCTGCCACAACTCTCCTGTGTGTCCAAGACCTATAAGACGCATCGTGCTGAAATCACTATTACTACTGTTTGCAGTTTCATGTGTGGGAGTTGTGATATAATAGAGCAATACAGCAGTTCATATGTGATGCTCTAGAATGGATAGTAATAATTGTAATGCCAGTGCAATGTGCATAAATCAATGGACATTGTATTCCCTTAGACTTCATGTACAGGACACACAGAATAGTTGTGGCTGCAGGATACACTGTGCGCTCTATGTAATGGTTGACGGAAAGTTTGAGGAAGTTTTGTTACATTTCTGGTGCTAGATTCACTCTGTACAGGTCTCCTGGAAAAAGTGGGGCTCTATCAAGGGGGGGGGGATATTGGCAAAATATGACTATGTATGACCAATAGGTACACTTTAATATACTGTATCAGGAAGCAGACCAGTGTATATGAATTGGTTACTTACAATTCTCATACTTTTCTCTGCAGTGTACATGACTTGGAGGGAGAGTGCCAGGAATTCTGGGACTGGCTACTGGACATGGAGGCTACTGTGCAGAACAGTCTTGGATTACTGGTCTCTGAAGAGCAACATTTGCAGATGTGCAAGGTTATTAACTAATGTCCTAGCTATGTGGTGTGTGAATACTGATGATCTGGTGATCTAGAAACTACATATATATATATATATATATATATATATATATATATATATATATTTATTTATGAAGAAACTGACAACTGGGTGTTAACATTCCTTATTGTCAAAGAGGTGTGTCCAGTACTCTCATCCCTCAGCCATTTCTTTTGTCAATGGGGAGTGTCTAGGGTTGAGCTGATCTTGAGATTTCAGAATCGATTTTAAAATCCGATTTCCGAATATTTTCCAGCCGATCCCGATCGTGAAATTTGTTCGATTGCCGATTGGAATCCAATCTTTTCCAATCCCGATCACTCAATCCTAGTCAATGGTTCTCTATGGGAAAAGTCACTTTTAGGGTTGAGCCGATCTTGAGATTTCAGGATTGATTTCAAAATCCGATTTCTGATCATTTTCCAGCCGATCCCGATCGTGAAATTTGCTCGATCGCCGATTGGAATCCGATCTTCTCCAATCCCGATCGCTCAACCCTAGTCAATGGTTTTCCATGGGAAAAGTCACTTTTAGGGTTGAGCCGATCTTGAGATTCAAAATCCGATTTCCGATCATTTTCCAGCCGATCCCGATCGTGAACTTTGCTTGATCGCCGATTGGAATCTGATCTTTTCCAGTCCCGATCGCTCAATCCTAGTCAATGGTTCTCTATGGGAAAAGTCACTTTTAGGGTTGAGCCAATCTTGAGATTTCAAAATCCGATTTCCGATCATTTTCCAGCCGATCCCGACATCGTGACATTTGCTCAATCGCCCATTGGGATCGGATCTTTTCCGATCCCGATCGCTCAACCCTAGGAGTGTCCTTACGTGGTCCGGTATTCTCAGACTGTTGATTTATTCCTAGGTTTCTAGAAAGAATAACAGAGGAATGCCGAGCTATAAGAAAAGATGCTGCAGAATTTTTATATTGTAGGAAATACAGTTATTTACTAAAACAGACATGTCCGGAGAGATGACAGCTCCTCTTTAATACAGGTTTATTGTTATGGCACACCACTGGGATCTGAAAAGAGCCATATCTCACAAGTAGTTATATTTCAGTAAGGACGTCTCAGAATCCATAAAACCTCCAGTAGTTCACTGTAATACACAACAAACATTACTGCTGTGCCACACTGCTGGCACATGAATGTAGGCATATTTTAGAAGCAGTTATAGCTCAGAAACAGTAACAGCTGTGTAGGGAAATCTCCGATGTAGTAATATCTCAGTAGGGTTGCTGTATCTCCGATGCAGTAATATCTCAGTAGGGATACCTAACAAGCTCTTGTATTTGAGACACTCTCTAGCTGACAGGTATGTCATGTCAACTTGCTGGATAAGTTTGGAGCACAAAAATAATATTGTATCGGGCTTGCATAAACGGTGACAAGCACATAACAGGTACACGAAGAGGTCTTATCAATGAGTGTTTGTCCCCAGGCAGGGGAAGTGCAGCAATGGGGGTCCTACCACGTTAAAAATTCATTAAAAAAACCATTCCAGTTGCAGAAAGTTACCCTTAGAGGTAACTTTTCTAATTATGGGGTCTGACCAGTGTATCCCCATTGTTCACGAGAATCGAAGTGCTTTACACTCATGTATGAATGGAACAGCAGGTTGGAAATGCCCCCCATCAGTCCATTTATTTCAATGGGAACCATTGGAGACAGTCAAGTACAGCCCCAAAAATCTCCGTCGATGACATGCACGTCCAACCTGCTGCTCCATCCAAAACACCCCATTTCTTGTGATTGGTAGAGGTGCTAGTGGTCAGGAATTCGGTCGGTAGACATCTCGGTATGCAAATGAGTTCTCTCGCAGCACTGGGGGCAGTCCCCAGCACTCAAACAGCACTGGGGCTGCACGAAAAATCTCCAGTGCCGCCTCTATCTTCTTCTAGAATGGCTTCTCCCTGTGTCTTCTTCCATTCTGGATTTCAATCTTATAGGCATGCGCAGTCGGCTCTGCCATCAGGCCTCGGGCAGAGGCGACTGTGCATGCCCATGGCCACAAAAAATGGCCGCTTACACAGTAAGCAGCCATTTTCTTGTGGGCGTTTACACAGTAAGCTAGTAAGGCTATTCCTACGTGTTAGTCATAAAAAAGGGTATCCATTGATAGGATCCCTTTAAGTGTCAAGTTAAACTTTGTTACATCTGTACATAGAAATGCATAGGTTTATACCAAATCTATGTATTCTTGAGAGACCACTGAAAATCTTACAGATATTGAAATTTTATGTAAATTTTTATATGCATATCTCTCTTTGTGGAGTGATGTCATAAATCATAAAACATATTGGGAATCTATCAAACCCTACATGCCAGAATTCTGGCGTAAAAAAGTCACAAAGCAGAGATTTGCAACTTTTTGAGCTCATTGCGTTGCAGGCTATTGGATTTCTCCACTTTTCAAAAATGGGTGGGAAAGTGGGCGTATTAGGGCACGATTCAGGTCAGTAGCATACAAGTTATATGTCAATCTGCTCAGCTCATCCTGCTCCATAACACCCCGAAGATCATATTGCATTTTCAAGATGACCATAGTTTGGCATTTCTTGACCTCAACCTTTTCTTATTTGTTCAGTACTAAAGTTCAGCAATAACTAGACAAATCTTGCATGTATAACCCTGATCCCGGACTGTCCTTGGGAGACCAGTCATGGCTATGCAGACTCCTGTTTACATGCAGCGATCATCACGACCAGCCTGGTCTGATGACACCATTTTTATCACATCAGATTCATTTCAATAATGATGGCTGCAGTTATTATCAATAGAAAGCAATTGCAATGGGTCATTTGCACACGGTCTGTAGGGCTAGATGCGGCCAGAATTAATCATATTCATCCTTATTGTGACCTTTTCACATGCAAGACAAATCCTCCATACAGTAATATCAAACTATAGGGATCCTAGAAGTACAAACAGTATGAATGCTATATCAATAGGGCTTCTAGGAAACGAGCCCCCTGTAATCCCACCTTACTCTCCATATGGTTTTTGATGTACAGTATTGTGCAAATGTTTTAGGCATGGAAAAATGCAGTAAAGTAAGAATGCTATAAAAAATAGAAGTGTTAATAGGTTACTTTGGTGCATTAAAAATGAAGTGAACTCTAATCCTATCAATATTTGGTGTGACTTTTGCCCTTTGGAGGAGGAGTCCTGGAAGTGATGATCCGGCCCCCACAGAGCCCTGATCTCATCATCATCCAGTCTGTCTGGGATTACATGAAGTGACAGAAGGATCTGAATGTTCCTTCAAAAACTCTCTGCAAATGTACCTGATGGAAGGAGAAATGGAGGTCACACCAGATAGTGATGGGATTTAGATTTCTCTTTTCTTCATTTACTTCATTTTGTTAAACTAAAAAATAAACTACTAACACTTCTATTTCTGACAGCATTCTTACTTTGCACCATGTTTTCCCCACACATGCCTAAAACATTTGCATAGGTCGGTACCGTATCATAACCACCTCTTTTCAGAGGCGGAAGCAGTTCCCCATAACCCTAAATCACAGCGTTTTGAAAAATTGTTGGGATCATATGACCGCTCTTCTGTGCATCTTTGCTAATGGGACTAGTATTTACTTTTGTAGCTTTACTTTTATATTATGGTCATATTTTTTGGCCTCCAGACAACTCCTGTAAGACGTTTTTTACTTCAATGTGTGTATCTGGTCTTACAAGATGCAAGAGAGTAGTGCAGAACATTTAGTACTACCTACTGTTGTCCCTTCACCTTCCCAGAGTGTCCTCTTGTCTGTCTGTCACCGATATAAGATTCCCCTTCCTAAAAGCTGTCTATAGGCAAAAGGTAAATCTAGCCCTTCCTACTGGGGTTGAGCCGATCTTGACTTTTCAGGATCAATTTTGAAATCCGATTTCCGATCATTTTTCATTCGAACCCGATCTCGATCCCAATTCCGATCCCAATGCAAGTCAATGGGATTTTTTTTTACTAATCGGAGATCGGATTTTAAAAGCAATCCTATTCACTATACAGCATGGAATCTGACAATTGAACGCTTTAATTGTTAGAATCCACACTGTGTAGTGATTTTTTTTAATCACTTAGTAGCCAGAGGATTTTTTTTTTTAATCTTCTGGCTACTTAGTCCCCCCTGGTGTCCACTTACCTGAAGAGATGGCTTGTCCAGTGCTTGGTGTTCTCGGTCTTCTTCGTCTCGCTGCCCCCGCCTCTAGGTTACTGTTTAAAGAGCTAGGAAGAAGGCGGGGCTTGTAGCTTAGGAGAGTGTGGGCGGGTGCAGGGCGGGGAGCCATGACGTCTCACCTCCTAGTACCCACCCACACTCTCCTAACCCGCCCACACTCTCCTAACCTGGGAGGCAGGGGGCAGCGAGGCAAAGAAGACCGAGAACACCGGGCCAGCCATCTCTGGAGGTAAGTAGCTATTAGAGATGTTAGCTATTCTCCCATTAGAATGAATGGGAGTCTAGCTAGCAAAGCATTGTGGGAAATGATGACCGATCTCGATCCCACCTAAAAAGATCGTGTTCGGAATTCCAATCGCGATTGTGAAATTTTCTCGATCGCCGATCGGAATCCGATCTTTTCCGAACACAATCACTCAACCCTACTTCCTACCTGTAAATACTAGGTTAATATTTAAAGGGGTTCTCTAGAAATATGACAAAAGTTGAAATAAGAAAAAAATGTCAGCGTACCTATGGCGATACTTACCTGCTTCCTGGTAGTAAGATGCAGGAACTCATTTTTACTTTAGCGGTATGATTATTATAATAAAAAAAAATGGTCGCCATCTTTTTTACGTAAAGCCCATGGATAGGTTCCCTATAGCTGGAGTGGAAAGTCAAGTTAGGGATGGGGTGTAAAACTGTGGTTTCTGTTCAGTCTGGGTACTGGATATCTGACATAGTGCTTGTGGCTGTCCTAATACCAAAAGATGGCGGAGCACCTGAGAAGTTGTTCTGCTCCACCATCTTCTGGTACTAGTGCCACCATGGTTACTACCTCAGAAATACCGTCACACCAATACACACCCTGAACAGAAACCATGGTATTTACGAACACATCTGATTCTGCCCCCCTCTAACAGCAAGAAACTTGCCCAAAACGGGCAGAGGCGGCCATTTTCTTTTTTCCACAACAATACCCTTAGAGGCCAAACAATCTCCTGCATCTTACTAAAGCGGGTATGAAAGCAGGAATCCTGACATTTTTTTTATTTTTTGGCCTATTTCTATATAACTCATTATACTTATTTCCCCTTAAGTTATATCCTTCCATTTTTTGGACGCTAAGAACATTTCTTGCTTAAAGTTATACTAAAGAACGAGGGGAGTGAAGATTGAGCCAAGAACCCGGTGTTTTCTCAATCAATGACTTGTGCCTTAAGCAAGGTGTTCTTCATTTGGTCAGTAGATTCACAATGCCATCACGACCGCACATAGAAACCTATTATATGTAATAAAATAAAGCTATAACGCAGACCTGTCTGGCACTGAAAGGGTTGAAAGATTTTTGACCAAAGCAAGCGAGAAGAAAGAAATCCGCAGTGACAAAGAATAGGTGGAAACATAAGGAGGAGAGAGTGGGGGGCGTCTTCCATCCGAAATACCAACCTTCCATAAATCAAGCTCATTTAGGCAATTTTTATGGATGTAAATCTATAAACTGTCATGTCAGAATCACTGAGAACATATGGTGTATTTCACCGACCAGATTGCTACTCATAAAACCTAAAATTGATAACCAGCAACAAAAAATACAGGAAAAAAAAAGACGAACGCTTTTAATTTCATCAAATCCCCAGGTTACCTTCTCATCCTTTCCTACTCATCTATTCTCTTGTTTATATTGGTATGGGAGTCGCTTGTTACGTTTCTGTAGAAGGATAAGCGTGATTTTTTTTCAGATTTTATTAGGATAGTTTTAAGTTTATAATCCGAGATTTTGGATGAAAAAATTTTTCAATCAGACGTTATAGTTCCTGTTTGTTGTCACCATGTTTTGGAGCAAAATGAGCTGAGAAGATTGATATATAATTTTGTAGGATAAGACTTAGGATAACTTATTATATGTGTCTTTGCTTAGGAGTCCAGTGGGCAGGTCTACCCAATGATTGACAGCCACTGCCCAGAATGATCAAAGTGGGCAGTCACTGATAAGGATTAACAGATGTTTTACAGAATAAATGACTAATACTTCTCAAGAGTCCAGTGGGAGGTCCTAATCTCTATACATTTCAGCCCTTTCACAAGGACCACCCACTGGGCTCCAAACCCCAAGATGAACAAGGGTTTGGAGTCCAGTGGGTGGGGTTTTGAACAAGAGTGCTTTCTACGGAACATGCGGACAGAAAAGTACTTCATTATCTACTTTCATGTCCGCATGACTCATGTGGGCAGCACGCGGAAAGCACACGGACCCCATTATAGTCTATGGGGTCCGTGTGCTTTCACTGCACACCGCTTGCCAATGCGTTTGGTAGTCCATTCGGGAAGCCCCCATGCAGACTTACCAAATGCAGATGTGAACCAGGCATTAGACTGCAATATTAATTAATATTGCAGTTTATGGCAATCTAATGATCACACAGACTTATGCCCCAAAAAAGTTAAAGAATATTAAAAAAATAAAAAATATGAGTTCCAATCACCTCCTTTTCCTAGAATACATATAAAATAAATAACCAAAACTAAAAATAAACATATTAGACATCTTAGCATCGCAAAATGTCCAAACTATAAAAGTTTACATTTATCTATCCCAAATGGTGAATACCGTAGAGCAAAAAAAATAAAAAATTTGAATGCCCAATTTGACATATTTCATAGTTTCACCTCCCAAAAATATTTGAATAAAAAGTCAACTATCATAAAATACCCAAAATGGTAGCAATAAAAACTGCAGCTTTCCCTGCAAAAAATAGGCCATACACAACTCCATATGCAGAAATATTTGAAAAGATACAGGTGTCACAATATGGTGTTTTTTTCATAGATTTTTATTTTTTAAATGTATTAAACATGAACAATGTATCTAAATATGCCTTTTCTGTGATCATGTGACCCGCATTCTAGAAGTAATGTCATTTTTAATACATGGTGAACAGCAAAAAGCAAAGCTGTTTAAAAAAAAATTAAACAATAAATAAATAAAAAAAATAAATAAAAGGGGGTTTCAATTCCACCCATTCTGACCTTTTTTTGAAGCTTCCAATACATTACAGATTATTAAATACCACCAGTATGAAGTACAGGTTGTCCAACAAAAAATAAACTCATATGTCTCTTTGAACAGAAAGATAAAGTTATGGCTTGCAATGGGGAGAGTAAAAAGAGAAAAATGGCACTGGCAGGGAGGGATTAAGAAGTTAGGAGATTAATAAGCACAGAATTATGGTCCTAGAAACGACACAAAGAGAAAAGGCAGAATTTACCGTAATCCATCTATGACTTTAAGATTGTTTGACTGCCTTTTCTAAGTTATGTTCCTCCCTACACCGCATACAGCCATGAAGCTCTGGTCCCGGCCGCGAGATGATTTCCTGCATTGTTTCCACTCTCTGCTGTATTTTCCATACGCCGTTGTAAATTATATCTTTATATACACCTATTAACTAGAACAGACTATGCTCGCAGGATTGTGGAGAATATAACAAAGCGGCTGGATGGCGCTAGGTTATATTCACTATAGTTCCCTGCAACTTTCCTGGACTGAAAAGGATGCCTTTGCAATGTAGTTGTACCCTGAAAGCTTTGCCTTGAGTCTCACCAATGATAAAATTATCGCTTTTTTATATTATTTTTACCGATCTTACCTGATCCGAATAGCATACATGAAGTATGTTTCTTCCCATGCTTTGTATTTTAGCTGGTAGATTGCAATCTGATGGCAATTTCATAGGTAATAATGTCTTTCATTCCGTCTATCATGAGATAAGAATCCAAAAAAACATCGAAATGATGGTAAATGTTCTCCATATGTTATGACATTTTTTTGGATTATAGAAAGTAACACTTTTTTGTCAGCCCAATTTAAAAATGGAGTTATGCCAGAATATATCATAGACTATAGCTGTGATGGCGAACCTGTGGCACGTGTGCCAGAGGTGGCACTCAGAGCCCTCTCTTTGGGCACCCATTCGTGGAACAGATTATACTGTGTGGGAGCCACTGTGGAGCAAATTGTACTGTGTGGGGGCCACTGTGCAGCAGATTATACTGATTGAGGGCCACTGTGGAGCAGATTGGACTGTGTGAAGGTCACTGTGAAGCAGATTATACTGTGTGGGTGTCAAAGTGGGCAGATTGGACTGTGTGGGGGCCACTGTGCAGCAGATTATACTGATTGGGGGTCACTGTGGAGGAGATTGTACTGTGTGGGGGTCACTGTGGAGCAGATTGTACTGTGTGGGGGTCACTGTGAAGCAGATTGGACTGTGTGGAGGTCACAGTGGAGCAGATTGGACTGTGTGGGGGTCACAGTGGAGCATCTTGTAATGTGTGGGGACCACTATGGAGCAGATTGTACTGTTTGGGGACCACTGTGCAGCAGATTGTACTGTGTGGGGGTCACAGTGGAGCAGATTGTATTGTGTGGGGGCCACTGTGAAGCAGATTGTACTGTGTGGGGGTCACAGTGGAGCAGATTGTAATGTGTGGGGGTCACTGTGAAGCAGATTGTACTATGTGGGGGTCACCGTGGAGCAGATTGCACTGTGTGGGGGCCACTGTGAAGCAGATTGGACTGTGTGGGGGTCACCGCGGAGCAGAAAGCTCTATAAAAGTCTCATTCGTATGACCATATTTTGCAGGTCTGTAATCGAGTGCAATTGTGGATCCGCACATTATTAAGGTTAAATTGCTGTGTTGGCACTTTGTGATAAATTAGTGGGTTTTGGGTTGTAGTTTGGGCACTCGGTCTCTAAAAGGTTCACCATCACTGAGCTATAGCATCCCATCCACTATATAGTCACTGTAAAATGCCGCGTTTTTCTCCACTACGTTTCCGCCACGGCCAAACCGCGGTGTTTACACCACGTGGGGCCATACAGCAGTGGAGCGTTCAGCTTCCAGGCCCTTAGTGTGTGCTGGACGGGCACCGTAAGCAGCCCCGTATTGTTTACAGGACGGGCACCGTAAGCAGCCCTATATTGTGTACAGGACGGGCGCCAGAAGCAGCTCCGTACAAATGTTTGGTGTGGGGGCTGGGTCTCGGCACCTTATTTATGGCCAATTCTAAGGATAGACCATAAAAAATTAAACCTGGACAATCCCTTTAAAGTGCATTAATAAAACGTTAAGGTGCATTTGGATGGGCCTGCCAGCTGCTTACTATGTCATATATAAAGTGTAAGACTTATTGCTATCACCATGACGTAAATTATCATTGAAGCGCATCTGGTCTTATTCGACTGTAAAGTATATCAAGTAATTCGGGTGATGACCTACAGTAGGTGCTGTCTGGAAGGTGTTAGAACAGATGAAATACTACACAGCTGCCAATGTGCTCGGGATCTGTTATCTGTTATATTGTGCTCTATTTTGCAAAGGTTTTTTTTTTTTTCATTTTTACAGGAAGCGTGTACTATATGGAGGGTTTTTATCTTATTCTAAAACATGGAGGTTAATGATTACCTATATATAAAAAAAACTATTACATGGATTTTACAGGTATCTAGAAGGGACTGCTTTTTTGCCAGAGACAGCACCATCTTTGCCTAGTATAGCATTTGAGCCCTATCCACTTGTAGAGTGCTGCATTGCAATACTAAGCATAGACTGTCCATAAGAGTGGCATTGTGACTATGAGTAAAGTAGGCCTTTTTCTACCTGCTTTCTTTTTCTGTATATGTCGCCTTGACATGCTAGAGCCAGCACCATCTTTGCCTGTTGGATATCCAGTGTGATCATTCTTACTTCCATATCTATACAGCCACAGTGGCAGATGCAAAGTGACAGGAGCTGTCCAATCACAAACAGTAACTGTGAAAGGAGATTTGGTCCTTCCCTGTGTAGAAGCCTGTGTGGAACAGTCCATCTTACAGGAAGTTCTAATGCCTATAATGGGGTGACATCTCTCCATAGACTTAAACAAAAAAAGGGTGTCACTTAGGCCTGCTTTACTCTAATGCCAAGGAACATCTCCAGTCTGATATACCAACATAGAATAAACACATAATACCATGATAGAGCACATGGGAAAGGCTTGATTTGAGTGGAGTGTGCCTTTAACTATTTGCTCTGGGTGATCCGACTACTGACTTGTTGCACTGCCCACTGGACTCCCAAGCCCAGAATGAGGTGTGGTTTATAGGAATATAAGTTATGCTTGGTTCACATCTGCGTTGGTATTCCGTCCAGGAGAGTCCGCATGTAGACTCCCCCCCCCCCCCCTCCGAACGGAATACCGAACACAACTGCAAGCGGTGTCCAGTAAAAGCACACGGACCCCATAGACTATAATGGGGTCCGTGTGCTTGCCGCACGCTGCCTGCACGAATCATGCGGATAGGAAAGTAGATTGTGAACTACTTTCTTGTCTGCATGATCCGTGCGGAGATCTGGCGGCAAGCAGATGGACCCCATTATAGTCTATTAGGTCCTTGTGCTTTCACTGGCACACCGCTTGCAGTTGTGTTCGGTATTCTGTTCGGGGGGTCCTCATGCGGACTCTCCCAGACGGAATATCAACGCAGATGTGAACGAGGCCTTAGGCTTTATCTGTAGGACTGTTCCGTGTTTCACAGACCGTGAAAAATAGATGTGTTGGTCTGTTGGAAACCAGGTTTTATTTTTTTTTGTGAATGGTCATCGCACTGCCATTTCAAAACCCATAGAAGTCTATGGGTCTATTCACATGGACATTCTGGACAAAGATACAGTACAACGTGTCCAATTTTTTTTTTCTGGATGTGTATAAGGCCTTATACTGATAACTATATATCAATCTGCTCGGCTCCTCTGGCCGTACAACTTGCAGATTAAAGAGCACTTTAACATGTCAGGTTCCCTTTTAAGTGTTTGTTCACATTATGAATATTTTTTTTAATGTAATATAATTTTTCACCTTAATATTCACACTACTGTAAATCCTATAAATGTGATAACATTTAGTAGAATTGGCTCGATCTTTGTACATACCAAAATGATTATTTCCTGAAAAGATAATCTGTAAGCAATGCATTCACAGGCCCCGAAGAGTCAGGTCATAAGGACAGAAAGTACAGTATTTATCCTAGAATGTCCCGGTGCTGGAATGTGCACTTTTGGCAGAGCGACTATTCCTCAGGATGAGCTATGTATGGGTGCGAGTATCCGCACGCTGGGCTGATTAGCATGGCTCTCAGACAGACTGCACTGGCCTTCTGCCCGCAGGAAGTCTCTCCCCACTGTCACCTCTTTATGTTTGGCACAGAAAACCTCCTCCGTATATAGGGTCAGATGGTCACAACCCCAAATCCCTCGTGAGAGTAACACCTGTACATATTCTCTTTAGCTTGTAGTACATTAACCTCTTACTGACAGCCCGTGTATTTATATTCCTACTAGGGTTCAAGTATTTTTTATGTTTGTAGTATTTTACGGTATAACAAATGTACAGTATGTGGTACCATAATATCTAAAAGTAGTCATGCCCTGTATACACTGGGGGGGATTTACTATTTCCTCTACACCAGAAAACTGGCATAGATGGGACTAGTTGTGGTTAGAGATGAGCGAGTACTGTTCGGATCAAACGATCCGAACAGCACGCTCGCATAGAAATGAATGGATGCACCTGGTACTTCCGCTTTGATGGCGGCCGGCCGCTTAACCCCCCGCGTGCCAGCTACGTCCATTCATTTCTATGCGAGCGTGCTGTTCGGATCGGCTGATCCGAACAGTACTCGCTCATCTCTAGTTGAGGTGTATCTTTGGCACCATATTTGGCCTTTTTTGTGCTAAAAATGTGCCACTTCCCTCTATCTATGCCCCATTTGCTAATTTTTATGAAAGAGGGTGGGGTGGGGTGGAGAACAAGATGGGTCAGGCTAGGTTCACATCTGCGTTGCCGCTACTGATTTCTAGAGAGAAGTCCTGCATGAAGGTTTTCTGTCTCCGCTGGTTTTATACCCAGCAGACTCCTTTAAGGTCCATTCACATGGAGGAAAATGGTGAGGAATTTGGTGTGGAATTTCAGCGCTGAAAAAAAGGTCTCCCATTGACTTCAATGGGTTCCTAGCAGAAAAAGAAACCCATTGTAGTCAATGGGAGGCTTTTTTTCAGCGCTGAAACTCCACTCCAAATTCCTCACCATTTACCTCTATGTGAATGGACCTTTGTAGTGTATGAGGACTGCTTTTTTAGCGGACAGTCTTTGGGACCACATTTGGACCTGAACAATGGAGAGACAAATGCTAGTGTGAACCTAGTATCAGATGTCTCAGCTCGAGAAATTTACTATATCCCCCATCCAAAAGGCTGGAATGAGTTTTACAGCAAATCCCTGTGAATTCTGGACTGGTGTAGAGTGACCCTGTATTATTAAGAGGAACTCTTACTTCAGGCACATCGTGGGATTTGATTATGCTTGTGAGAATACGGTTGTGCATATATGCTCACGATGTGTAAGCCTGGCTTATGACATATGCCATATAATATTATAGAATGTTATCAGGTAGCATTGTATCAAAAATAATATACGTAGTTTATTGGATACCTCTGTATGGAATGACTTAGTATGCTACATAGTATTCCAAAAATGTATACCCCTAAGTATACTACCCGTACAGAGGCAGAAAGGACACTCATGAATATGTTTAACATATGTGCAAGGAGTTGCCCCCTAGTGTGAAAGGAAGTCTATCTGCAATATTTCCGATTTTATGTTCCATCATAGAAGCAGCAAACTGAATATGAAGGACAACAGAGTCTGTCACATGACACTTATGGCACCTGATGGACCATTGACTTATATTAGAGTCCATTGGGTTCCATCATGGCCTCCAACACTTTACCAAAATAAAAATGTGCTGCATGCTGAGCTATTTTGGAATCTGGGACAAAGGCTAATGCGGATCATGCATCTATGGATACTGCGGATGTAGCATCGGCACATAACACTATCATAGAAGCTTAATTATTCATAAGTCAATGCTCCTGAATAGGAGAGCTTCATGAAAAGTAATATAAATTCAATACCGTTCACCAGACATCAATGAATGTTCACATTACGGGGTGGAAATGTATTCTCCACTAATATCATTAGGGTCTTCTTTATTGCGGTATTTCTCTGCAGTAGGCCCACGACGGTGGCCAGTCTACCATTACATTGATGGTGATGTAAGAGGTGAGATACGGCTGCCTGCGAACCATGTCAAATAAATCTAGAGAAATTGTAAGGTGCCAGTAAATATTGACATTGTGGGCAGAAGATGATGTAACCAGTTCAGGGCGATGCCAATTACGGATGACACAGTGGCTGAAGTGGCCCCCTATCTGCTATGTGAATGAGAGGTTTAGAGGCAGACTCTGAGCGTTTCCCAGTGTGGCTGCTGTGAATGGGATACAAGTGCACAAAGGGGACTCTGTGTACAGCAAAAAAGACCCTCCCCAGCATCACCAGGACAACCAGAACGCACACAGAACTTCCTTCAAAAACTGGTTCCATCCATCACGGGCTCCGGAAGGAGCAGAGACAATCCCAGGGCAGCAAGCCTAAGCCTAGAGAACTATAGCCGCTACTAGTCAGCACTGAGCAATGAATTGTGTGAGCTGTATACGCTGTATACTCTGCAGTATATAGTATAATACTTGGAGGGGTGGGGGACCTCGGGTAATATTCCATTCTTATACTAGAAAATATTATAATAATTACATAGAATAATTTTACAAAAATATTGCTTTATAACAGGACTCAGGCAGATGTGAACATAGCCTTAGTAGGAATATGCCTAATAGCCCCTCCGTAATCCCAACAATGATGCTGGCCGAGGGTCTGGGGCAAGCTCTTTTGGTGCCCAAGGCAGAAGATTAAGGAAACGCTACCCCAGAACCGTTCCCCGTGGTACGGACAGTCACTTATTTACTTGCCCCGTTGCCCTCCCTCCTTCACCTGTCCTTAGGATTCTTACCATACGGTATCCCCTGCATCTCTCTCCCCCAGCTACAATTGGTTTTACAGAAATTTCCAGACAGAATATTGGGTCAGATTTATTTTTGTGGTTGTAGCTTAATGTTGGTTTATTATTCTCCAAAATCTGGATTAAATGAACCAAATTTTGCTGAAATTTTGAAGTAAGGAAGGCCCAAAGTAAGTAACGAATAGGTGGTATAAACATAGATTAGACAGTATATAGATGCACCAAGCTTATTGAAGCCTCGGTCACTGTTATAACTCTGGCACATCTGACTGACTGTCTAGCTCTTAGTAAATGGGGTCAATGTTTTTAATTCCTTGAAAACCTAACTAGCTTTCTTCCTCGGTAACAGTGCCCTAGACAGCTGCCTCCTCCGCTCACCTCCTACGCAGCTCTTGATATCAGTCCCTATCATTGCTTTGGATTTGTCTTCCTCCTCCTATTCACTTTAATGGAGGAGCTGCATCCCTATTTCTCAAACTCAGGTTATTAAAACTATTCTGGTGATAAGAAGCTATCATCTATGTACTGGATGGGTGCAACTGTGAAATTGGGGAAGGTCCAAGCACTAGGAAGTCACTGAATGGACAGATGGGGTGCTGTTTGTAGGAGAAATAGAAAGCCATTTAATGTCCACAATCCCTGAGTTTGTATCGGTGAGATTGGTGAAGGCCCAGTCACGGGAACGGACTCATTGCCAGGATGACGGGCCCATTTTACATTGTTCACCACAACCCAAGACTGTGAACAGGAGGAGGAGAACGGAGCTGTGGTTGAGAATGTGGCCCGTCACTCCATCACAATATAGCCATTATATGTCCATAGCTCATTATACGCCATCAGATAGGTAGTATACCTGTATATAATACATACCAGAATATAGCTAATTACCGTATATGTTCATACACCACCAGATAAGTAGTATACCTGTATATAAACTTACACACTACAATATATCTTTTATATGTCCTTAGTTCCTTATATGCCACCAGATAGGTAGTATACTTGTATATAACCTCACACACTATAATAAAGCTATTATATATCCGTAGCTCATCCTATGCCACTATATAGGTAATATACCTGTAAAAAATCTTACATTGAAATCTGCACCAGGCTCTCTATCTGCCCAGTTTCTGCCGTTTTTATACGGAAAGTGGCGGAGAGGTAAGTCCTCCATGTAGGACCTTTCTCACCACTGATTTTATGGCGGTTTATGCAGCCTTATATATCATAATATAGCTAATATATGTTCATACGCCACCAGATGGTATTCCACTACTTAGCCTCACACACTATAATGCGGTTATTATAGATCATCATACATCACTGTATAGGTAGTATACCTGTATATAGACTTACATGCCACAATACAGCTGTTATATATCCATGGCTCATCATATGTCACCATATAGGTAATATACCTGTATATAGCTTCACACGACACAATACGGCTGTTATATATCCATAGCTCATCATATGTCACCATATAGGTAATATACCTGTATATAGCTTCACACACCACAATACAGCTGTTATATATCCATAGCATAGCTGATCATATGATATAGGTAATATACCAGGTGGGAAATTCAATATTCAGAGTCTAGAAATGGCACCACAACTCTAGACGAGGACATGATTTAGCATTTATGAAGAAAAGCTTAAGTACAATGAAATCCTACAGCTCACAAATAAGAGAATTGTGTTCGTTATTCCCATGCCTGAATTACTACAAGCAGACATTAGGTGGTGTAGTGAGCTAGGATGCTTGCCTTGTCCCTGCTGTGTGCAGTCCTGTAGAGTCTTGGCTTGGTCACAGTACAATTTACCGTATATTTGTGTAACTGGTGGACAATATACATTTTATTGATATGACCATATAAAGCGATATTAGGGCGGCTTCAGATATCTTTTTTTAGAAAAACAACACTGTCATTTTTACTGCAACTTTTTGCACCAAAGCCAGAAGTGGATTCAAGAGGGAAATATAAAGGGCAGACAGGACACTACTTCTCCTTCCTGATGGATCTTCTTCTGGCTTTGGTGTGAAAAATGACAATAAATTACATAGAAACTGCACCCTAGAGAGGTGCAGATCACATCACAAGAAATCTAAGGGTTAATAATATTTTGTGAATTATTAAAAACCGGATCAGAGTCCTCTCTATTCTGACTATCTTTTACCTTAGGTTTACATGACCCGATATGATTGACATGATGGAATGACATTAAATATACACTGTTGGCCAAAAGTATTGGCCCCCCTGCAATTCTGTCAGATAATACTCAGTTTCTTCCAGAAAATGATTGCAAGCACAAACTCTTTGGTATTAATATCTTCATTTATTTTGCTTGCAATGAAAAAACACAAAAGAGAATGAAAAAAAGTCAAATCATTGATCATTTTACACAAAACTCCAAAAATGGGCCGGACAGAAGTATTGTCCCCCTCAGCCTAATACTTGGTAGCACAACCTTTAGACACAATAACTGCGCACAACCGCTTCCGGTAACCATCAATGAGTTTCTTACAAGGCTCTGCTGGAATCTTAGACCATTCTTCTTTGGCAAACTGCTCCAGGTCCCCCCTGAGATGTGAAGGGGGCCTTCACCAAACTGCCATCAAGAGATCTCTCCCCCACAGGTGTTCTATGGGATTCAGGTCTGGACTCATTGCTGCCACTTTACAAGTCTCCAGTGCTTTCCCTCAAACCATTTTCTAGTGCTGACCTGAAGTGTGTTTTGGGTCATTGTCCTGCTGGAAGACCCCTGACCTCTGAGGGAGACCCAGCTTTCTCACACTGGGCCCTACATTATGCTGCAAAATGTGTTGGTAGCCTTCAGACTACATAATGCCATGCACACGGTCAAGCAGTCCAGTGCCAGAGGCAGCAAAGCAACCCCAAAACATCAGGGAACCTCCGCCATGTCTGACTGTAGGGACCGTGTTCTTTTCTTTGAAGGCCTCTTTTTTTCCCTGTAAACTCTATGTTGATGCCTTTTCCTACTTTTGTCTCATCTGACCAGAGAACATTCTTCCAAAACGTTTTTGGCTTTCTCAGGTAAGTTTTGGCAAACTCCAGCCTAGCTTTTTTCTGTCTCTGGGTAAGAAGTGGGGTCTTCCTGGGTCTCCTACCATACAGTCCCTTTTCATTCAGATGCTGACGGATAGTACGGGGTGACACTGTTGTACCCTCGGACTGCAGGGCAGCTTGAACTTGTTTGGATGTTAGTCGAGGTTCTTTATCCACCATCCGCACAATCTTGCATTGAAATCTCTTGACAATTTTTCTTTTCCGTCCACATCTAGGGAGGTTAGCCACAGTGCCATGGGCTTTACACTTCTTGATGACACTGCACACGGTAGACACAGGAACATTCGGGTCTTTGGAGATGGACTTGTAGCCTTGAGATTGCTCATGCTTCCTCACAATTTTGCTTCTCAAGTCCTCAGACAGTTCTTTGGTCTTCTTTCTTTTCTCCATGCTCAATGTGGTACACACAAGGACACAGGACAGAGGTTGAGTCAACTTTAATCCATTTCAACTGGCTGCAAGTGTGATTTAGTTATTGCCACCACCTGTTAGGTGCCTCAGGTAAGTAACAGGTGCTGTTAATTACACAAATTAGAGAAGCATCACATGATTTTTCAAACAGTGCCAATACTTTTGTCCACCACCTTTTTTATGTTTGGTGTGGAATTATATCCAATTTGGCTTTTTGACAATTCTTTTTGTGGTTTTCCATTGAAGACAAATTAAATGAAGAAAATAATACCAAAGAATTTGTGATTGCAATCATTTTCTGGAAGAAAATGAGTATTATCTGACAGAATTGCAGGGGTGCCAATACTTTTGGCCAACACTGTACATAGCTCTTGTGTGAATACACCTTAACCCTTGATTGACACAAACCAGTATCGCCACATTTACAGGCCTGAGCATCATGCAGTGACATACTGTCCCATACTATAATCCCTACCAAGACAGTATGTGGCGAGAGACAAGCACTCCTAGTATCATAGAGTCCATCTCCCAACATGATGTTCAGGCTAGTAAATCCAGCGGACACACAGACCGAGTTTCTTGTGAATCTAGGGTCAGTAACACAAGAGCTGTATATATAATGCCATTCTATCATGGAGGTGCGGGAGAACCTTACCCAAGTGTTTTTTATTCCACGATAGGCTTTGATCTTATGTTTTGCATAAGGATGATTTCACACACAACGTTTCTATGGAGAAATACCACTGCAGTCTTTGATGCAGTTTATAAGCCAAAGCCAGAAGTGGATCCTGAAGGAATAAGAAGTCAGTCCTTTCAGTCATTCCCTATGGCTTTGATTCTACTCCTGACTTTGCCTAAACAAACACAATGAAAAACAGCAGCGTTTTTTTCCCCTTCGTTTTCAAGACACTCTTGGCTTTTGCTCGAAAAACGGAAGCAAAATCTGCCACAAAAAAGCAGCTTTTTGGTGGGGGTCTGATTCTTGGCACCCCTACCAATCACCAGGCTGAGGGGCAAGCGAGCGCAGGACCTTCATTGGTCACCAGGCACAGTAATGTTCACTTGGGGGGCATTCACACGATGTAACGCGGCGTTCATTCTGACACGTAAACTCATGTCAGAGTCAGCGCTGCAAAACAGAATCCCATTGACTTCAATGGGTTCCGTTTAGCGCGCGTAACACATTGAAATCAATGGGAAGCTTTTTAATCCATTGATTTCAACGTGTTACGCACGCTAAACGGAACTCATTGAAGTCAATGGGATTTTGTTTTGCACCGCCCAACAGGAGATCGGTGGGGAATACCAGAGCACCATGGACAGATGAGTATGTTTTTTTGCACGTTCCCTGGCCTCCAGGGAAAAAAAATTAAATTCTGGACGACCCCTTTAACTATTATTTTACATACAATTATAAAAATCTGTATAATGACTGGTATACTTTTACAGTTTTCCAGGACATATAAGCCAAGCTATCATATAAGCCTAAAAGTGATCACTAAATTTGGATTGATGATGGCGGAATCCATGCCTAAAACTCTGCTGTAGAAAATGCATATCACATGGACATCCCCTACATATTGCATTGGTTGTCATTCTTCTATAGAAACAGTTCCAGGAACGTTTCCATTATTATTCCATAAGACGGAGGGCAGCAGATTTAGGGCGTACAGCAGAAGGCCTATATACAACAGCTGGTTATCTCTCAGTTTACCATTGTAAATGAAATATTATTCCAGAAAAGCTAAAACAGGTGAAATATGGGAATATTGATTTGTAGGCAGACGCATGTCACATGGAGTTTCTTTGGAATAATGTTATAGTATGTAGTGTATTCATGTGAAAATGTCACAGCTAGCTATTCTTTCTGACTTCCCACATACACATGCACTCTTGGCTTGAGTACCCAACAGTCGGTAGGCCCCCATATTCTTAAGATTCTCCAGATAAGGGGCAAGGGTGATGCAGAATGAGAGAGAAGCAGACACACATTCTGCTGCAGCCAATAGTAAGTTTCCTTTCTCACCCAAGTGTTTTGTTCACAGTACTGGGCAGTACTTCTCTATAATGTCCTCTATGTTACTTCTAAGTGAGTGAGACAGAGTTAGGGAGCAGAGTTACAGTTCTTTTATACATTTGATGTAAGAAACCATCAACAGTTCTCAAGACTCTCGTAGGCTAATGCCCATATAGGGGAAATGCAGCATTTTTGGCTGATGTGGAGACCAGCAAAGTGAATGAGATTAAAGGGATTTTACAATAATTGGACGAATCACAGAGGAGGCTGAGGAAGGTGTAACAAAAAAAACAAAAAAAAAATCATACTCCCTGTCCCTGCACTCCAGTGTCAGCCGTAGTTGTCTGTGCAGGTGCGTGCCATGCCTTCGCCAACAGAGGTCTTAAAATGTGCATAAGGAAAGCACCTGGGTGTCCTGATGCTCGTCCAAAAGGACAGTAACAGTGGACACCAGAGCGTCGGGGACAGGTATGATTTTTTTTTATGTTTTATCTTCCCTGGCCTCCTCTATGATTTCTCCAAATCCTGGACAACCCCTTTAGGCTAAGGCTTTACAGGATGATACGCAGTGCCAAAGTGCTGCGAGAAAAAGCGTGGCGGGAACACATTGCGGTTCTTCCCGCAGCAATTTGAACAGAAAATTCACTGAGTTTTCCTCCGCTGACTTCCTGTTACCATTATAATATCTACGGAAAAGCCGCTGACATTTCCGTAGATATAATTGACATGCTGCAATTTCCAAAACCGCGCCGGACCGTGTCCGCGCTGTGATATTAATCGCTGTGGAATTTCGCACGTTTCTGCCGCGGGAAAATCACAGCGTTTCCGGCCCGTAGGGCTCCAGCCTAAAGCTTCTCCACATATTGCATAAAAAAGAGCCGCAGAAAAGCTATGTTTTTGAAAATCGCAACATGTTATTTTTTTTTTTTTCAGAATTGCAAGCATTTCCTTATAGATTGAATAGTGGAAGTAAAGAAAGCAGAGAACTTAGCAAAAATTGATTGAAAAATGCTGCGGAAAAAAAAACCACTACGCATTTTCATAGCGTTTCCTTCCGGCAGCGGTTTTGTTGCTCCGATTTGCTACATGCAGCCTTAGCTATAAGATGGTTTTTAATATAAGACACAATGATAGATCTTCTCCATTGTTGCTGTGATTTCGGGGCACTCTGTGAGCCTCCCAGGCATAGGAGCCAGGTGGTGACTGTACTCGCTGCCCCCCATAGGACTGTGCCCGCTCTCTATATGGTATATGGATATGAACAAGGTGTATGACATGACAGTGGCAATTATGCCATTTTGTACATGAAAAAGGGAAGTACAGTCGGAGTATATCTTTTCTAATTTCCTACTGGTTTGGATCCCCACCTTACAATATATCATCAAATACTGCACCAAACAGCACTGTGTGAACCTGGCCTCAGCATGCAATGTAGGCACTTTCACATGAAGTCCTATTTATCTCCCAATAAAAGCTTCATATCTCTATTTCATTTTCTAGCACACTCCCTTCTGTCTCTCTTACTCACTCTCCCCCCCTTTCATTCTGTCCCACTGCAGGGGGCTTTAAAGCCAGCACAATTCTACTGTTTTGGCCGTGAGTTCCCCAGAAATGTAATTATGCTCTAAAATGTGGTTAGCATTGCAGTAAATATCGCACAGAGCTTCCAAATTACATTTGGGGTGTAAAGGGGATTGAATTTCATTGCAAGTTGACACTCAATTACAATTTCCATATATCTTGCATGTGAGGGGGTTGGCGATTTTAACCCTTGACTGCTCAAATGTATTGAAATGCTCCATCTGGGGAATATATCAAGCTAAGGGAGAAGCGTATGCTATTACATGAATTCTGCCCAAAACATAAGCAGTAAGTAAAACAGACACAATGCTTTAGAAGTAATACATATATTTGCATCCAGACAAGCAAAGATAACAAAGCACTGGGAGGCTTTTCCTAAAAACACCTCATACAGAAGTCCAGCCCTTGACAGATTCACTTCCACTAGGTAACATATATGCTGGCCATCTTGTTTGACAAGGCTGCCCCCCCCCCCAGAAGACCACTTTTCTGTGTGGTCATTCCTACAGTCCCATACAATATATGTTCTCTATGGATCTGAATATTTAATACAACTGGTTGAACAGTTTGGCCCTACTTTTTCCAATTATACAATTTTTTTGCAAATGAGGTAAAAAATACTGAAATTTTTGTTAAATTTTGGCATTATTTGCAGTTATTTTTGGAACAGTTTACAGAATACACTAGAGTAGGGAGTTTGTGAGGTCCATGATACATAAGCATACCGCCCACCAACCGTCCCGATTTCCGCGGGACATTCACGCTTTCCTGCCCCTGTCCTGCCGTCCCGCGCATCTCCCTACATGTCCTGTTATGTCCCTTTAATGATTTACTGATCAATCATTCCTCCGATCACCGGCTGCTGATATACAGATAAATGGCTGCGGTGATCGGAGGAACGCTTTACTGTGGTTCAAGGACCTTGTGTGATATCACACAGTCACGTGACTAGGTGGGCATGTCAGTGTCCCGTGCAGTGAAGAAGAGATCCGTGTAAGGTACTGAGAAGGGAGGGGGAAGGGGGGATGTGAAATGCAGGATGGAGAGAGAGAGAGTGTGTGTGTGTGTGTGTTTGTGTGTATTTGTCATTATACTGGGGGCAAAGATGGAGGGGGGACATGAAACTGGGGGCAGATGAAACGGAATATGAAACTGAGGGAGAAATGGAGGGGGGGTGGAGATGAAACCGGGGACAGAGATGGAGGAGGGGACATGAAATGGAGCAGATAAAGGGGGCACTTAAACTGGGGGACAACTGGAGAGGGCATTAAACCGTGGGAGTAGCTGGAGGGGGACCTGTCTGCCTCTAGTTGCCCCCAGTTTAATGTCACCCTCCAGCTACCCCTATGGTTTAATGTCTGCTTCTAGATGCCCACCGTTTAATGTCCCACTTCTTCTGCCATTTATTTATTGCCCCATCCAACTACCCCCATTGCTAATGTCCCCCTCCAGCTGATCCAGTTTCATGTTTAAACTGGGGCACCAGGAGAGGGACTTACTACTGTGGGACAATTGGAAGGGAACATTACAATGTGGAGACATATAATGTACGGGTGACTGTAGGAGGATTATACTGTGTCAGGGGACATGAAAAATTAAAGAGAATGGGTGGAGTCAACATAAAAGTGGGCGAGGCTAAATTTGCTGCGGCACACTATGCGCACTGCACATTTTGTCCCTCTTTCTGCTGTTCAAAAGTTGGGAGGTATGCATAAGACACCTATAGAAGTGTGTGTAATGGACTTTAATAGGAGCAGAAATCCATGTGGTCACAAACCAAATGAAGCAATGCAGAGATTTTTAGCTTTTTAGGAACGTGCAACTCACCCAGCAAGGGGCAGGGTCTGATCTGGAAGAGTTGCCCATAGACAGGCAGAGGCTGACAATGTAGCTGTTGGGCTGTGAGCACTTGAGATTGGTGCAGGACCCACCTCTAGTGCACTTGCAGAATGATATCTTTGAAATATATATATATTCTTTCTGCCCCTATTAAAAACCCCTACACAGCACTTTTTTTGGTCCAGGAGGCATTATGGACCTGACGCATTTTCTATACTAAATGTAGGCCAGAGTCTTGTCTTTTATTCCTGTTCACTACTTCTATTACCTGCAGAATTTGTCGTCATTACAGTATATATTTTTACAGAAGAAAGCCATGGTTTACCCTTGTTTTCTGCCATGTATGTGTAATGTGAACAGCTGCAGATCCGCACCAGGATTATCCACATTGTTATTCAATTGGGATAATCCTTGACTTTTCCATATGGAATGAGCCCAAAATAAATGACATGATATATATTTGCACAAAAATTTTCTATTGCATGTAAATGTGGTTGTGGAAAGCCAATTCACAGGCACAGGATGCGGATTACTGTCAAATCTGATGCAGATTTTAGTACAGACCCAACATTGAAATCTGTGTCAAATCCAACATGTGTGAATGTGCCCTCCGAGGAACGCCTTGTCTAATTCATCCTTGGCAATGTATATGTGATGTAAGAGACCCTGACAGACACGACTCCGCCAAGAAATCTTATACAGACCCCCAAATCAGATTTGGAGCTCTGTACAGTGGATGCGCATAGCACTAAATAGATTAACCCTTTAATCATAGAACTCCATAAGATGCTAATAATGTGCTATGAAAGTGGATCTAGCAGGAAGAAGTATAAGTCATACCTATATATTTCCAATTCATTACACATACACGCTTGGCTGGGGTTTAAAAAAACTATATCAGGAACTGCAGCAAAGTGGAGTGCAGCAAAAAAACGCTGCAGAAAAAAAATGCAACGGAACCATACATATAATTGACATCCTTTGATTTACAAATCCGCTGCAGATTTTTTTAGCCATCGTGTGGATGGGATTGGCCACTTTGCCATTACTATAAAATGCAGCATTTTTTACACTGTGTTTTTGCAACACGGGGCCCCGGTCTTATACAATTTGACTTACATGACTATATATACATATATATATAAATTATTATAACTAACTGCAGTATAAAAGTTCCTTATCTTATGCATGATATAAGCAAGTAACATACACATTGGCGTGACAATCTTCTTCTTTCCCACTTTATAACATGCCATAACCTTGACATTATAGGTACCCGCTTCCATGTCACCTGCTGTACAGACAATGGTGTATACTGTTTATTCATCTTTTGCTGGAATGTACGGGGATAATGAAGTATATGTCTGTAGGGTGACTCTCCCCTCTCACTAAAGTGTAGTTTAAATGGATTTTTATTCACACCCTTGGAGGGAACAGAAAGAGCATTTCATCTATTTATAGTCCCACAGACATGAGAACAATCCTGCCCCTTTTCCCCAGCCGCCCCCTCCCTCAGTCCAGGCTACTGGAGGGATTCTGGGGTTAAGTTCGCTGCCCACTGCGGTGATGTAACTCCGGCTTTGTGTCATTTATATTCAGCCCAAAGAAAACAATTTTCCTGAATAGACAGGCGGACAATAATATTGTTCAGGGCTGATTTTACTTTGGATGTGATCCAAACTGCTCCCAGGCAGCTCAGACTTAGCTCCCGTTCTCTCCGCACATCTCCTGCCTCGCTCACATCATCTGGGCACTGTCACTTTTCCCACTCATGCTCTTTCTGTGCACTCATCCATCCTCTCTCCATTACTCCTTTCCTTTATCGCCTTTCTACACTCTATTCGTCTTCTCTCATCTTGTTTTTTTTTTTTTTATCTTGAGGATTTTTCACTTTTTCGCCCATTCGTCCTTTATTTCAGACCTTATCACTGTTTTCTTCCTTTGTTCTTTTCATCCCTTTCTGTTCTGTCACTTTTCAATGAAACTGAATTCCTGAATTCTTTCACGTTCTACCTTAGGCAAATTACTTTGCACCATAGTGTAAAACCTGCTCCTACACTTGTCCTTATTCATTGCACTTTTTTTGTTTGCACTTTTCTCTTTCGATGAGCCTTGAAAGCTCGATTTTATTTCTGATCTAGCGAATGTCCTCATGGATTGTATAATTGACTGAATGCGGTCGGCAAAGCAAATTGCTTACAAACTACCCATGTACTGTACTGTATATGCAACATACATTTTCACTAGCTGTTGGCAAAACAATCATTTGTAAAGATGGGCGATCCAGTTTGTACCAAAGCGAAACCGACCTAAATAGTCCAAACCCGTCTTTTTCTTATGAAAGTAAATAAATGGAGATTTGTCTTGTGTGAGCTAAAATAGCCACCACATTATACCCTGGGGCAGTGGCATAACTAAGAATGGCGGGGCCCCGTGGCGAAATTTTGACATGGCCCCCCCCCCTTCCTAACTGAAACAGACGACCTTCACCGACTGACCCCCTCCACATTCCTGCGCTCTCTATTATGCCCCATAGCGGCCCCAGTACACAGTATTATGTCCCATAGTGGCCCCTTCACACAGTATTATGCCCCATAGTGGCCCCTGCACACAATATTATGCCCCATAGTGGCCCCTGCACATGTCATGTTACGTCAGACAACTAGGACCGATGCCTGTATGGAGCGAGGAGAGGTAAGTAACAGTGTTTATTTTATTCTCTTATCTCTCCCCAGCCTCCGATCATTATACTTGGGGGTCTGAAAAGACCCGAGTATAATAGTTCTTGTGGGGCCTGCGGCGTCACTTACCGATCCTGGCCAGTAAATAGGGCCCGTTACCATCTGGTGTAACTCCAGCTGGTAGCGGCCTGTTAAGAAAAAAAGCCCTGTGGCATCCGCTACCCCCGCTACCCTGGTAGCTACGCCACTGACCTGGGGTCTCCTTTTGGAGTACCAAGAAAGGTGAAAAAAATAAAAACCATTCATTGTCAACTTCCCTTACCTCTTTTGGGCCTCCTTGTGGTGCTCTCCTGGTGATGTCATGAGCCCAGGGTCATTTCTGAGGTCTATGATTGTACCACTAATGATCACATGGGCACACCAATGTCATGATACTTGGTGTGCCCATGTCACTGCTGAAGGTCAATAACAGACCCTAGAGGTGACCCCAGGCACATATTGTCTCCGATGAAGCCGAGAGAGAGCACTGAACAGAGCAAAGAGGCCCAAAAGAGGTAACAGAAGGGGAATATGAATGTTTTTTTTTCTTTTTACACCTCCCATGGGCCTCTAGCTATTATACACTAGGATCTCAAGAGAGCCCAGAATATAATAATTTCACTTTGACATAACTTCAACTGTGTTTGCCTTAGAAAACAAGAAATTGGAGAGTTAAGTTCCTTGAAGCCCTGATATTTTTCTACACTATGTTTTAAGTCAATTTAAGGTGTGGTTCATACCAAACTTGTTTGACCCTAAATTAATCTGGGATCCAAACCTGAAGCAAAACGAATCCTCCCCATTTCTACTCATTTGACCAAGAGCTATTCCTATTAAACTCTTCATACACATGCATGCTTTGTTCAAGGCTTTTTCTGTGCTGAAAATGTGGATACCCACACCAATCAGCTGTTCCCTGCAGCTGATAAACAGAAAATGAAGCAGGAAGCAGACAGCTCTGTTCTCCAAATAGTGGCCAGACCAGGTACTGCAGATCAGCTCCTAGTCACTTGATTGGGGCATAAGCTTCAGTTAGCTGTTCAGCCACTACAGTCACAGACAGAGCTGTCTGCTTCCTGCTCCATTCTCTGTGTACCAGCTGCTGAGAATAGGTGATTGGTTGGGAGTCTGGTATCAGACCCCACAGATCTGATATTAGTGACCTCTCCTTAGGCTAGATCATTAATATTTTTAGCCCAGAAAATTCCATAAAAATATGTGTGCATGTGTTTTCAATTTTACTGCCAAACACATCCGTTGGCAACTTATCAGCCTTGAAAGCAAAGGATCCTTGAAATCCTTTCTTCAAATTAGACCAAGTATTTCAAAAAGATTAGATGCTCAATATAAAGGAAGTTCTTATATGTCTCCCTTGTACTAAATCCACTTCTGGCTCTGGCTAAAAAATGCTGCAAAATCTGCAACGAAAAATGCAGCTTTTCTGTAACATGTGGCCTCAGCCTTCAAGCCTATTCAGACAAACAAATAGATCTGCCATGTTGTGCCAGAGATCCATGAAAAAATAGAGAATGCTCTATTTTTCTATGAGTCAGATTATTGGGATCATTTTTACCTATTGAGGTGATTGGGTTAGTAGACCCCCTTACGCTTCAGATGGTCGTCTGTTTCAAAGTCTGGAGGCTCCCATACACATTAGATGGTCGGCTGTTCAAAGAGTCTGAAGACCTCCATACACATCAAATGGATGGCCTTACCATAGGATCTGGAGGCTCCAATACATATTAGATGGTTAGCTGTTCCTAAGAGCTTAAATATCCTTATACATATTGGGTGGTCAGCTGTCTAAAGTTTGGAGGGGTCTAGAGGTTCCCTTACACATTAGTTGATTGGCTGTTCCCAAAGGTCTGGCAATCTGCATACACACTAGGTGGTTGTCTCAAACAGTCTGGAAGCCCCCATACATGTTACAAGGTTGACCTTTCGAGGGCTAACCATGGAGGCTGGAGGGAGGTTGAAGGCTCCGCTGTAAATTAGATGGCTCCCTTAAACATTAAATGGTCAGTTACTTCAAATATCCTGTAGGTCTTCATTCACGTTAGATGGTTGGTGTTTCCAAAGGATCTGGAGACTCCCATACATATTAGATAGTTGTTCCTAAGAGCTTGGAGATTCTCATACAGAATAGGTGGCCGGCTTCTCAAAGAATCTGGAGGTCTTCCTACATATTAAATGGTTATCTGTGCCTAAGTGCGGCTGACATTAATGTGTGTGGCCATCTTTACAGTAAACATTCATTCACTATCCATTAGCATTGTCTTTCCATTCTCGGACCCTTCTATACCCCATATTCCACTTTTATCAGTATTCTGTAATAATCCCAACATTGATTAACCTTGTACTGAATAGCATTATTCCAGCCCGCTCTAAACTTTACTTTCTGCCTTGAGCCTTCTTTTACATATTCAATAAAGTTCTCTTCACTTTCCATTTATGAACATTTTTTCACACATCTCTAAACAAGCCTTCACTTTCCATTTATAAGCATTCATTATTGCTCCTTCTAATCTTCTTTTCACTTTCTTACTATCAGCATACTTTAAGGCTCACTCAGGGCGTCCCCTCACTCTCCATTAATCTTCATTCATTCTTCAGATTCTCTGTAAACTTTGCAAGGAGCTCCCTGACACTTCCACTTATTTGCAAGTCAAGCTGTCAGATTAGTGTACTCCATCCCGGGCTTTCTACATGTCATTACTTTGTATGTGCAAAGCCCATCTTGGACGCACAGCACTTTTAATAGATGTATAGCGTATACATTAGGCACTTCAATGGGTTTGTCTGCCTTAGAAAACTCATTTTTAAAATACCTTACTAGGGAATACTAAGTTATTGAGAACCCCTATCCATTTGCCAGAGAAGAGACTGACTAGATGAAGCAGCTCTGGAGGTCCATTGTGTAATGCTCAATATTTCCTGCGGAGGTGCTGCAGAGTGATTGATCATTTGAGGCAATGTTCTTCTGCAGATTCTGAGGATCCCAATAGAAGGTGTAAGCTAATGGCTGGTCAGGTAGTGGAGGGGGTGTACATCTCACCCAGACTACTAAGGTGGGTGAGATGAGAAAACTCCAGAAGGAATGTTTGTTCTCGGCAGACAACTTTCGTCTGCTGAGCATTTTGGTAAATGCTCAGTATTGGGCTGTATCTTTAGGAATGGCAGGTAGGTTGGTAGTGGGACCTGTCATTCCACCCCCCTCCAGTCCACACTTTGGGGATGATCCGGCAGTGACTCAGCTGTTGAGAGTCTGCTCATCAAGGAGGCTTAAGACGCCAGCTCCAGCAGCAACAGACTTTGGCAGAGCTTGGCTGGAGTGCTGACAGAGAGGTCATATTTTTGGAGCTGTGTCCTGAATTATTCAACTGGAATAGCCGGGCAGGGATTTTGTATTGTATCCTTTTGTTGCTGCACTACCTTTTTGAGTGGAAATAAACTCTACCTTTGTTTTGGACTAAAGAAACTGGACTTTTGTGTCTATGCCACCCCACCTAGCAACCCCAGACCCTGACAATGGTCATCTTGTGATCTGCCTAAGGGGATCCTTAAAAAAATAAGAACTTCCAATAAAAGTCCCTTGATAGACACAGTAGACTTAGAGTCACCTGCCTCTGAATGTATTACAACTGTCTTTAAAGTCTAAAGGAACCTTCTGACCCTTATGTTGAAGGGAAAAGGGATTGGCCATGTCAAATTTCAATGATCGATCCTTTAATTTGCCATTCACATGCATGCTCAGCAGAGACGTGTCAGTGTTTATGGGGTCAGGAATAATATCTATTGAGGATATATGGGCATATATATATATATATATATATATATATATATATATATATATGGATATTGATTTAACCAGTCCCATTTGCCGCTGTTTTCCTAACTGTAAAAGGGTTATTCACTTTTACAAAACTGATGGCTTTTCCTTAAGATAGGCCTTTAAGTATAGATCAGCGGTGATCCGACTGTCAGGACCCTTGTAGATTAACAAGGAGCACGCAGCTCCCCGCGGTACTCACTTACCCTACTTTCAGTAGTGGTGGTTAGTGGTACTGCAGCATTGTTCCATAGACTTATAAGGGACCGCTGCGGAACCAAAAATAGGCACTACTGAAAGTAGTATCCAGTATAGCAGGAGCTGTATGCTACAAGAAACAGATGATATGTGGGGGTCTTGACACTCGGACCCCTGCCAATCTAAATTAGAATTCAAATTATCTTAAGGATCAGCCATCAATCTTGCAAAGTTGGTCCAGGAAACTGAGACATCAAGAGCTGATTGGAAGTTTCTGATGAACCATTATTTATTAGTTATGGAAAATGGACAGGTCAGTACTGTTTCAGGTAATGGATAGGGATAGGAAAGGAATGTATCCTGGATAATGAATAGCTTCTGGGGATAATATTGCTCCTTAAAGAGAGATCACCTTCTCATTCGTATGGAGTCTTACAAAAGCCTTTTTCGCTCCACTGGGGGATTATGGGAAAAATATTCAAGCAGAGGCACTCTTTTCCTATTTACATTTTGGAAAACAGATTTGGATAATGAATAGTTAGAGAAGACCAAAAGACAGAAAAATAGCATCTCAGTCTTCTCTTAGAAACAGAAAATTTGCTTACCAGCATCTTGAGTGGATGGAATCTGATTTTTATAGGAGCCAAGTACAGCATGTATCATCCCACACAGGTATTTAAGAACGGGTGATAAAATCGGATTCCATCCGCTCAAGATTTTGGCGGGCAAGTTGTTTTTTTTTAGTTACAGAAGACATTTTCCGCAATGCAAGAAGCAGTTACAACTTTTTTGTCTGTTACATTGTACACTAAGGCTAACATTAGTATTTGCATAAGCCTGAGGAGTTCGCTGCTCACTGTCTACCCTTGGCTTCAGATCAGGATCAGGCCAAACTACTTTTGCATATTGGCTGTAAACCCGTTCACTACTCCCTATTGTGCTTCTTAAAGGGAACCTGTCACAATGTAACTATGTAACGTTATAGATGTAGTGCAATCTGCTGGCAACTTATAGAGCTGGAGTAGATAAGCAGATTGATATATGGTTTTATGAGAAAAGATCCATTATAACTAGAGATGGGCGAAAACTATTCGAAAAGGCCGTTTCAAATATCACGCTCCCATAGAAATGAATGGAAGCGGCCGGCACGCAGACTTTGCCGGCGGCCGGCTGCTTAACCCCCCGCGTGCCAGCTACGTCCATTCATTTCTATGGGAGCGTGATATTCGAAGCGGCTGTTTCGAATAGTGTTCGCTCATCTCTAATTATAACTTGTCATTTATCAAATTACATCCCTGCTCTGTCTGAGCTCAGGACCACCCACTGGACTCCTAAGCTCAGAAAAAAACGGTGATGTAAATGAATGAATTACAAGTAATACCGAATCTTTTCCCCCCATAAATAGACATACATCTGCTCAGCTCCTTCTGCTCTATAACACCCTGCCTGAAAATTTGCCCTGTATTTCCAATGCAGCAGTCGTCATACGCTAGCCCGCCATTATTTCTGCATCGAGAGGTATATGGTTTCTGTTAACTGTGTATTGCATATCGGACAAGTAGGGCATCCAATAGTAAATTCCTAAACCAAATCGCATTTCCTATTTGGCTTCTAAAGGTTTTTAGATTAGCAATAAACTGAAAATAAATTATTGAATTGTGATAGAAAAATTAACAGCCCATGAAGCCGCCGCGTCTCTTGTACTTAACTCCTTCATTAACTTATATGCATGTGAGCATAACAAAGTGTATGTAGTTATTACACCACTGTTACAACCCCTCAAGCATTCCGTTACGTTATTGTAGCCTATGTACTTTTTGTTATGTAAAATCTTAGGACAGCCCTTCGACCCAGGTCATCCACTTGACCGTCCAGGGTGTTGCATATATTTTCAGTGGTCACACCAAGGTCATAAGGAGTTTTTATTCCATCCAGCGAGATGTGGTATCCACATGAAGCCGCTCAGACATGATCGCAAACCAAAAAGAAAATGACTCATAACATTTTAGCAGAGTCTGCTGTTTTGAAGTGCCAGTCATCATGTGTTCCAGGAAAACCAGCAATTGCCTGCACAATAGTTCACCTCCTCTGGAGACACCGAGCCGTGACTGTGTCCTAAGATCTCAGGTCTGACGTTTCAGGAACAACAGGTTGCGCTCCACATCTAGAAGTTGATGGGATCACGGCAGATTATATTTTTACATTATGATTGATTCACGGTGCAGAGGTCCCAGTGGCTGAACGAATAAGCTAAGGGCAAGTCTAAAAACTCTTTATAATTACACAAGAACATAACCCTACAGGAGGACACGGAACAGAGATTTGTGTCACAAAAGTCTGCATTTGAAGGATGGATTAGAATTATTAGTTAATTTGTTCATTAGACGCTGGTTTGAGGAGAAAATGCTATTCTTCCCCGCCCAATACACATGCATGCTCAACACATATGTTTTGTATAGGGAGAGGGAAATAAGTCACTGCCAGACACTTCTTATCCATTGTAAGGATTGGACACCCCCATACACATCTGTTAGACAACCAGCCCTGACGAAAAAGCCAGGCTTGGCCATCATTAGTTTTATGTATATGGATACTATAGGGCCCCTGTGTACACTAGATACATAGATAGATAACCCATGTAAATTCATGACATTCATAGTAACCAATCCACACTTTGCACACCAGTCTTAATAAAGGTCCTGACAGGTACAAGACGCACCTGATTTATCACAAGGCTCCGGTCTCCTGTGCTCCACAATGGAAATCTATGCCAGTCAATTTCTTATATAACTCATAGCAGAAAACTGGAGTGAATTATAAGGGCCCCTTCACACAGTGTAAGCGCTCGGCTCATTCCGAGCCGTACACGCAAGCGCTTCTAAACACTTCCCATTCACTTCAATGGGAGCGCGCATAAAGCTGGAATGAGCCGAGCGCTTACGCCGTGTGAAGGGGCCCTAATAAATGCATCAGGCTGAAAGTGGCAAATAAGGCACACAACAGGGCCTTAGGGCGAAAGGGTCTTGCACTAAATGTTAGCAACAGAAAAACATGTCAGAAGAGTTTACAGGTCATTTTTAAGGGTAGCGTACCCCCATTAATGTATCCATCAGACATGTCATCTTTTCTTGGTTATGTTCTTTGTTATTAAAGGGGTTGTCCTATCTCAAGCAACCTATCTATACTGGTAGCTTATGTAAATTGAAGACTTTTCCTAAATATATTGCTTTATAAATGCTGTTTTGTTTGCCTGCTATGTGAACTTATTCCTCCCAATGTTTACACAGCATTGCTATAACCATGGACCACTGTGATAGGATAAGTGATATCACTTACTCAGTGCTGGCAGGACAATTAGTTTAGCTAATTACAATTTCCTGATAAAGCCGTCTGTTATTTCTCTATGTAAATACACAATTAACACTGAGTCCATTCTGTACAAGCATCACATATTATCTGATCAAGTATTGTGAACCTTTAGTGTCCATTCAGTGGGTGAGTGGGGGGTAATACAGGAAGTGAGAAGAAGAGACAACAGGCGCATTGCTAAAACAGCGAGATGGGAAACCCCTTTATATATTGGATATACTCCTTATTTATTAAGATGCAGTAAATATAGACAGGGTTAGGATGTAGACATTGGCCGCTATTCTTCTAGTCCTCTTTCAAAATAAAAAAGGTAGGGGTCACCACCAACAATGTAAATAATGTAGGAACCTGGAGCCCTCCCGAAGAAAAAGAAAACGCAGAAGATATCCAAATGGGGCCCATTCACATACATGCTCAGTTCAGCTAAGCGTGCCTGTGTTCTGCATGGGGAAAGAAGTGGCTGCCAGATGCCTCTGGAGGCTGCTGATCTCCACTGAGAACAAAAAGGATCAGGCATGGAAAATTCAGCAAGTGCAATCGTTCTTTCCCAGATATCATCGGTCAGGGGAAATCAGGACACCTTCGTATAGATCAGATAGATGACCAGCCCCATTGGCGGGCTCAGCAGACATTAACCTAACATGTATGGACATCTTTAGACAAAAGAATCTTTATAATCCCAAGGAACAATATACATTTTTGATCATTTGCACTTTAATAGCAAATATTCATTTTGGGAATAATTTGGTGGGACAGGGTTAATCTTTTGAAGATTTGGCTCCTTCTGTTTTCGGAGCAGCAGAGTGAATCTTTCCATAGCTATGTTAGGATGGAGCACCCAGCTTCGTTGTCTTGCCTAATTAATGAGGATAATATGCTCGGCTGCTAATGAGTTTATTAGCAAACAATATGCCCGGAACCGACTTAAGCAGCTCAGAGTTTTAAAGGATGGCTTAGCACCCCTTCCCTTCTTGATGCCTTATACCATACACAGGGAGACATGAGGAGCCAGGAAGGAAGGTGGGGCTGGAGACGCAGAAGGGGAATTGTATTAGAGTAATAAATGCAAAGGCCATGAGGTACAAGAAGACAAGTCAAGGAACGTGAGTGTATGGACACTTATAATAGGTGTGAGCCGTCCGTGCCTAGAGCACATGCACTGATATGGCTATATACTCTATGTGTGATGGCAGAGGGATTCACTGGTTTGGGAGTCTGTGGATTTTTTTTATTTTGTAGGGTCAAGGTCGGAGGATGATGTTCAGATTGGAGTTCCCCTTAAGATTTAAAGAGAGTCTCTCACCACCCCATGCATATTCAATAGTTATCACCATGTTACAGAGCAGATTACCTTTGTTATGAATGTCATTTTTGTACATTTGGAAAACGACAACTTGACTTCTTCATGGCGGAGTTGGTGCACTAGGGTCGGGCCTTGGTGAGCTCCCTGGTGGACTGCTCTTACCACTTACACCTCTTCCATCACCTCCCTGCACCACACCTTGCAGTAAAAGTTGATCCTTTACTGCTATTATACAACCCATCCTACTTGAGCAGCAAGTTCAGCGCCCCCATGGTTGAAGCTCACTTCTTCAATTTCCCCAAATCTACCATCGAGTTAAAGTTTTGACACTGCCATTCACATTATTTGGTCTACTGGATCCACCTAAAGTCAGAATGTAATGTGTATGACTAGGTTAAGACCAGCCCTATGGTTTCCCCATACTGTTCAATAATTATACCCATTGGTCTAACGGGAATTTTAAGTTCCTCATTCCAAAAAAAAAAATTAGAACAAGACGTGATAGTCTTCTGCTAGTATTGAAGATGTCTGCTAAGGCATCAGATGGATAAAGCTTCTCCATCTATATTTCTTGAACATACAAGGGCACGATAATAATGGGGGCAGAACCCTAAAAGCTATAGCTAAATGTCTCTCAAGTGTGAAAATAAGATTCTGGAAAGAGCAGGTGCTGATACTCGATAAGGGAGCAAAACTAGGATCTGTATGTACGTTCTGTATGTAAAATCCAAGGTTCTGTGTCGGCAGGATCCCGTGCAGATTCCTTTGCTCTGTGTGTGTGTGTGTATGCGCAGATGAGCCGTGGTGCAAAGATTCAAAGATATAAAGGCCCTTTGTTGTCTATTGAATAGAATTAGACATGGGCTTTAAGAGAACCCACCACAGAGGGAGGACTGCAAACGCCATCTACAGCCACCATTATGTACCGAGGGGATACAACCGCCAATCCCTCTATGAATATGTTTGAATGAAGAGAGTAGCCTCTGTGTAGGAGGACGGAAGCTCTCCAATACACGGCTGGCTCTTGGATCGCCGCTTTTTTTAAATAGTTTTTATATTTTTTTATGTCCTTGTACGTAGGGACGTATATAAATTAGGATGCTATAGTGGATAGTGTTATGTTTTATATACGCTTTCGCACATAATCGAATATCCTGATCATTTTAGAGATCTCACGCCTGGCTATAGGCGATTCAGAAATATTTTAATGTATGAACTTAGCTAAAAACACTATAAAACTTCTCCAGCTTCCACAACTTTCCGCTTTTCTTATAGAGAGGGCTGCAGGACGCTGAGTCCGCAGGCACAGAACAGGTTAAGTGTTTAGCTTCCTTTTTCAAAGGGATTACAATGCAGCGCAGGGTGAGGGGTCTCATTCGCTTTTCTCGGCTCTAACCCTACAGCCACCCCATGAAAAATAACTCATAATGAATGTCTTAATTCCTTCAGCAGTCTCCTTTAGTCCCCCTTACTCTGACTGTCTCCCCCTCCCTCTCTTTTTCCTTACCCTCAGTTTTGTGCAGTGTTTCTCCACATCGGCCTGCCCGCTATTGTACGCATAGGCTATGGATTGAAATTCAGAGGGGGAGGAAAAAATTCCCACTCTACATTTTTTGGCACATTCTTTCAGACAGGGGTTAATCACCATCCTTCCCCCCTAACTATGACATTGGTAGGATATGGCAGGACGGAGAGGAAATTTTAATTTTTGTAAATTTGTCGCTGTATTTTTCTACAGGATATGGGAGGGGTCCGTCCATTTCTAGTCAGTCGACTGGTGGTTGGAATTGCTGCAGCTTTAGGCTAAGGCCCCAGGTTGCAAAACGTAGCAAAAAAACCATGGTGGCGGAAAACGCATTGCGGTTTGTTCTGCCACGTTTTTCATTGCATTTTCACATTTTTACCTATATGGAAAACACCAGTGATTCTGTTTTTTTTTAAAAACTGCTTTTTCCGCTGTGGATTTTTTTTCTGCAATGTGTGCATGGGATTAGACAGATTCCAATCCACTTTGCAGGTATTGTAAAACACAACGTTTTTTGCCGCAGTGTTTCCCCCATGGCCAAAACACTGTGTTTTCGCAACGTGGCTGGTGCCCCATGTAGCATAACCACTGACCGTAGAAACCCACTATGTATTACAATACCTGCAAAGTTGGCGTTAGAAGCAGAAAGTCCACAGAGGAGAACTCTGCAGACTTTCCGTGAAAAGCACTGAGAAAAAACCGCCATGCCTTTCTGCCACAGTCTTTTCCGCAGAGCTTCTTCGCTGTGGCTCGTTACATCGGGTTACAGGATAGGTCATCGGTATATGATCTGTCAAGTTCAGACACCCAGAGCCAACACTTATCACCTGTTCTAGCAGTCTCCATGTGCCGGATTTGAACAAGGCTCATCCACATGCTGTGCAAATTTTTCACGTGAAAATTGACCTGCGTTGCAGAATTTCACTTAAAAAGCTAGATGAACAAAACCGTGCTTCATAGCCATCCATCCATTTTTTTTTTTACAGCTGTCGCACACGAGGAGCAGCCGTTTTCATGGATCCCCCATTCATTTACCGTGTAAACAGCAGAAAATAGGAGAGTACCTTTATTTTGATGGTTCGTGACCGTCATGAGAATAGCCCCCATTCACTGACAGTGAAATTTATGCTGTCGTGTGACATCCATTAAAAAACAGACGTCACACGGCCAATTTGACAGCCACATGACAGCGTTTGGGTTCCTGGTCATTGGATCCTCTTGGAAACCCAAAAAACAGGAATCCTATCTGCTTACAAAGCTATAAGCTATAATGGGGTTCTTATTGTTTTCATCTGGTTTCTTCCCAAAACTGGCAAAGAGAGTCCGCATATTTTAAGGACGGAGTATCCGAATGGTCACACAACGCTAATGTGACTGTAGCCTTAGGCTTTAGTTTTTGCGCACAAAGATAGCCCGAGCCAGTTTTTTTGAAGGCCGTGAAACATGAACATACACATAGAATTCAATGTATTCTCGTACCGGATGTGTGACGGATTTTGCAAAAACAACTGTCACACATCCGTTTTTCACTGACATGTAGTAAATAAACCCTAATTGCAAGGGGTTGTTCACATAGGAATTTGGAGAGAAATTTTCTGAAAAATTTTACTGTAGATTCCGTGGTTGATCCAGTGGCAGAACCTGTCGCACAGGGCTCACACTGAACATCTCTATTGTGAAACAGCGCCATCCTTGTGCTTGGGCTTTGTCTGGTATTGCAAGTAAAATTAAGCATGTATTAGGGAGCTAAATGTAGAGCATTCTTGTCTGTGGGCTGTATGTGGCTAGACAAGAGTGAAAAATGGAAATGTCACAGCCAATTTTTTAACAAATGTGACACAGGAAACTGTCACAGGAAGTCAATGGCTACATTCACATGTCCATTTTTGTATTATATTTTTAATGGATAGGAAATAATGTTTGTTAATGAATAGGATTATTTTTTCCATTTTAATGGCCAGCCAAACCCCATACATGTAGGGCCATTTTAACGTCCATCAAAACGGATTTGCATCTGAATGACGGCCATTAAAAATAGATCACTGGGTTGACTCAAAAATATAGACAGTTGGCGTTAACTTGTTTTTTTGAAGGACAGTTACGTGGATGATGAATGAACATAAAAAATGGACGGCTGAAAAATGGAGGAAAAATATTTGGCGAACAGATGGAAAATGGATGTTGAACACAACGGACATCTTTTTCTACGTTTGTGTGCATGAGGTCTAATGCATCTCACTTACCTTTGGTTCACATCTGCGTTCGGTATTCCAAATGGGAACCCCCCGAACAGACTACCGAACGCATTTACAAGCGGTGTGCAGTATAGACTATATTGGGGTCCGTGTGCTTGCCACAAGATCTCCGCACGAGTCATGCGGACAGGAAAGTAGATTGTGAACTACTTTCCTGTCCGCATGTTCCTTGAGATTTGGCGGCAAGAACATGGACCCCATTATAGTCTATGGGGTCCGTGTGCTTTACACCGCTTGCAAATGCGTTCTGTAGTCCATTCGGGGGTCCCCAAACAGATTACCGACGCAGATGTGAACGAGGCCTTAGCATACAGTCTTAGGCTTCCTAACGTCCATGAAAAACAACTATATCCACCCTTTCAAGTCCACAGAAGGGACTTGCAATGGCCATGCAATGGGCATTTTTGAAACCTATGTACGTCAATGGATTTATTCACACGGCTCTATGTATGTCCATTTTGAAGAAAGATAGAGCTAGTCAGGTTCTCTACCGGTGAGTAAAAATGTGCTGTCAAATAAAGGCCATGTGACTAGACCCTTTAAAATCAATGTGATCACAAAATGTCCATGCGGCAGACATTGTAAAAACTACATGTCCATTGTTTCACTGTTGTGTGAATCAGGCCTTACTTCTTGTAATATTATGCTGTATATAATGACTTCATCTTTGTTCCATGTACTTATATGATACGTGTTCACACAGTCAGTGAGCATTATCACACTTCTCTATTTTTGCTCCGTGCAGAAATCTTATTATAGTCTAATGTATCCTGAGTCCTAGGTATATAGGGATTTTTGCTTTACTATGCCCAACCAGGGCAACTTTTGAGATTTTCTCGCAGCTCAGTAGTGCACAGCTTTGCATTTTTTTTATTTTCCCATTGACTTTTATTGGAGCATACCTGTCATACTGTACTGACAGCAATGTGGTATGACGGTAACTTTGTTGCCAGCTGTCACATTGTGCAGAATGTTCCAATTGTTGCAAGTACAGCCCAATGCTGTGATAGCCCAGAGCTGTGGTTATGCTTCCCATAGTACAATGCCATGTAACTGCACTGATACTCTCTGATGTTCCTTCCCTGACAATCCTTTATCCTGCGGTCTTGTAATGCGCCTGGCTCTAAGGAACGTTGATGTTTTTGACTTTTTGTGTACCAAAGCCAAAAGTGGATCCAACAGGAAGGAGAAGTACAAATCCTTATTTTAGATTTCTATTCATTGTGAATCCACTTCTGACTTTGGCATATAAAACCACCACAAAGCCAGGACCCCGCGTTGCGAAAACGCAGCATTTTGACCACGGTAGACAAAAAAGACGGCGTTTTACAGTACCTGCAAAATGGATGGGATTCTGGCTAATCCCATAAACACACTGTTACGTTTTCGAAAACCATCACTTTTGTCAATCGCAGCATGTCAATTATAATTACAGAAACGCTGGCGTTTTCCATATAGGTATACTAGGGGCAGAAAGTCTCCAGAGAAAACTCTGCAGACTTTCTGTGATAAACGCCATGGAAATAAACCTGATGCGTTATCACGGCGGTCTTTTCTGCAGTGGATTTTAGGCGGTAACATGACTACTATAATAACGTAAATCTTAATGAGTATTATTATTAGTATTTATTAGTATAAATTAGTCTAATCAGCATTGAAAACAATGTGAGGCAGAATCAGGGAAGAATAGGACGCAAAATCAGCGGCAGATTTCTCACGTGAATGAGCCTTACCTCTACATTGTAGAATATGACGCAAAATCAGTGGCAAATTTTGTCACGTGAATGAGCCCTAACTCTACATTGTACCATTCCTCTGTTATTCTTCTTACAAATTCAGGAAAAAATTGACAGCTTGGGGTTACCAGTTTGCGATGTGTTCCTATAAAGTCTGACACTGACCAATCAGAACTGCTAGTATCAGACTGTGTAGGGACACAACCCTGAACCCTGAAAAGAGGAAAGGTAACACCCAGTTGGCAATTTGTTTATACACGTCTAGAAGGACAATGTCTTCACAGGACAATGAAAAATGGATGTCTGACATTCGTTTTTACACCGTCCATCACACGTCCGTTTTAAGAGCACATTGAATTTAATATGTCTATTCATATATCTGTTTTTTGACGGTCCGTTTTTCACATCTGACAAAAAATCTGATCTTTGTCCATTTTGACGAACACACGGACCCAGTAGAAATCAATGGGTCCTTTTTTTAACAAATGCATCTGTTAATGGATTGACGGGTTAATGGGTTGGGTTAACTAAGAAAGACCAGTGATATTGTTATTTGGTGGGGATTATAAGCATTTACAAAATCAGACTTGACAGAGGACATGACAGATCCCCTTTACGTTATATACAGCATAGCCTTTATACATGTAAGCAGATTTTAGGGATGTATACCAAAGATATCTGTGAACAGAAACAGTGGACTCATTTCCAATATATTCCGTTATCTCTCAGCTTGGGCACCTGTTCATGGGGTACGGAAAGGGCGAAAATGATGCTCTGGGTAGTGAGAATGATCCTGTAGAGAGAAGGTCTGCGAGCCTAGAGAAATTACACCGAAGTGTTTCCATTCTACTTGTCAGCTGCGCAGAGCTGAAAAGAATCGCCGTGTTGTCGAGATTTGTCCAGGCAATGATTCCTTTTATATAAAAAATGTGTATCCTAAAATTCTATCATTTACAAAATTGCTCAAAATTGTGTTTTTTTTAATGTCTAAGTGCCATAAATTATTTTACAAATTGAAGAATATTCTTCTCCCTTATATCTATTTCGGGGGAGGCGCATTATATAGGTTTAGCGGGATGACACCACATTCTCACCAGCACACTCCAGAACATTGGTGAAGTCCATAACTCTCCGGCATAGACAGCGTGAATCTAAGGACGGGGATTAGGACATTTTTAGCCCTCCCCCAGCACCACTCCCCTTGCAGTACTCTGCCTTATCCTTTCCAAAATTGAGTCTCTATAGCAACAATGAAGTTCTTTTTCACCCTCCTTTGAGGGTATTGTGCTGATGGGTTTTTTTTTCCCCTTCGGATGGGGTAGAAGAAGAATAAGGGATTCATCCCCACCTCCCAGCCAAACATTCCTTGTACACTTTTGTACACAGGCATGTCCGAGTCAGGACGTTTGATAAAAATGTTTCGAAAGCAATTTCGGAACATTTTTGTCCGTGTGCTCGATAGATGAAGTGCACATAGCTCTGTTTATAGCAGATATGATTTATTCTTGCAATGCCACCCTATTCTGGCAAATTGCTATTCCACCCAGGACAGCACAATAGGGTTTTTTTATGTTGGCATATTTGTATGTAGTCTGTGCCAACACGGAATATAGTTGTATGCAAAAGGATGAATAAGATGTAGGTAAGAACCAGAGGAAAAACTGAGCTGGTAAAAATGGATGCAGTGGATTCAATGCAGTAGAATAAGAGACCATAAATATGTAATACATATATATATATATATATATATATATATATATATATATATGTGTGTGTGTGTGTTCACACTTATGACCTCACCCAGTCAATATTTGGTCAGTGTTTTTGTATCAGTATGTAACATCCCAGCCAACTAGTGTAGCTGATTCAGTAGGAAAACCGCCAAAACAGTACTAGAAAAAAGTGATCATCTTACATAACATAAAGCACACTTTTGAAGATAGCTTTAGTCAGTGGCGTAACTAGGAATGGCGGGGCCCCGTGGCGAACCTTTGACATGCCCCCCCCCCCCGACCGACGCTGAAGACCCCGACCAACCCCCCCCCGCATTCCTGCGAGCACTATTATGCCCCATAGTTGCCCCTGCACACAGTATTATACCCCATAGTTGCCCCTGCACATTACATTATACCCCATAGTGGCCCCTTCACTCAGTATTATGCCCCATAGTGGCCCCATCACCCAGTATTATGCCCCATAGTAGCCCCATCACCCAATATTATGCCCCATATTGGTCCCATCACCCAGTATTATGCTCCGTTGTGGACGCCCGTTCAGACCCCAGAGTATAATAATCGGAGACCGAGAGGGGGATACAAACATGAACACTGTTACTTAGCTATCCCTGCGCTCCCCGCTGTCAGCCATCCTCAATGACATCAGGGACGTCATGTGACCGGGGGCCTGCGTCACGACGCATAAGGACGCAGGGCCTCGGTCTGAGACGTCACACAAGTAGGCCACAAAGCCTTCACGGAGCGTGGAGAGGTAAGTAACACTGTTTGTTATGTTCGCTTACCTCTCCCGGGCTTCCGATCATTATACTCGTGGGTCTGAAAAGACCCCTGAGTATAATAATGATGTTTGCGGGGCCCGCGTTGTCACTTACCGATCTCGGCCCCTGCCAGGATCGGTAAGTAAGTAGGGCCCATTACCGGCAGGAGTAACTCCAGCCGGTAATGGCCTATTAAAAAAAAAAAAAAAACGCTGTCGCCGGGCCCCCTAATGTCCCGGGCCCTGTGGCAGCTGCCTCCGCTGCTTCCCCGGTAGTTACGCCACTGGCTTTAGTCACCTAGAGTGTTCACACCTGTGACAGTGGGCAACATTTCTGTTCCAATAGTTGATGCTGGACCAGGTCTTTGGATCCTCATGATGGAGTAGCTGCTTTTCAGAATGATACAGACCAACCGACCAACTGAATGGATTCACCCAATGCCCAATGGACATCCATTTATAATGATAATGAGACCTCACCCGGCTGTAACCAAATGTTATTTCACAGCTAGTGCAGGGTCATGACACAGGATGTGCCCAACAATGTCTCCTGTGGTACCACACCTAGGCACAACTAACATTCCACCTCTACATATGGCACCGGCAAAGGAAACAGCAATATATACTTTGCATCACAAACAGTTATACAGTGACAGGGGGCACAAATGGGCACAACATCGAATAAACATTGATACTCGGGGAATACTAACCCACCTTGTGTATGACCATTCACTCTCTCCCACCTAAGGTTGCCAAATTAAGGAGGTTAACCTTCAGCTCCTTACAAGTATTTAGTAGGGGGCGTTCACACTTGCGCCCATGTCTATCCACCGCGTCTCTGTCCTATTCCGCAGAGACACTGCATAGGGGATGGTTTCCCAGCAGTCAGTTTTAAAACCCAGTGACTTTATGTCCAGCCAAAAAAAACTGTTTTCCCGCAGAGAGGCTGCATTCGGACACCGGAGGTTTGCTTTTAAAACCCGTTCAAATGAATGGGTTTTAAAACTGACTGCTGGGAAGCCGTGTCCTATGGGGAATAAGACAGAAACCTGGCGGGCGCAAGTGTGAACGCCTCCTTAGTCAAAAATGCAAAGGTTATTAAAGCAAGTGGTTGAAGATCTTGGTTAAGGTGTCCATACTTATGAGAGAGAAGTTACCTAAACCCAACAATTTTGATAAAACCAGATATCTACCGTACGTATATTTGGTCTCTCCCAACTCTCTACCTGACAGATAATGTTGGGGGAAGGAAGCAGCAGGCATGATAAATGTGGCAACAGCGTACTCTCCTTTTCTTACTGAAAACTCATGTACATTTGGTTCAACCAGTGTGCATGTATGTGGGAGGGTTGAAAGGAATAGCTGTTGGATGAGCAAACATTTGGCTCTTGCCTAGTGAAGGTGTATGGCCGCCAACTTCAACTCTTTGCATCCTTCAATAGGTGATGCTCCATTGATTCTGGCACAGTTGGATTTTTTCTATGGTTCCCACCATTGCTGAATAGTTATTTCTGTTTCAGCACAATTCTGCTTCTTATTGTCAGGTGGGCGGTCACTGTCTGTCTGCTCCAACTCAGGTCCGCCCATCTGACAATAGAGCATCTAACTGTGTTAAAGCTAAATCCATCTTCAGCAGTATAAGCCTTATAGCAATGTAGTCTCCATTCAACACAGATAAACACATTTACCTGGGCAGTGGTAACTGGTACATAAAGTTGGCATGTATTGGTTTTTCTGTATTAGTGTCATGAGATTTTTTTAGTGGCCTACAAGTATAATTCACAAGCAAATACAACTAACTTTCAGATCTCTGGTAGAATAATTGAAATTATGGAAGAATGATAAAAATTGTTAATAACTTTCTATCCTTTATTTCAGAGGTGCAGTGTGGAGTTATCGCTTAGAGAAGATCGGCTGCACTCCTTCTTACGCCAGCTGGCGACTTTGAGAAGTGAAGGTGCTACGTTACCCAACAGCGTTGCTGACAAGGAAGAGTTAATCAGGGAGAAGTGGGATATGTTGAAGGTGAGATCACATTCTGAAAGGGGTTGTCCATATGCAACGTATATCAATAAGATAAGTGATGAGTGTCAGATCAGTGGGGGTCCGACCGCTGGGACTCCCACCAATTATGAGAACGGAAGCATTTGTGGGCTCTGTATGAATGGAGTGATGGTGAAACTTCTCTGTTCACTACTAGGGTATTACAAGAGATTACTATTATGGAAGTCCTATAGAAGTGAATGGAGCAGTGGTTGGGCATGCTCACCACCACTCTATTCATATGGGGCACTTGAAGACCCTGAGCAGAGAGCGTGGTCATCCCCCAACCCAATAAGACACATGTTCTCCATCCCATATGCTGTTAATCCATTCAATGTCTATGAAACGAAAGGAGGTAGCCATGTACAACACTTGGCTTCATTCCTCAGTCCCATAGAGTTTCTTTACAAGACTGATGGGTTGCAATATATCTGGGGGAAGGCACTTCAGTCATGGTAAGGGGTGGTTCTACAAGATACCTTGGGCCACTAGGAGAGGGATATATCCTCTGCTGCCCATTGCATATAAATTTGCTATGGCATTAATTTCTGATCAGTGGATGTCTAGTCATTTGTTCCTGGTGAAGAATTTGGTGTTTTCTTGGAATAAAATAATGAACTATAGGAGTGACCACCAATGTACAATTTTGGATATGACACCTTTATTCATCAGAATGAAGGAACCAATAGAGCATGCTGCTCCCTTCATTGTTTATCCAGGCTCAGCTGGTCATCCAGACGTGTGGTTATGTCATGAATGCTCAGGTCCATTAACTATAGTACTATGTAGAGTAATCGTGGTGGAGTCAGACTCTCAATATTCTAAGCGTAGTTCGTAAATGTTTTATTTTTTCTCAGAAAATCAATTTATTACAAACCAAATCCATCCAAAAATTGCCAGGTCTATGGTCTGCTTCTCACGTGACTTCTTTGATTCTCTTCACTTACCTTTGGTGATGACTCTCTTGCGCTTTGTTATCCTTTTATTCCGCAGAAATCACTTTCTGAAGCCCTGTCCAGCAGTGTGCCCCGTCCTGTGCTCTCACCTGGCAGTGGGAACCTTGTACAACAGCTGGATCAGCGAGTCAAAGAGCTGAAATCGTGGCTTCGAGACACCGAGCTCGCCTTGTATAACTCCAGTCTGAGAGTAGGAAAAGAACAGAATCATAAAGAGAAGGAAATACTCCAGAGAGAGCTGCAGCAATTCCAGGTAGACGTCACTGTCCCTCATCTTCACACCCATATGTAGATATGTACCGTTATATTTTAGTATGAATCACCTACAAAAATGATTCTTCTTTTCTAATGTGTAAGATTTTTCCACCATGTCTTCTAAGTGTCTCTCATATTCAGTGAGTTCTCTTAGAAGCTAAACAGGAATCTTCATAATAACTAGAGATGAGCGAACAGTGTTCTATCGAACACATGTTCGATCGGATATCAGGGTGTTCGCCATGTTCGAATCGAATCGAACACCACGTGGTAAAGTGCGCCAAAATTCGATTCCCCTCCCACCTTCCCTGGCGCCTTTTTTGCACCAATAACAGCGCAGGGGAGGTGGGACAGGAACTACGACACTGGGGGCATTGAAAAAAATTGGAAAAAGTCATTGGCTGCCGAAATCAGGTGACCTCCATTTTAGACGAATAGTGGATTTCAAATCCGGGTCATATGAGAATGTGAACTTTGTGACTATGAGACAGGGATAGCTGTACAGGCAGGGATAGCTAGGGATAACCTTTATTTAGGGGGGAATGTTATTAAAAATAACTTTTTGGGGCTCTATCGGGTGTGTAATTGTGATTTTTGTGAGATAAACTTTTTCCCATAGGGATGCATTGGCCAGCGCTGATTGGCCGAATTCCGTACTCTGGCCAATCAGTGCTGGCCAATGCATTCTATTAGCTTGATGAAGCAGAGTGTGCACAAGGGTTCAAGCGCACCCTCGGCTCTGATGTAGCAGAGCCGAGGCTGCACAAGGGTTCAAGCGCACCCTCGGCTCTGATGTAGGAGAGCCGAGGGTGCACTTGAACCCTTGTGCACCCTCAGCTCTGCTACATCAGAGCCGAGGGTGCGCTTGAACCCTTGTGCACACTCTGCTTCATCAAGCTAATAGAATGCATTGGCCAGCGCTGATTGGCCAATGTATTCTATTAGCCTGATGAAGTAGAGCTGAATGTGTGTGCTAAGCACACACATTCAGCTCTACTTCATCGGGCTAATAGAATGCATTGGCCAGCGCTGATTGGCCAGAGTACGGAACTCGACCAATCAGCGCTGGCTCTGCTGGAGGAGGCGGAGTCTAAGATCGCTCCACACCAGTCTCCATTCAGGTCCGACCTTAGACTCCGCCTCCTCCGGCAGAGCCAGCGCTGATTGGCCGAAGGCTGGCCAATGCATTCCTATGCGAATGCAGAGACTTAGCAGTGCTGAGTCAGTTTTGCTCAACTACACATCTGATGCACACTCGGCACTGCTACATCAGATGTAGCAATCTGATGTAGCAGAGCCGAGGGTGCACTAGAACCCCTGTGCAAACTCAGTTCACACTAATAGAATGCATTGGCCAGCGCTGATTGGCCAATGCATTCTATTAGCCCGATGAAGTAGAGCTGAATGTGTGTGCTAAGCACACACATTCAGCACTGCTTCATCAAGCCAATACAATGCATTAGCCAGTGCTGATTGGCCAGAGTACGGAATTCGGCCAATCAGCGCTGGCTCTGCTGGAGGAGGCGGAGTCTAAGGTCGGACCTGAATGGAGACTGGTGTGGAGCGATCTTAGACTCCGCCTCCTCCAGCAGAGCCAGCGCTGATTGGTCGAGTTCCGTACTCTGGCCAATCAGCGCTGGCCAATGCATTCTATTAGCCCGATGAAGTAGAGCTGAATGTGTGTGCTTAGCACACACATTCAGCTCTACTTCATCAGGCTAATAGAATACATTGGCCAATCAGCGCTGGCCAATGCATTCTATTAGCTTGATGAAGCAGAGTGTGCACAAGGGTTCAAGCGCACCCTCGGCTCTGATGTAGCAGAGCCGAGGCTGCACAAGGGTTCAAGTGCACCCTCGGCTCTCCTACATCAGAGCCGAGGGTGCGCTTGAACCCTTGTGCAGCCTCGGCTCTGCTACATCAGAGCCGAGGGTGCGCTTGAACCCTTGTGCACACTCTGCTTCATCAAGCTAATAGAATGCATTGGCCAGCACTGATTGGCCAGAGTACGGAATTCGGCCAATCAGCGCTGGCCAATGCATTCTATTAGCCCGATGAAGTAGAGCTGAATGTGTGTGCTAAGCACACACATTCAGCACTGCTTCATCACGCCAATACAATGCATTAGCCAGTGCTGATTGGCCAGAGTACGGAATTCGGCCAATCAGCGCTGGCTCTGCTGGAGGAGGCGGAGTCTAAGATCGCTCCACACCAGTCTCCATTCAGGTCCGACCTTAGACTCCGCCTCCTCCAGCAGAGCCAGCGCTGATTGGCCGAATTCCGTACTCTGGCCAATCAGCACTGGCTAATGCATTGTATTGGCTTGATGAAGCAGTGCTGAATGTGTGTGCTTAGCACACACATTCAGCTCTACTTCATCGGGCTAATAGAATGCATTGGCCAATCAGCGCTGGCCAATGCATTCTATTAGCGTGAACTGAGTTTGCACAGGGGTTCTAGTGCACCCTCGGCTCTGCTACATCAGATTGCTACATCTGATGTAGCAGTGCCGAGTGTGCATCAGATGTGTAGTTGAGCAAAACTGACTCAGCACTGCTAAGTCTGCATTCGCATAGGAATGCATTGGCCAGCCTTCGGCCAATCAGCGCTGGCTCTGCCGGAGGAGGCGGAGTCTAAGGTCGGACCTGAATGGAGACTGGTGTGGAGCGATCTTAGACTCCGCCTCCTCCAGCAGAGCCAGCGCTGATTGGCCGAATTCCGTACTCTGGCCAATCAGCACTGGCTAATGCATTGTATTGGCTTGATGAAGCAGTGCTGAATGTGTGTGCTTAGCACACACATTCAGCTCTACTTCATCGGGCTAATAGAATGCATTGGCCAGCGCTGATTGGCCGAATTCCGTACTCTGGCCAATCAGCACTGGCTAATGCATTGTATTGGCTTGATGAAGCAGTGCTGAATGTGTGTGCTTAGCACACACATTCAGCTCTACTTCATCGGGCTAATAGAATGCATTGGCCAATCAGCGCTGGCCAATGCATTCTATTAGCGTGAACTGAGTTTGCACAGGGGTTCTAGTGCACCCTCGGCTCTGCTACATCAGATTGCTACATCTGATGTAGCAGTGCCGAGTGTGCATCAGATGTGTAGTTGAGCAAAACTGACTCAGCACTGCTAAGTCTGCATTCGCATAGGAATGCATTGGCCAGCCTTCGGCCAATCAGCGCTGGCTCTGCCGGAGGAGGCGGAGTCTAAGGTCGGACCTGAATGGAGACTGGTGTGGAGCTATCTTAGACTCCGCCTCCTCCAGCAGAGCCAGCGCTGATTGGTCGAGTTCCGTACTCTGGCCAATCAGCACTGGCCAATGCATTTCTATGGGGAAAAGTTAGCTTGCGAAAATCGCAAACTGACAGGGATTTCCATGAAATAAAGTGACTTTTATGCCCCCAGACATGCTTCCCCTGCTGTCCCAGTGTCATTCCAGGGTGTTGGTATCATTTCCTGGGGTGTCATAGTGGACTTGGTGACCCTCCAGACACGAATTTGGGTTTCCCCCTTAACGAGTTTATGTTCCCCATAGACTATAATGGGGTTCGAAACCCATTCGAACACTCGAACAGTGAGCGGCTGTTCGAATCGAATTTCGAACCTCGAACATTTTAGTGTTCGCTCATCTCTAATAATAACGTTAGATACAATGACTCAATGACTACAGTATCTGGATGGTGCTGAACAAGACATGCATGACTCTAAGGCCTGGTTAACACCTATGTTCGGTATTTCGTTTGGGGAGTCCTCATGGGGACCCCCCCGAACAGAATACCGAACACATTGACAAGTGATGAGCTTATGAAAGCACACAGACCCCATAGACTATAATGGGGTCCATGTGTTTTCCACACGATGTCCGCACGAGTGATGCGGAGAGGAAAGTAATTCATGAAGTACTTTTCACCACTTGTCAATACATATATATAGATATTTCATTCGGGGGTCCCCATGCAGACTCCCCGAACAGAATACTGAACGCAGATGTGAACCAGGCCTAATGCAAAATGTTCCTTGAAGTTGGTTTACGGTTTTCATCATTTGTTAACAATGAAGTGTTTACTTTGAAGTAAAGTGCCCTTGAATACTGTAATCCGCCACCATGGTGTTTTATTGGTCTTTGTCGCCTAATAGTTTTCCCACCCTTTTCTATATGGCATTTAAGGGAGTTTACTATGTCCAAAATGCCACCCAAACCAATAACAATGCCCTGTAATGGTCTTTAACCTTAGAAACATACCTTTGTCGCTACAAACCATTGGATATACAAGTCAATCTGCAAGTGCTTCAAGGGGAGAACCAATTTGCCAGACATTCTTGCTGAATGGCCCCCTTGCAGGATTTGCAATAGTGACCATATTCATTGTAATCCACCTCTTTGAGGAACACAGTATTTAGGTCAGTATTTAGGTCAGAATTTTGCATCAATAGTTGTAATTCAGAAGTTTTGGACATGGGTTTGGATTAAAAATTTTCATGCAAAATAATACACAATAATTATACAGAAAGGCAAAGCTCAAGGACCAATATAATAAAGTAGTGATGCTCAAAGTCAAGGAGCAGCAGCAAAAGCAAATACGATTTTATGGTGTAGAACAAGAGAGTTAAAACCTTTGATCCCAATGTAATATTGTACATTTATGAACCAGTAGCAAGATCATTCCTCAAACACGGGATACAGTTTTCGGCTCCACATTGTATAAATTATAATGTTGAGTTGGGAGAGTTATTACATGGAATGGAGGGCTTTCTAACAATTGTTCAACTTGGATCTAGATAATGGCTTATACATTCCAAGCAATGTATATAGAATAAAAAAAAAAAACATTTGTTATGTGTAGATAGTGATTCAGATATGTACACTATGTGATAAAAAGCGTCCGGACACCTGGCTGAAAATGACGTACAAGTTGCAAGTTGGTGGCGCCTCCATCGGTAATGCTGGAATTCAATATGGTGTTGGCCCACCCTTAGCCTTGATGACGGCTTCCACTCTCGCAGGCATACGTTCAATCAGGTGCTGGCAGGTTTCCTGGGGAATGGCAGCTCATTCTTCACGGAGTGCTGCACTGAGGAGAGGTATCGATGTAGGTTGGTGAGGCCTGGCACGAAGTCGGTGTTCCAAAACATCCCAAAGGTGTTCTATAGGATTCAAGTCAGGACTCTGTGCAGGCCAGTCCATTACAGAGATGTTATTGTCGTGTAACCACTCCGCCACAGGCCGTGCAGTATGAACAGGTGCTCCATCGTGTTGAAAGATGCAATCGCCATCCCCGAATTGCTCTTCAACAGTGGGAAGCAAGAAGGTGTTTAAAACATCAATGTAGGCCTGTGCTGTGATAGTGCCACACAAAACAACAAGGGGTGCAAGAAGCCCCCTCCATGAAAAACACCATAAGACCACCGCCTCCGAATTTTACTGTTGGCACTACATACGCTGGCAGATGACGTTCACCGGGAATTCACCATACCTACACCCTGCCATTGGATCGCCACATTGTGTACAAATGGTGATTCACATATGTATATATTGAGGGATTCTTTACAATTACAGTAGTTACGCTGTGAAATGCTCTGACAAAAAGATAAAATAAATAGCATGTTCTATGTCAGAAAATTTACCTAATAGCATATGGAATTGAAGTTATTAATTATTTAGGGATTTATAATGTATAATTGATCCAAGAAATGTCACTATTACAACCTAAGTAACTACGTAAATATATAACATTATTTTATGTTACAATTTTTAGTTCCATTTTTTGGGAGTAATTTTCCTTAAATATATCAAACAAATGTTTAAATTGTCTAGATCTTTCAGACCATTTCTAGATCTTTCAGACCATTTCTAGATCTTTCAGACCGTTTCTAGATCTTTCAGACCGTTTCTAGATCTTTGAGGCCATTTCTACATCTTTCAGACCATTTCTAGATCTCTCAGACAATTTGTAGATCCGTGAGACAATTTGTAGATCCTTGAGACCATTTCTAGATCATCAAGACCACTTCTAAGTGTTTTTTGGAGTATTAAGTTATATTCACTTGATGGAAGAATAATAGCCATATGATGTCCGATGGAGTCCATAGACTCATGACCGCGTCTATTTTTTGTTTATAATATGAATAGAGCCCTAGGGGACCTCAAAACACTGCTGTGACTAGAGCCCTATACAGTTAATAATATGTACCTGTGCCTACATAACATATTTAAAAAGTTATATAATGTAATAGAAAGGTATAGTGCAGTAAAATAGGGTACAATATATCACCGGTATAACTATCAACAAGACTTATGGTAAGTGATGGTTGAGCGGAACACAATTTCCTCCATCTTCATATCTCTAGTAGAAGCTTCTACCACCTTCTGCATTGCCTAGGTGTCAGGGTAAGCGATGCTGACAGGCACAATAAGAGATCGATATTCTCACTATAATTAGTAATAAAGTCTTGGTGCTGAGGTCACGGGGCCATTGAGCCCTGTTCTAGCGGAAACCCCTGCCAGCTTTATGCATTGAGTCTTGTGTCTCCAGCATCCAAATGCTCTTGATGCAGTCTTCTTATATAAAGGTCTGACTGTATGGGCGATGAAAAGGGACAATATTAAATCGATCATATAAGATTTCACGTTTATTTGAATTTAGTTGAGACTTATTCAATTTCACATAAACCAGTCACACTTTTGTGATAGAATACATCCGTTTTTTTTTTTATTTTACTAAAACACAAGGGTATGAGGCAGACCATGTGGCTGTCATTGGAGGGGGGCATCCAGTCCTGGTTGGTCCCAACATCCTGTGCAAAATGTCCCTCCCCAGAGGAACAGGTTTTTTTTAGAAAACAGTATTTCGGAAAATTGGCCCAAAAAATTGGGTCTTGTAAAAGAAATGGAGGGTGAAAAAAAATACTAGGCCCTTCTGTACTGGGGCTGACAAAGCCTGGTTTCATAATGGGTTGCTTAATTTGATCTTTGCTATATATGCCACTGCTTAACCCCTCCCCGACATTTGTCAATTAAACAGGTTGACCCTAAGTGTTTTGATGCTGATGACCTATCCACAAGAAAAGGTCATCAGTATCTGATTGCTGAGGGTCTGACACCAGGACCACACAGTCACCAGCTAATCCAGCTGCCCGAATCTATATACATTGACTACGGCTGGAAGCAGCTTTACTCCTATTCAATTGAATGGGAGAAGATCAGGTGCCACCACCACAGTTTGGGGTTCTGTTGCGGTGGTGCCAGGGAACTTGAGCTCTGCTCCCATTCACTTGAATAGGGACAAAAATTTCAGACATATGCATCGCATACAACTTTTGGCGTCTGGGTATCAGACCACCACCAATCCAACACTATTGGATAGGTCATCAGTTTCACTTGAGGTCTTCAACCACCCCTTTAGATACAGTATTGATTGAGGGTACTTGCTGCAAACTGCTGTGTGCACATGGCATGAGAATGGCATGGGCTTAGGAGCTAGGTCTGTGCCATCCCCAACAGGTTTTATCTCTCTGATCACGGCCATTTGACCCTTTAGATCCACAGTCAGTAGGTATTTTGCTATTTTAATGAGTCAGACAGAAGAAAGGGACTCCATTTGTCACTACATTGGTCCATTTATTAAAGAAAAACTGTAATAAAAAAAAAAAATACCCTACAGTAGTACCAATGAAAACGTCAACTCAATCTGTTAAAAACAAGCACAGCTCCTTCAAATGAAGTGGTAGACATTAAGAATATAAATTTTGTCTTGCCATAACTGTATGATTCACAGAATAAAGTTAATATCCAGTGTAATAAACTATGTAAAATCCAAGCTCAAAAAATCTAAATAATTGCAGAATTGCTGTTTTTTTCATTGCTCCCCAATGCAAAAAAATTAACACATTATATGTTCTCCAAAAGGGTGCCATTAAAAAATACAGCTTGGCGTGCAAGAAACAAGCCCTCATAAGGCTTATATTATATCGGTATATAGAACATAATATGATGATGAATAAAAATATGATTGATATGATGATACTGGATTTTTCTTAGCCTAAAACAGAAATTTACCGTATATACTCGAGTATAAGCCAACCCGAATATAAGCCGAGGGCCCTAATTTTACCACAAAAAAAACAGGGGAAACTTATTGACTCGTGTATAAGCCTGGGGGGGGGGGGGGAATGCAGCAGCTACTGGAAAATTCCAAAAATTTTAATGGTCATAGTTTTTGGGTGCAGTAGTTGCTGGGTTCTGAGGAAGGGGAGGGGGTGTTTTCGTTGTCTGTCTGCCCCTTCCCTGAGATTGAGGAGTGAGTTTTTTTTTTCCCCCACTTGGAATTCAGCCTGGCTGAATATAGGGTATCTGCAGTTCTCCTATTAACCCTATACCCCTATACAGATACCCTATATTCAGTAGACGGGGACTGTCAGACACAGGGATACCTAATGTGTATGTGTTTCACAGTCATTTCCTACTTTTATATGTATTCTAGGGAAAGGAGGGATTTACAACTTTTATTTACTTAATTTTTTTATTATATTTTTTTAAGGCTTCTTTTTTTTCTCACTATTTTATGGGAGATTCTATACATTACTATTGCGGCTGGTCATAGACCCCTCCTCCCAAAAAAAAAAAATATTTTTTTTTGCTTGACTCGAGTATAAGCCGAGGGGGGCTTTTCCAGCACAAAAACTGTGCTGAAAAATTGGGCTTATACTCGAGTATATACGGTAAGTATTGCCTCCTATGACCCTGTGTGAATCCAGCCATGGAAAGAGCGGACATTAGGTTACTAAATACATAAAACAATCCCCACTGTAAACTGTTAGTACATATAATGTACTCGTATAAGCCTTCCATGAGCCCACCTAGTCCCAGTCCTCCAATGGTTACTGCTTTGCCATACTCTGTATCCAGGTAGTTCCAGTTCCAGTCCTTGGCCTGTCCTACGTTCCTTACCTTACATCATCCTGTTGGTAAATGAAAACCTCTATATCTGCTATATTGTTTTTCCCTTACTACAAAGACTTCTAAATGTTCACTGCATAGGAGAAAATTGCCCAGCAGCAAGCAAAGCACTTGGGAAATTGCTGTATTGATCTCTTCAAGGCATGAAAAAAAAATAGCTTTAGTCCTGGTAAGAGGTCCACTTTAATTTACACCATAGTTAACTAAGAGCTATATACAGTGTTCAGTCTGTGGTGGACAGCATGGTCGGTCGTCAGCTACATGAAGAATATTTGTAAGGTTACAAAAGACAATACTTTTTTCAAAAACAGCACCACGTATGTCCATAGGCTGTGACCGGTATTACAACTTATCCCCATTCCCAATAGTAACAAAAAGTAAACTGTAAATGTACAAAAAGTGAAAATACCCTGGCCCATGTGGCCAACTCATGACATCCTATTAATATTATAAAGGTGAAAGTTTGTGAGTTTGGATGTTTGTGGGTTTGTGTTTGGATGTTTGTTCCTCAATCACACAAAACCTGCTCCACCGATTTGGCTGAAATTTTCCACAAACATAGTCACTACACTCGATTGCACAATAGGCTACTTTTCGTCACAATAGCGCACATACGTTTTTCCCAGGACCCCCACAAAACCCAAACTCACATCACTATTTCTGCAATCTCACACACATTGGACCATAGCAAGCCACAAAATTCATATTACCCTCTACAGCAGAGATCAGCAACCCCTGGCACACATGCCAAGAGTGGCACTCCTGCCATATTTCACTGGCACACCAGCAGCACAGGACCTGCAAGAGTTAAATGAAGTCCGAGGTTCCTTCAGTGCTCTGCTAGAGCTCAAGCATAAGGACACTCCCCTTTGAGAGGGGTGCAGGAAACCCAGGGGGTGGAGCTTAATCGCTCAGGTCTCTGCCTGCTATAGTGGTCTGCATCCTGCCAACATTCCCCGAGGAGAAAAGGAAGCTGCTAGCAAAGTGACACTGAAAAACACACAGGTACATAGGATTACTGTTCTCATTAATGTCAGGCATTTGGGGTTATTAGTTTAGTGTTAGTAACTCCATGTGCCTCACATTAATAGGAATGACCCCCATCATGTCCCTCATATTAACCCCTGTGTGCCTCACATTATTAGGAATAAACCCCATCATGTCCCTCATATTAACCCCTGTGTGCCTCACATTAATAGGAATAAACCCCATCATGTCCCTCATATTAACCCCTGTGTGCCTCATATTAATAGGAATAAACCCCATCATGTCCCTCATATTAACCCCTGTGGGCCTCATATAAGGGTTACTAATATGTGAGACATATGGAGGTACTAATAAAAAAACCTCAATAATGAAGATACTGTATTTACCCACTTCTACAATCACCGCAGACGAAGTCGCGGGTACCAGCTAGTATAATATATACACTTCCATATTACTGTACTTCCCAGCCTTTAGTGAATCGGTGCAAGTCCCTGGTGAGCTAGTGCTTTATACTTGATCAGTTACTATTGAATTAACTCTAAATTCAGGATTCAGACCCTGATCGTGAATAGGCATGCAGAGAAAGGAAGCCCACAGGAAAATGTACTGTATGCATTATAACAATGACACATAGAGTGTCCCATAACAGAACAGGTGACAGGTTCATCATAAAGTGCCAGCCAGAGTGCCTGCAGATTGGCAGCTGTGCATGATACTAAACCATATATACTCGAGTATAAGCCGACCCGAATATAAGCCGAGGCCCTTAATTTTACCACAAAAAACTGGAAAAACTTATTGACTCGAGTATAAGCCGAGGGGGGGGGGGGGGAAATGCAGCAGCTACTGGAAAATTTAAAAAATTAAAATTGCAGGAGTTTTTGGGTGCAGTAGTTGCTGGGTGCTGGGGAAGGGGAGGGGGTGTTTTGGTTGTCTGCACTCCGGCCCGCAGCATCGCCATGCTCCTGCCGCTGCGCCAGCGGCTAAATCCCTCCTCGGCATCCACTGTTCTATTAGAGCAGATTCCAGGTCTGTAAGTATAATGGCGCCGCTCTGCTGCAGAGAGGTCGCGTAGCATCCGGGTCTCCGCTGTAACTCTTACAACTGAGATTCCGTAGCTAATGCCTGCGATCTCTGATCTCTGATCGCAGGCATCAAAGACCTCCCCCACCCCACCCCAAAAAAAGTTGCTTGACTTGAGTATAAGCCGAGGGGGGTTTTCAGCACAAAAACTGTGCTGAAAAACTCGCCTTATACTCGAGTATATACGGTACATTGGCACACTAAATGGAGGGTTCCCGAAGGCTAGTAATTCTTATACTTATCCATATGACTATCCCAGAAATCATTATCTCTCTAGGTATACATGCTGGCTAAACAGGTTCCATACCTTGCTCAGCCGATAGTTATTCTCCCATACACATGCACACACTACATGGTTGAGCATGCAAGTATTCCTAATTGGAAAATGGGAGAAAACAGTTTGATCCTTCTATTCCCCAATAACAGGGGATAGTCAGGGGATGTCCCCATACACTTTATTGCTCAGTGGGTTCCACTGACATTCATGTATGATCTGTATGGTCAGCTTCAGACAGGGCCGTCTATAGCATATTAGATTTACAGTATAGTGTAATACTCTATCCAGGTTACAGTGAATCCCCGGCCTCCTCTCCGCACTTGGCTGGTTAGCAGTCTGCCTTGGGTCCTTGTCCCCGGTGAGCAGTGATTAGGGCCCTGCCATGTGCTTCATTATCAGCGAACACTTTAATAGTGCCATTTAAAAGGCCATATTTCTGCCTCCCTCGTTGGGCCAGGGATGATACATGGCGATAATTGGCAGAGAGAGATGGCTCTCAGTGGCCTTTTAATCGGCCTATTTGTCAGACTTGGTGTCTGTGTAAGACGAATCATATTGATGGCCCCTCTTGGTTCCCCAGTAGCTGACACTTAACCTGTTCACTGCTGCGGTTTCTGAATTAGCATGCCTGCATTGATAGGAAAGAGACAGGAATCTGCTGTTTAATAGAAAAGTGAAGTGATATTTTCTTATTGCCCAGTTTTATATCATGTTTTATCTTTTACGTATTATTATTCAATATTAGAATTCAGTTTGCTTGATATCACTTGATAATGGTAGCAATGCCGTATACTTCCATGGTTTGGGGTTACATTTGACATCACCATGACTGGTATGGTTTGCTCTTCACCCCATAATATATACAATTATTGATGTATAGGTCGGTAAATCATCCGTGATACAATGGATCTACTGCTTTATCACTAGGGATTGCTTATTATATTTATGTAAGGTTTATTGAGTAGCATAGTGCCATTTTTTACTAGTAAGGGCGGGTTCATACCTGTGCCCGGTCTCTGCTTTGTGGGTTTCCGTCTTCTGCCTGAGAAACTGGACAGGAGACGGAAACCCGGCAGTCAGTGTCCGCCCGTGAGCGTCTGGTCTTCGCAGTGAAACCGTTTTGTTTGTTTTTTTAACCGGACACAAAGTCCTGCTTGTCCGACTTTGTGTCCAGTTAAAAAAAACGGTTTTGCCGCGGAGACCACAAAACGCTCAAGGGCGGACACTTTGCAAACCCCCTGTTCTGGAGCATACTAACTCCGCCCACCTGACAGTAGCAACACTAGCATATTGAGAATTGAAACTAATTGAGATTCTTGCTTGGGGACAGTAGGGGCTAGGGAGAAAAAAAATCTTATTAAAAGTGTCAAGACTTAGAAATGGTGCAGGTGGTAAAAGGTGTTCTTTAAATCAATAAATTGCACCTTATTGATAAGGTATGAAATCCTCCACAAAACCTTCCATCGATCTGCACAACTCCTTCTGCTCTATAACATGATATACGTAGATTTGATAGCATTTTCATGATGACTGGTTCTCATAACCAATAAGTAGAGGTAATGTACTAAAACAGGAACAGCAGACGTTGTATCTAATCTCCAAGCTCCTAAGACCATGATACCTGATATACCCTTAGTAATAGACTATAAGGCCCCATTCACATCTGGGTTCAGGTTTCCGTTCCGGGAGTCTGCTTGGGGCCTCCCTGAATGGAAACCTATACACATAAAAAATTGGTACCTGAGAAACCCGGGAACTTCATAGACTATAATGGGGTCCATGTGGTTTTCGCTCTGTTTCTGCACGAGAGAAAAGTCCTTCAAGCTGCATGATTCGGTAATCGAGTGGAATCCACACTCACTCCATTATAGTCTATGGGGTCCGTGTGATTTCCTTAGCTAACCGATTTTTAATGCATATAGGTTTCCTTTGGGGAGGGGGGTCCCCAAGCGAATTCCTGAACGGAAACAGAACGCAGATATGAACCAGGCCTAACAAGGGATTCTTACATTGCCAGCCAACAGGTTATTTTACTCCCATATAATACTGATATCTCTGTCTTTCTCTATAGAGTCTATGCTCTGAGCTCAGGCTGCGTAGGCGCGGTGTGGCCTCCATCCTACGTTTATGTCACCATCTCCTAAACCTCCAGGACCAGATTCCACAACATGATGCCCCCAACCTGCAACTTCTTAGTGTCAATTTAGAGAGGAGATGGGAAGCCATTGTGATGCAGAGTACACAGTGGCAAAGGCGCCTTCAGAGAGAACTAGGAGAAGAGCAGGTGAGTGTGGAAATTAAGAGTCATTATGCTCAATTTACTGTTCTTTTTATGGCTTGTCACATTGAGAATTCCTTAAAGAGAACCTGTCACTTTTCCCTGACATGTCTATTTTAGTAAATACTTGTATTCTCCATAAAATAACAATTCTGCATCATCTTTTCTTATAACTCTGTGATATACAGTTTCTCTGTTATTCCTAATAAAGTTCATGAATACATTGACCTCTGGATGTTACCAGTTAAGGGCGTGTCCCTGCACACAATGACATTGTCCCTGACAGTGCAGGGACACCTTAGTGTAATGGCAACACCCAGTGTTATGAGAGTTATGAGAAAAGATGCTCCAAAATTAATATTTCAAGACTTCTTTGGCCATGCCTTTGTTTAATAGGGCTTCAGTCTTAGCTGTAGATTTCCAGGCAACATTCATTTGCATGTGAATAAGCCATTGGAGTTCTGAAGCTGAATAACAGAGGTATATTTGGAAACTTTAGAATCACCTCTACAAGGTCATGTGCCTAGGCTTACGACCAACTTACTGCTGGCAGACTCCCTTTAATGTATTTATGATGTGACTTTTCTACCGGGCAAATGCAGATATCAAGATTTAGCATCTACCTTTTAAACTTTTTGTAATAAAAAAATTCCAATGTTTCTTTATCATTTTAGATATACTAGATGTTGAATAAATCAACAGTACAAATCGTGATAAGAAATGATGTAATATATTGTATGACAAAAAAATTGCCTCTGACTAGGCTTATCGGACTCCTCTTCTCCTCTACTGTTCATTCAGTCTTAATTCAATGGTAAAATCTGTCTTGAATGAAGCAATGACAAAGACAGATTATCAGCTTCACTGAGGAATTAGGTTACAGTTTCTGCCAATAGAAGTCTATGGAAAGGGGAGGGGATAGAGAAGGGAGCAGCTGCAGATAGAGGCACAAACAGGCAATGCTGCTGCTTCTAGTAAGTATTCCCTAGCACCCAGGTGATGGATTCACATCAAAACTGCCCAAAACTGCTGTATAATGTCCTTTATGTGAGTGTGATGCCAGTAGGACCAGACGAAATTGATCACCGCGCTTCACCATACGTTAGCGCAAATAATATTTTTATTGATGTGTGTTAAAACACACGTGTTTCGGACTTTCCAAGTGTATAAACTTCTTAGCGTCGAGCTGGATGCTACTTATGTGAGTGTGAGATAGGGGAGCAAGATGTCCTGTTCTCTGATTGTCCAGTATATTGTAGACAGCATAGTCAGTGGTCTCCTCCCATTCAGGAGTTTTTGGGAAAACTGACCATTAGAAATGAGGGCCAAGTGGGCAAAACGGTGGAGATATACTGTTATTCATCTTGTACACTGACCGCTTATTCTAAAAAGTCACCGAGAACGATGAATAATTTTAAGGGCAATAGCTATATAGCATCATTTTAGCAATTTTCCTGAGGTCACAGTGTCCCAATGTTCCTGTGATAAAAATGCATTTGCTCCCTGAACGCTTTTTTGACAAACCAACTATAAAGACTTTCTCATTTTCTAAAAGAACAGGACTATTGAATTTAGTACTGCACAGTTCTATGTGGACCGTTTGTTGCATTGCATTGTGATATTGTTTTAATGGAAATAAGAACATATGACATCTGTGTAATACTACCTGAATCAGTCTATTAACCATTATATTAACTTCTGGTGTTTTAGGAGATGGATCTCCTGGTGGACCCCGATTGGGCTGACTTAAATAGTGCCTCTGTGGGTGAGGAAGCCTTGGAATGGGATGAGACTGATATCACAACTGATGCCATATGTGATGACGAGGATAAAGAGCAGATTGAAGCCGAGACATTCATTTCTGTTGGAAGACATTGCTCGGGACAAAATGTTTCAGATCAAAATCAAGAGCAAAATTCCCTCCAAACACCTGCTGTGTATCAGGTCTACAGTGTACATGATATGGAGCTTTTTGGAACAAACATAGATCCATCACCTAAAGAAGCGTCAAAAAAGTCGAGCACCCTAGCTCCTCTCTCACTTTCCCTTCTACAAGGGTTTCCATTTTTATCTTTGCCAGACTTAGCAAATGGATCTTCCCAAACTCACCATTTCCATCCTTCAAAACATCAGAAGGATTCATGTGGCCACTCAGAAAGCGAGAGTGGAATTGCTAGTGGAGAAGGTGTGACTGCTGCCAATTCAGAAGGCTGTTTGTCCCTTGATGCCGAAACACCACAAGGGTGTTTGGATCAGAATTTGGATGTGGGGCAAATTGGGGGTAAAGAAATTGGACATACACAATATTCCAGAACAAAGCCACAAAGTCCGCTTACAATTTTTGACTCTTCGCAAGCTGATAAACACAAGCTTGTGATGTTGGAAAAGACCCAGAGGCCAATGCCTAGTTTTTGTCTTCAAAGACTTCCAAGTCAGACTGGTACCAACAGAACAATGCTTACAGCAAGCTCAGAAGACCATAGCCCAGTAGATGCAATTGAAGACCTTATTGAAGTTCTAAGTCCAGAAAACACTCCACCTAATTCATCCTCACTGGAATCACTGTCAGGGGCAGGTGAAGTTCTGGAATCTACGGTTCTCCGGCGCAGCGTATCTCTAGAGAGCTGGCCAGCCTCATATAAGAGCAATGAAGACTTATTTAGTCAGCAAGGCTCAGCTGATGTTACCCCAGGTAGTGAGCCAGGAGAAGAATTAAGCAAGCGTACCCTAGATCTACTGAAAAGATTGGAAGACATAGAATGTCCATCAGAACAGAAGATGAAGCGTAGTCTTTCTGATGACATTACTCTAAGAAGTAGTTCTCGGAAGGCATCACTTACTGGTCTGCAATCCCCACAAGATAAAGAATCATCAGGGAATGAAGATGTTGGTTCTGAGTTGACAGAACTAAGTAGCAGTGAGGAACTTTCTCTAAGATCTGAAGATATGCTCATGCTAAAAGGCCGTCTTGGGTTGCTCAATTCCAATGCTTCTTTCCGAAAGCACTTGAGTCGTTCTCTGGGAGGAGAGGAAGGTGAAGCCAACCTAAGTATGATTGTTAATGTATCATGTACCTCAGCTTGCACTGATGAAGAAGACGATAGTGACTTGCTGTCAAGTTCCACCCTCACATTAACTGAGGAAGAGGAGGAAGAAGAACTCGAAGAGCCAAATTCTAGTTTGGGAAGTGATGACGAAGCTGGAGATGGCACAGGCTTGCCATTAGGGTCTGATTTTATTAGAAGGGAGCTGCAGGCCTGGATTAGACCTTCATTTTTCCTTCCAGGGGATAGAAGAAAAATGAATAGACTGGTACAAGACATGACTGGGGCATCTAAATCCGATAAGGGTTTGCAGTTTTCTTTACAAAGACAGAAAGAGAGCAATGGGAATGGAAAAGATACTAGTAAGACTTTGACAAAAGCACGTGATGAAGAGACATTATTGAACTCAACTCAACTAGTAGATGACATGGAGAATGGAAACATTAATAATAAGGATATTACCATGAAAGACAGTCCAATCAAAAGAATCCTCCCTGAAAAAAAAATAAAATCTGGCCCATTTCCATCAATATCAATCACCAAAACCGAAAAGCTTCATCCTCAATGCATGCCTGCATTGGCTTTCCACAAGCCCCGTGAGCTAGGGCCATCTTCTAAAGGGAAGAGCAACTTACGGGTTACAAGTGATTCAGTGGCTGATGTGGATATGCTCGATAATAGTTCATTGCCGCTTGAAAAAGATCAACCTTCTGCTGTTGTTTCGGGGTCGGCAGATGAGGGGTCTTGTTCTTGTCATAGCTCTGCTCATGAGAGGTCTAATAGTCCAGATTGTTCTGTACAGGACTTTGTAAAGGAAATTCTGGGCATGACATCTAATGCGCTCCACAGATCATCACCACAAGATGGCCAGAAGCAAGGGACTGGGGCACAGATCAGGGAAAAAGTTCTAGAACATTCTCGCAAGCAGCTTGAAAGAGGTGACTTCTACTCTTACTTATCTCTTTCTTCTCATGACAGTGATTGTGGAGAGCTTAGTGGATCGGCCAGGGCTGCCACACCACTGATGCCAGTAGAGGGATCCACAGAAGATCAAATAGACAGTATGTTCGAGCCATGTCCAGATGTCCAGACAAAAGAACAGACAAAAGATGAGTCTTTTGAACTTAAAGGTTCTTCCAAGTTGACATCCTCACAACCAACATTAAAAGCCTTGCAACTGAAAGATACCGCTGCTAGGAGCTCTCAGAGCAAAGCCACCATCTCAGGGCAACAATCTACAAGTAGAGTCTCTGCCCGGAAATTTCTGGAACATTCAACTGTTGCTGCAAAAGGAACCAACAACAAAATCTCCTACAAGAAACTGCCTTCCAGTAAAGAAGTTCGCCCGGAGCCTAAAGGCAAAAGTTCTGTAAAGCCCGCAGTCTCGAACCTGCCTATACTGCACAAAAGGGTCAGAGACCAAAGGACAATGGCGACAAGTGGTGCAAACCTTGGCGCAGGGCATCAAAAGGTAGTTCTATACATATGTGAACGCCGTCATTGCTATGAATTCATTTAGATTACGTATATTCCTAGGCAACAGCAACCCAAATGGTATATTTAACTAACAATACATGATGGTTATGAGTCATATTAGAAACTTCGAACTTCTACACAATTCACTAAAGCTCCAAATCACCGAGAAGAAAGATTAATAGCCATTGGCTCATACCCCCAACTTTTGTACTGTAATTAAGGATTAGCGCCTATGTTAGAATATACCATCTGCATATGTGACAAAAAGATAAATGCTCGTCTAAATATCATCTAATGATAGACACAGTAAGTAAAGCAAAGCATGAATATGCAATTGCTCATTAGCAGTTATAATTAGAATAGCATTACTGTTGTTAACAGTACTGGCACAAAAAGTCCCATTTATAAATAATCGGAATACCAAGACGGCGTACATTTATAAACTTTATAGTACAAACATTACAACCTTTCTATGCGTAAACTCTATCCTAAATAATATTACTATAAAAGATACAAAATCAACCAATCAAATAAAAATATCACGCAATAGTCATGCCATCTAACAGGTAAATGCTTATAAAATGAATGACTAATTTAATATAATCTAATGCATTAGTTATTACTAAGTTATGGGCATGTATATATGTGGATAGGTCATAACGATCGAGGTTGAGAATATCCCTTTAAAATATTCTGCAGCTTTACAACTCTTCACGTTTTAATTCCTCAAAATGCCAAACTCTCAATTGTCAGGGCCCCTTCACACGGTGTAAGCGCTCGGCTCATTCCGAGCCATACACGCGAGCGCTTCTAAACACTTCCCATTCACTTCAATGGGAGCGCGCGTAAAGCCGGATTTACGAGCGTTCCCATTGAAGTGAATGGGAAGTGTTTAGAAGCACTCACGTGTACGGCTCGGAATGAGCCGAGTGGTTACGCTGTGTGAAGGGGCCCTAAAAGGTATTAGGTTGTGTTGTGGCCTAGCCTAGTCCCATGCAAGTCAGAGAGCTGCAGTAACTAGGCATGGCCAGTACACCGTGTATGGCGCTGTTCTTCTGGCTGATACACGGTGTAGCTGGTTTCCGTATGTAGGGAGCTCTGGATTCAGTTGTCCGGTGGGGGTGCCAGGTGTACATTGAACATTGCTAGATCTGTAAAAGTGGAAAACCTTATAAACCACAGTCCTATATCGTATGAATATATATGTGTTAAATGTCAGACTTTTAAAGGGGTTGTACCAACTTTAGAAGTTATTCCCTATCAATAGAGTAGAGGATAACTTCATGATTGGTGGCCATTCAACCTCTCAGACTCTTAAGGGTGCAGTTCCCATGTATTGATGGTGCGGCAGACCTAACATGCCCTTCTGCTCCACTCATTTTCTATGGGAGCACCAGATATAGCCGAGCACCGCACTCAGTTGTCTTCGGGCTCGCCTATAGATGATTAATGGACCACCATGACACATGCTTAGTCTGTCCCTCCATCACGATAGAGAAATTGTACCCCTGTCTTTGGGAATCTTTGGGGGTCCGACTCTATGAAGTTATCTTCTATCCTACCGATACGGAATAACTTCTCAAGTTGGCACAAACCCTTTAAGTTTTTTGACTACGTTGATGTTACAATAACTTTTTTTGTCTTCTTTTTTCAGAGACCATTAAATGGATCCAAAACCAACAAGGACGTGTAATTGCCTTCTCTTTGCTAGGGTGCATCCTCTACAAAGGTGAAGGTGGCCGTGTTGTAGGCACTGCCCTCCTGTCTATGCTTCCTCTCACACAGCATCTTGGGTCTTCATCCATTTGCTTTTTGTGAGAAACTATAAACGGATAAACCCTTTGACTCCTTGGGTATAAAACAGGGTATAGATAATACATTGCCCTATGCCTGGCAATCGGTATCGCCACTGAGTATGAGCCTTGCATTTGTTGGTAATAAGAAGACAGAAAAGGCCTCAAATGTTGGTTCTCGGGAGAAATTATTAAGATACAAGTTCCAGGGCTTTATACCAATTCATTTCTGAGGCAGTAGATGAAAACGTGTTATTGACAATGGACGCGGTTATGCGGAGTGAGAATCAAAAGTGATAACATTTTACCTATCATATAATAATGGAGGAAATATAATATGTGAGGTGCTAGGAAGGTAAAGATGGTTTGACCAGAGAGCAGATAAATAAGCATGTGAACAAGGGGAAAGTCAGGTTTGAGAACTGAGAAAGCCTAGAATGTAAGTGCTAAAGGGTTAAAATAGAGGAAAGTGCAAAGGTGACAACAGAGGTTAGGATTGGCAAAGCAAAGAGGACCGGCATCAAGTGAATTCTAAAAATTATCTATCTGGGTAGAAACATTGCAGTAGTGTATCAAACAAAAAAAAAATCAGCTGAAGACAATGCATTTCAGTCCTTTCAGGTCCTTATTCTTAGCCTTGGTGAAAACATTATATAGACGCGTTTCAGACCTTTCAGGTCCTTATTCTTAGCCTTGGCAAAAACATTATATAGACGCGTTTCAGACCTTTCAAGTCCTTACTCTTAGCCTTGGCAAAAACATTATATAGTCGCGTTTCAGACCATTCAAGTCCTTATTCTTAGCCTTAACGAAAACATTATATAGACGCGTTTCAGACCATTCAAGTCCTTATTCTTAGCCTTAACAAAAACATTATATAGATGCGTTCAGACCTTTCAGGTCCTTATTCTTAGCCCTGGCAAAAACATTATATAGACGCGTTTCAGACCTTTCAGGTCCTTATTCTTAGCCTTGGCGAAAACATTATATAGATGCGTTTCAGTCCTTTCAGGCCCTTATTCTTAGCCCTGGCGAAAACATTATATAGACGCGTTTCAGACCTTTCAAGTCCTTATTCTTAACCTTGGCGAAAACATTAGATAGATGCGTTTCAGACATTTCAGTTCTTTACTCTTAGCCTTAGTAAAAAAAAGACTAGACTGACGCATTTCAGAACTTTCTTAGCCTCAGTGAAAATACTCTACAGACGCGTTTCAGACCTTTCTGGTCCTTCCTTACATCCTCAGAGAAAATACTATACTGACTCGTTTTAGACCATTCAGGTCCTTCTTCGTAGACTGTTGTGGTTTGGACTACTAAGGCCCGTATTCTTAGCTACAATGAGAAAACTATGCTGATAAATTTCAGACTATGCGGGTCCTTTCGAATTATCTCAGTGTAAACACAAGTATTCACTAAGGCTATGAGTTAAGGACCTGAATGGTCTACAACATCGCGGCAGCATATCAAACTAAGAGACACACCCCTGGACTGATGTCTTTCAGACCATTCAGATTCATACTTACAAAAAACCAATAAACGGTTGCATTTCATACCATCCAGATCCTCAACCTTAGTCTCAGTGAAAACACGAAACGCGACAGTCTTCATTGGATACGGTTATATTGGATACAATAAAAACAATCATTTTTAGGAACCAGTTGGTGCCAGCCTTTTTCGCTTTTGGAATACTTTTTGCTATGTGATATTTTATGACACGTGCACACTGCACAGAGAGGAGCTGACCAAGTTGTCATATTGTTCATCCTACCAAGACGAAGGTTAGGATAGGAACTATGGCAGGGTTTGTGTTGGATTAACCCCTTGTCTGCCTAAGAGGGCATCCTTCATTGCAGTATTCAGTCCCCTCTACACAAAAGAAGACTTTCATTCACTTTCACAATGGTTGTTAATGACAATTAAGAGGTAGGATACAAAGTGCTGATAGGGACCTAACGGAAAATAAAATAATATAATCAATTACACATACTTATTATGACCTAATGTGTCACAGCGTGCTAAGGTCTCCGCATTACAGATCCTGTTAAGTGTGTTAAATCTTATGAATGCCAAATTAAGCAATTTTCTCATTTTACACTTTTTAATAGGAATTTTTTTCTGAATGCTCCACATGTCTTCAATACTTTTATAACTCAACTCCACAGGGATCCCATGTTCCAGATAAGTCACTTATTACCAGTTCAATAATGACACCCTATCATTGTGGCAGAATCTCAATCTCCCGTATACAACAACCTCACTATACACAGTGACTAAAACAGTGATTGCTTTCTCAGGTAGACCAACAGATCATATTTGTCGATTTCCTTGAGCGTAGCACAAGGCTCATGAGCAGCTCATTCTTACTAAAGCCGTTTTCACACAAAGGTAACTATATTTTATTTTATAGACTATTGAAAATTAGACAATTTTTCAAAAATATCTTTTCAAATTTACAACATTTTAAGTTTTTCTCTAACATCTTAGTGGTGACAGTCTGTTGTCTTCATAACTTGTTAATGGATATGACTACGAACACAGGAACTTTCTATGGTTTAGCAATTGGTAGAATTCTAGCTGTAATTTGCTATCTTTCCCAACCCAACCACAATTTGGAATTCTGACAAGCGCCTGGCCATAGAAAGTTCCTGTATTCATGGCCATATCCATTTGAGACAAAAGTCTTCACCACTAAATTGGTTAGAGAAAATCTTTAAAACTTTGCAAAATTTTTAACAAATTAAATTTGCTAAAATTTTTAATTTTCATGGTCTGCAATTTTAAATATGGCTATGTTTGTGGGAAAAGCCACTCAACTAATTTTTGTTATTAAGAAAATTCTTGTCTCAATAAATGACCCAAACTGGCCATCCATGGTAATTTTGTACGGTCATAATGCGTCCATTTAAACAATGATGATTCATTTCTATGAACTGTGTCCAATGTTCTCATTTTTGACCAACTGCAGGCCAAAAATTTCCAACTCAGCCAATCTATTTCCGAATAATGCGAATAGATATGTACAGTATTTTTCTGCTGACAAAAGTCTACCATGTATGGCCAGTTTTAGGTTGGTCATCCATAGTTGACTGTTGGCTGAAGCCACCAATTTCGGCAGTAGCAGTTGACCATCTGATGTTCATGGTGTGTCTCAACTCTCCCTCTATGGCAGATTTTGGAGAAGCAACAAGCATCGGCATGTTGAACTTCAAAGGAGATAAGCTGCCACCAGAAGTGCCTTGCTGCAGCTTACTTCCCTCTCCTTATTGTGAACACATGCACAATCAACCAAGCCGAGCATGTATGTGTATTGGAGGGTTGGGAGCAACCGCTGTTGGCTGAACGATTGTCTGCCCAAAAGCCAACTTCAATGTCACATTCCATTACATACTGTTATTTTAGATTATGTGAATCCAAATCCATTTGCTAAAGTAAAGACGTTCTCCTGTATCGATGGCTTCTACCTAAGCCAGTCTTTGTCAAGGTCAGAGCTACACAAAAGACAAGTCAACTAAGTTACTGAATGCTACACCAGAGCTATATTTTAATGGTTCCATCCACAACAATGTCAGGCCAATTCCAACAATTTGGGGGGCACTGGTGGACTATCCCATGTGTAAGACTGCCTACTTTTCCTTGACCCATGATGTTGAGTGTGTGTAAAATTCCAATGCCAAACCTTATTTGCTTTCGGTGGAGATAAGCCACCACCAGAATTGCCTTGGCAAGGTCTTACTCCCCCTTCCACACTCAGAACACTCAACCAAGCCAAGAACACTTGGCATATTGGTATATTGAGGGTCAATAGAAGTAGCTATCATCCAGACAAGCATTATGGATTCATTGCCTAATGGCTTTCGCACATGGCCATATTATGGCTCCATATTGTAGCCATAAATGCATATATTGACAAGGACAGGATCCTGTCCCTGGAAAACATTGACAGAAGGAAAATCCAATCTTTTCCATGGCACTAAAATTACCATAAGGAATCATGGAAAGGATTAAAGCGATATTCCCTTTGCAGGTATTTATGGCATATTCACAGTCCGGCGATAGGAATATCTCTTTAGATGTCACAATTCTCTTTCTCTGCCATTAGTAAATTGCAATCTTTGAGCAGTCGCGTTTTACAGTCTGGTTACTTGGGAGACATTCACCCTGTAACCCTTTGTTTAATCAGCATTAAAAATCACCTCCTTATCAACCTTTGTATCTTAGCTCACGGCAGAATTGCTTTTTAACTGAGGGCAGAGAAAAGACAAGAATGTTTGTCAGGACTGAAATTACACCTTTCTCTATAGCTGTCTTACGTGTTCTGGATCAAGTGAAATTTCTACAGCAAAAATGTGCATTGGAGATTTTGCTTATATAATGTGAATTTCACAACCTATAGGGCAGGAAAATAGGCACAGAGAGATCTTACATGGGGGTCCCATAAGCCGCACTCCCACTGATCTTCAGCTGATGAAATATAGGGCCTCAATTGTTAAACTTGGAAAGGCCCTTTAACCAATAACATACGCATCTGTATCACTGCCACAAAAACTGGATCTCCAGCTGGACTCAACTTAGATCACCATAAAATTTTGTGAGAGGACAGACCAGATGATATGTTTGATCGTGTCCTGACTGTCCCTAAATTAAAGGGAAGGATCCAACAATCCTGATCCTTTTGTTCTCAAGGAAGGTAAGCCATCACCAGCCATGGCCTCTACCCATTGAGAACATTTGCATGCTTGGCCAAGCCTAGTATGCATGTGTATGGGGGATTGGGAGAAACAGCTGTTGGCTGTACCACTTTTAATCCATATATCTACTGAGTAGAATCTTTCTACCAAAAGGTATTGAAAAAATATAACTGTTTTTCTAACCAAAAAAAATTCCTTTAAGTCAATCAAAAGGCAAATTAAAAATGATGGTGACTAATTTCCCTGGTAAATAAAGGCCACAACAGCCCTCTTCAGTGGTGCAGTATGGTTTCTACGTTGTATCAGTTTTTGGCTTTTGTCTTCCTGACAATGTAAGTCACATATTAACTGTCTTTCGCCAGGTTCACACCTACCCACGGAAAACTTACGGACCCCATAGGCTATAATGGGGTCCGCCAGATTTCCGTCTAAAAATCCAGAGAGAAAAGTCCTGCTTCCTTTATATACATGCGTGTTTGGATTGGCTGAGTAGCACATGTGAACTGAAGTGGGAGCGGGGAGAAAGCGGCTGCCAGATTACGCTTACGGTGGCCTTTCTTCATAAGAACAAAAGGATCCTGGTGAAATCCAACTTCTTGATCCTTATCTCCCCCCAAAGGAGAATCAGGGGGCAAATATACACATTAGATGGTCGTCCTATCCCACTAAAATTGTCAGATACACAACTATTATGTATGACCAGCTTAAGGTTCTGTTCAATGTTGGCGTTGCAGACTTCATCATATTTGTCAGAAATAATAGCACAGCATGCAGCACTTTTTCCCAGACAAACAATGGACAATTCTAATTCAATGTGGGCTGTTGGGCCCAGTAGTGTCCATCATGCGTGATCCTGAGGGAACAGTAAAACAAACTCTTGTCCAAGCCCAACCAAAGGTAGAAAAACTTTTAAGATGTCCTATTGAAATGCACCATATGTCCTGGCAATATTTTTTGAAACGTGGGGGCAACTCGGTGGCTCAGTGGTTAGCACTGCAGCCTTGCAGTGCTGGAGTCCAGGTGTTCAAATCCCACCAAGGGCAAAAAGCCATCTGCAAGGAGTTTGTATGTTCTCCCCATGTTCGCATGGATTTCCATCCCATATTCCAAAGACATACTGATAGGGACAAAAAATGTGCATTGTGGGGTTCACAATCTACATTAAAAAAAATAATATATTTTTTTTTTAAACATGTATAGGATTCCATGTTATGTTTTGTAAAGCTGTTCATCCCCGGTGTTCTATAGATCTACATAATATTATATAATAACTGGAGTTTTAATTCAATATGGCGGCTCTGTCTATACTCGAACATGGCAGAAGTTAATGTTCAATAAAACTATTGCGGACAACTATTTTTTTTCTACTTTATCACTTCTTACAAGGTGATCAGAAGATATTATCAGCCTTAAAATTGAAAAGTAATGACACTCTCCCACATTCGTAACAACTGCTGTCACTTAAAGCTTGTGCTGACAGATTTCCAACATAAAATTGAGTTATGTTCTTGCGCAACATTTTTACAACTGTTCTAGACATTTGTCATATTAACATCACAGGATTACTTTTATGGGTGTTATAGTTGGACTTTCTTGAGGAAGTTTTTTAGGGATCGTTGGATCATTTTAAAGCTCCAGTGGCCATTTGTGAGTTAGACATTGAATAGATTCTGTATAGTAATAGTCCAATTCTGACACTAAATTACTATAATTTGGAATGCCATCTTTATATTAAGTATTATTATTAATTTTACGAAAATTGTTGGGATAATCAACATCCATGTGATGGCAGCTTTCAGTATTTCTCTACAGGTGGGTTCACACTACCATTATTCATTGTCCATTGCACTCTCTATTGGGGGCCATACTCTGATTGTCTCCTGAGCTATGTATCACAAGGGCCACATTTAGTACATTGCCCACCTAGGGGCAGTTCATACTTCAGAAAATGAAGAGAAATTGAGGTGGACTTCTGCATCAGATTCCACATTCATTTTCCAGCCCTCTGCCACGGCTTTCACTTACATTCATCTGGGACTGATCAGCTGAGTGTCTTCAGCCATGAACTCAACATCAAGATCAAGCAGGAAGCTTATTTTTAAGGGCAATTTTTAGAGCGGAATTTGGTGCTGAATCTTCCTCAAGATCAGAGCTGAATTCCCATGTGTGATTGTACAGTCCCTAAAGGAAATTTTCTCAACGACTTGGTTCCAAGAAGTCTCATTCATGTAGAGTCCAGTAGGACTAAAGGTGACCATATGCTTTCAATATCCGTTGGCCAAGCAAGCTCCAGCCAACAGCTGTCCCATTGGAACTCCCCATTCACGCATGTGTTCTGACTAATAAGAGAGGAAGTAAGTCACTACCAGACACCTCTGCCAAGGACTTAGAATGGATGAGCCATGTTGAAATCTTACTCTAACCATATTCCCTAAATGTCAACCATTTCCATATTCCCTGAATGCCTACCATCCCCAATTAAATCAGTAGGCTTGGTCAACACAAGTCTATTTAGCTAAATCCATCCAAATTCACCAATTTTGATGGAACTGGCCAACAATCTGATGTGTATGATCAACTCTTGACTCTCTCTGGACAGATGATGTCCAAGAAAAGATGGATCGGACATGTTGAATTTCAATGTTTGATCCTTTTGTTCTTGGGGAGGAAAGTCACCTCCAGAGATGTCTGGCCAAGGTTTACTCCCCTGTCCCCAACAACTTAATGACATATTTTTCTCAACACCCCTTGCTAAATTAAAATTCTAAAGTTAGACTACCCCCATAGTTTTCTGATGAAGAAATGTACTGAATTTACCATAAAACTTCAGATCATAGTGCCAATATACATAAATACGGAGATATTACTTTCTGTATTCAGTAACAACCGTCATGCTACAATGTGACTTTATCATCCATATTATAGCCATTAGGATTGTGCCAACTGTATTTAGGGATGGAAAGTAGACAACAAAGCAGGTCGGAATTTGCTTCATGTGTTAATTTCTGTTGTCTTTAATGACTTTCCCAATAGGGACTTGGAGGAACGTCTTAGGTGTAAATTAGCCGCTTCCCTTCGGTGCAGAACACTGTCTGGTTCACTTTCAGAAACATCTCAATGAACATCACAATAATGACAAGAGAAAGAACTTTATGTTCTGTAGACCTGTGAGATTATTTCCATATAACATGGTAAAGGTCACAAGGGATCGAACAGTAAGAACCATCACTGGTCCCATCAAAAAGATTGGTAGTGTTACTGTGAGAGTAACTATGGTATCATAAATATACGCAGATAAGCACATTGATTTTCGAGACAAATTTGGAATGTATATGAGGACAAGAAAGGTGTAATATTGGGTATATTCTGGCCATCCAGTCTATCGGGAAAAAGGAATAGAATGAGTAGGAGACGCATTTCTATACACTTTCTATAACTGTTGATAAATTTTCATGTGACTGACTGCTACTCCTCCTGACTCCCTAATACACATGTGGTTCAGCCAAGGATGCATGTTTTCTGAATAGGAAGAAGGAGTCATCTATTGTCCCACCTCGGCTTATATTTCTTGAGATATCAGGATCAGACATTTAGAATTCAACAGTTCTAGGCCCTCGCTGTGCTACTCTATGGTACCTCCATACTATACCATACATTAGCATCATATTACGGAGATATTCTCCAGATTGGGGTATAGATCCAAGATCCAAAGTAAGTGGTAAGCTCTGGTGGTGCTGAGACTGAAGGAACCCACTACGTTGAAAATACTGTTGAATAATGTTATAGAGCAGGAGGAGCTGAGCAGATTGATATCCATATTTGTTGGGAAAGATTTCGTATACCTGGTGATTTATTCAGCTCTTTGGAGTCCAGTGGGCGGACTTAGTGTCAGACAGCCACCGCCCACTGGACTCCTAAGTAGAATGCATAGAGATTTCAATGGATAAATGACTAGATATGCTGAATCTTTTCCCACAAACATGTATATCAATCTGTTCAGCACATTCTGTTCTGAAACCTGGTGCCTACAGATTGGACAGCATTGGGTTACTTTTAAGAGTTAACTTGTACAAGCCAAAAAAGTCATTTTGTTTGGTGCTACTATGGACTCCAGGTTGTAGGAATGTGAAATCTACCTTCACATTATGCAAAATATCTTTACCTACTCTATTAAAGTATATTCACTGTAAGAAAATTGTCAGTACTTCTTAAATTGTCACTTTATTAAATTGGAATTCAGATTTATCATAAAATTGACCTTTCTAACTAGCACTCAAAGACAGAAGTAAACCTGCACAATGGGAGATGTCTTCATATATGCATTAAAGAATGAAAAAAAAAACCTGCTTGGTTAAGATTATTTTTGCATTTGTTGCATGTATTTTTACGTAGAAGTGACCAATAAAAAAACTGATCATAAAGGATTCAAGATCATGGTAGTGGGGAAGCAATATATGAATTTTACGATGGGGTTGTATACCATAACATGTAGGTGATCACTGGTAGGGTCTGACCTCTGGACTGCAAAGATCTCCAGCAATCATGAGAATGGGGATCCTCTAGCGACTCTATGGGATTGATGGAGATTGGCGATTTTTAACTGTCCCACAAACTTTGAATGCACTTGCAGTGTGCAAGTACAAAATTAAAAGGTTGCCCAGGAACTATTGGAACTCAGAGGTAGTTGGGGTAGGTGTAAAACCAAAAAAGTCATGTTCACCTATCCCTGACTCTAAGTTGTACAGTCCTTGAGGCAACACTGTGGCTCTGTGGTTAGCGCTGGAGTCCTGGGTTCGAATCCTACCAGGAACAACATCTGCAAAGGGTTTGTATGTTCTCCTCGTGTTTGCGTGGATTTCCCCCATTCTACAAAGACATACTGATAGGAAAAAAAATGTACGTTGTGATCGCTATATGGGGCTCACAATCTACATTTTGAAAAAAATTAAATTGTACAGTCCTGGTTCTCCTTCCCTTCCATGCCAAAACTCGCAAGCGGAGAGTCTCACATCAGTAGTTACGTTACGTCACCGGATCCTGGCAACTTCTGAGCCCCCATATTGGTCTCAGCAGTCGTGTGAACCTGTCCGCTTCTGATTCCCAGCATGGAAGGGGACTGGTACCATACAATATACAGTGCAGGGGTAGGTGGGCATGACTTTTTTGTTTTTCACCCACCCTCTCCTGAGTTTCCTTTAATGCCTGGTCAATCCATTTTAATGCATTCAAACGAAGGAGAAGGGACCCCAGTTCTCATGATCAATGGGACTCCAGCGATCAGACTCTCGCCACCTACCCTGCGGTGACAAAACCTTCAACTTAACACAAAAACATAGTCTAAAAAGCTATTATACTGTGTAATACATGCCAACCATATCAGTACGGTACAATATTCTAATCGTCTGGTCCGCTCGGATACATACACTACATAATACAGTCAGAGACGTTTCCATTATGACATGTGGAGTCGATAATAACGAATTGTCTTTTATGGGCTCTTTCATTCCCTTTTATTCAATGATAATACATAAGTCTTACTCGGAATTCATTTCAATTACTGCGATTTTCATGCACATTTTACAGTAAGGGGTAAATTCACAGGAAAGGGTGCCTTGCCATATGTCTTATTAATTCAATGGTTTGATAAATACGGTTAGCGGATGTTTTATTTTATTTTTTTTGCACAGGAGAAGCGTGAGATCCATGGATGAGGAATGTGTGAATATTTTCTGTATATACATGGATGTATTATATCAGTGGCAAAAGCTTCAGTGTCTGTAGTGTGACCTTGTGGGGGGATATTGGCCTTAAATTCATTAATATGCATGGGAACTTCAGTAATAAACGCTAAGAAAACCACCATGTCTTGTCTACTGTCTTACTTAACGGAGATGTCCATTTTGTGTATTATGTGTAAGAGACGATAGATACTTGTATGCTTGTGGATGATAAGTGTGAGAATTGTTAGGCCCGGTTCATGCTTGGGGACACCCCGAACGGAAAAAAGGCCGTATAAAAAAAGTCTGCCAACCCCATAGACTATAATGGAGTCCGGGTGGTTTCCACATGAAAAATGCAGAGAGGAAAGTGCAGCTTGCAACGCTTTTCTCTCCACATTTTTCATGTGGAAAGGGGAACAGAATGACCCAAACGCAGATGAACCGAGTCTTAGTAATGTTACTAATAATTCACATATTAGTGTGGAAGAATTCAATGTCTTTGGTGAATAATAATCCCTTGAACCCTGGATCATGTATTAGACTAAAACTATATGTATACAGAATATATGTTTTGGATTAAGCAGGGCATGTCGCCTCCCCTGACCTATCTGTATTAGTAAATGCTTGCATTCTTGTTATAGCAATTCTGGAACAACTTTACATATAACTCATATAACTCTGAATTTACTTGTCCCTCTGTTATCCCTCCTGCATATTTATGAACAAATTGACAACTGGGTGTTACCATTCCCTTGTCAGAGGCAGGGGTGAACCTAGTCTTTGTGCTGCCTGAGGCGGACGTCAGAAAGCTGCCCAGCACCCCCCCCCTATTCGCGGGGGGGGGGGGGGGGAGCGGGCGGCGTTAGCAGGCAGGGAGAGGACCTGCTCTCTGCTAAGCGTGAGGGGCGGCCGCTGGAGCATCACTGCGTCCACAGGGCTGCCCCAATCCACCACTCGGTGACAGCGACGCTAAGCCAGTCCAGGACAGCCTGTCTTAGGACAACAAAAATGCCCCCCCTCCCTCCCCTGGAGCCCCGGCATAGCGCCACCTGAAGCGGCCGCTTCAGGTCGCCTCATAAGAGGTGCAGCGCTGGTCAGAGGGGTGTGTCCCTGCACAGTTTGTTATTGGGCAACATCAGAGTATGCAAGGACATGCCCCCTACTGGTAACATCCAGTTGTCAATTTAATCATACAGTTCTAGGCATGGAGGAACACAAACTTATAAGAAACTGTGCTCCACAATTATTTCTTTAGAAATATTTGCTAAAATAGCCACGTCCAGAGAACTGATCCTTTATAAACGACCTCTTCTGTCTCTTCCACTGCCTTCCCCCTGTCCATGCCCTGACAACTAGAGATTTGTTTCGCAAATATTTGCAAGATTCTCTATCAGTTTTGTTTTAGACCAAATGAAAGTATCTGTAATACTTTCGGCCCCTTGTGTCTTAGTGCTCCATTATGGTCCTCTTCCATCATCTTTTGGCCTCCTTAGTGATGTCACTGGTGTTGGTGAGCCACTATCCACTGATGCTCTATCACAGGCCTCAGCTGTCTCCTGGGGCGCATGATGTCACACATGGAAGGAAGACTACAGAAGAGGACAATGATGGACGCCTCAAGGGAGTCCAAGATGAGCTTCAGGGTTTGTTATTTTACTACACCTCCCAAGGCGTTTGCTTATTATAGTCTGGGGTCTGATGAGTTCCCGGTGTATAAAAGTGATTAGAGGGTGAAGAACCAAAAAAAGCTTTTTTGAAAATTTGTAATGAACTTAAACTCTATTTCATGTATCCTTGTCCACTTTAGGTATATAGAGAATATTATTAACAAGAAACAACTCTTACACGACATGGGTTTACCTCCCCCTTAATGTACCGGGCCCAAGATGACTACTGGGAAATCCCATTAACACTCCGCATCCCTTACCCATCATTAACAGTACAGAGTCTATCTACTGAATGATGTGAAGCAGAAATACATTTTACATTACATTTGCATGTTGTCAGTCGGGTAAGAATAAGGTTTATAAAAATGTAATGTTAACCTTTCATACGTGAAGGTCAAAAAGCTGCAGTATATGCTTATGGCTCGACGGTTTAATCAGAAAATAAATCAGCTCGGAGGTTTCAATCTATTCGGTACCCTTGTGGAGGCCGGTGCGGTATAGTGGATGGACTTACATGAATAAAGAGTGCCATAGGAAGAAGAATGAAGAAAGTACTGCACCCAATTATATATATGGTGCATATACGTCAGCTCTTATATCTGGGTATGGAACCACTTTCCTATTAAATAGACAATAAATGTAAGATTTACTGCTATAAGACACCGTAGTCTATGATGGGCCTGAGTCTGAGATGTATTTTGTCAGTAACAGTAATATACAAGAGCAGAAGAAATGTCTCCAGTTCTCGTTTTCTTTGTAAGGAACATTCATTACAGATTTTATTATAGATGTCGGGTAAGTAGACATGTCACCTCAAAAACAATAGTAAAGGAATGTATATGTCTCTGATATACACTTGTATCTCTTTATAGTATATAATTAAAGGGGCCTGTAAATGGGTCTGAAAAGCCCAATGACATGTCTCATATTATAGGCGCTGAACTATTAGTTTTGTTTAGCCAAATCTGTTCAGTTATACCAAAGATATAAGCCCTTTTAAAGAGGACCTTTCACCACTTTTGGGCACATGCAGTGTTATATACTGCTGGAAAGCTGACAGTGCGCTGAATTCAGCGCACTGTCGGCTTTCCCGATCTGTGCCCAGTGTAAAGAGCTTACGGTGCCGGTACCGTAGTGCTCTATGGTCAGAAGGGCGTTTCTGACCATTAGCCAGAGACGTCCTTCTGCCTCGCGGCGCCTATCGCGCTGTGCTGTGGAGCGGGGAGGAACTCCCCCCCTCCCTCTCCTGATAATACTCGTCTATGGACGAGCGCTGTGAGCAGAGGGAGGGGGCGTTCCTCCCCGCTCCACAGCACAACGCGATTGGCGCCGCGAGGCAGAAGGACGTCTCTGGCTAATGGTCAGAAACGCCCTTCTGACCATAGAGCACTACGGTACCGGCACCGTAAGCTCTGTACACCGGGCACGGATCGGGAAAGCCGACAGTGCGCTGAATTCAGCGCACTGTCAGCTTTCCAGCAGTATATAACACTGCATGTGCCCAAAAGTGGTGAAAGGTCCTCTTTAATGTTGATTTAAATTTGGGTTTACTAGTTAAGTGGGCAGTGGGAGGTCATCAGTGGTGTAACTAAAGTCTTGTGGGCCCTGGTGCAATCTTTTGTCCAGGGCCCCCTACCTTATCCCTACAGTGAATTCTTGATAGTGATGGTTACGGGTGCTAAGGAGTTTAATCCACCTTAGTGTGGTTAGGTAATCTGTGGGTCTCCTTGGCTTATGGGCCAGATGGAAGCTGCAATCTCAGTACTGATGCCAGTGCTTATGGCCCCCTGAAGCCCCTGGGCCCTGGTGCGAATGCACTCTCTGAACCCCTCAAGTTACGCCCCTGAAGGCCATGCAATAGTAATAAGGGACACAGTGAAGATCATCTGTGCCTTTCTTCAACTTACTTGGTGATAATGGCCATGGGGCAATGGTACGCCCAATGGAGGCCCCATAAATATTTGTAAATGATATATTTAATAAACTGTAAGGTGCTGGAAGCCACCACCTTCCACAAACATGGCCTTTGGTGGGGTACAGTGATTGGGTCCTCACTCGTCATAGGCTTGGTGTGCTGTATGTACCATTAATGTCCATTTGAGCCCATTGGCTGTGATGTTTTGACACCGTTCGTGATACAGCCTTCACATGCTACCATTTGACTCCTTGTAGTCACACCGAATAAGAAAGTCTGCTTTGAAAAGAGATTTTCCCATACCAAACCTGATCTTAGGCTGGGGCCCCACGTTGCAAAAACGCAGCTTTTTTTGTTGCAGATTTTGTTGTGTTTTTTGGAGCCAAAGCCAGGACTAGATTGAGCAGAAGGGAGAACTATAAGAGCTTTCTATAAATTTCTGATTCCATTCCAAAATCTGCAACAAAAAAAGCTGCGTATCTGCAACGTGGGGTCTTAGCCTTACAAGCCTAGAGATATTGTGCAGAAGGTTTGGAACACAATACCAGCAGATGTATTTGGGAAATCTACAGTACGTGAATATAATCCTGCCTGGGATAAACACAACACATGTCTATGTCTATGGGAATAATATAAGGACAGATTACATGGACCTCGTGGTCTTTTTCCTGTCGACAATCTTTATGGAACCCGTGTGAGCTGAGCCTAACACCTGTGTAAGGAACTTTCCCGAGAACCAGAAGAAGCAGGACCCAGATACCCCGTCCTTCAGTAGGCTAGTGTATTCCCAGCCCTTGTGGCCCATGGCCATGATGGACAGGTTTATACCCCATTACCCAACTTTTGCCAATATTATGCAGCATCTATACAATCTATATAATCAAATCTATTGGTGGATCCACAGAGATGTCCTATTGAATACCAACCTGATTATTTGCATATGAACGTGTATGAAATAATATAGGATAATTTGTGCAGATATGAACAGTGTACAACTCAGCCATAGAGAAGAAAGGCAGAAGGATGGCACCACACCTGCCCGCAGTGTACCCACGCTGTGTACAAACAAAGGCGCATAAAGACTCTTCAAAAGAGAAGGCGAACAATTAAATGTTCTACACAAAGTCATTCATCACACTGTCTGCCCTTATCATCAATTTGTCTCTCACAAGCAACAATTGCTGCATTCACCACCAGTGCACAAACCATTTCTTCCCAGTCCAAGTAATAATTGAAGATAGCATGAAGACGTTAATAGGTTTACGCCATATAAAACACGGTGTGATGTTATAAATAAGAGCGGAAATCACTGACACACAATACAAACCTGGATGGAGGCACACGGCTAAATCCACAAATGTCGTTTTATTGCATTTTATTTTATTTTTTGTTATTTTAAATGTTATTGCTTTTACAGTGGTTGGGTTTTTATTATGTTACTGAGAAAACATGGCGATTCCTTTCCAGGACAACCTCAGATCCCTAAGAAATCACTCAGCCAAGTATGCAACTGTCCTCAGTGATGAAAGGGGAGTATGCTTCGGCCTCATACTTTTTGGATAAGGCCCCACGTTGCGGAAATGATGTTGTTGCGGTTTTTTGAGCCAAAGTCAGGAGTGGATTGAGCAGAAGGGAGAAGTGTAGGAGCTTCCTATATATTTCCCATTCCTTCTGTGGTCACTTCTAGGTTTGGCTCAAAAAACGGCAGCAAAATCTACAGCCAAAGAGGCTGTGTGTCCTCAACGTGGGGGTCTCAGCCTTCTGATGACTTATATCTATCGTGAAGTAAAGGATTGGACATGTAAAAGTCAATATGCCCAATCTTTCTTTTCTCTGACATAAGCTGCCAGCCCACGGAAAATGACTGGTTCAACCAATATTACTTTAAAGGGATTCTATCATTAAAAATAATAGATTTTTTTTAAAAAAAGCACATCCACATAGACTTTAGAAGGGCTATTCTTCTCCTACCTTTATTTTTCAGGTTCAAGCCACTGTTTTCGAGTTTTTTCTTCTGTCTTTGTTACGTAAATTGGCCTTCAGAAAGAAAAGGGGGCATTCCCCCTGTGCTCAGTGCACAGCATTGTCAGCCATTCCAGTATCGCCTCTCTCTTCTGCTTCTGACGCATCTCTTCCTGTTCACTCCTCTTCTTACACGAGACCACCACAAAATGGCGACGGAACATGCACAGTCAGCTGTTCCATCTGCCATTTTGTGGTGGTCTCGTGTAAGAAGAGGAGTAAAGAGGAGGAGACGCAGAAGACAGAGGTGACGCTGCAATGGATGACAACGCTGTGCTCTGAGTACAATGAGTACATCCCTTGTGCTGTCTGAGCACAATCAGCATGAAGAAGAAAAGAAGAAAAATTCAAAAATGGCAACGAAGACTTTCAAAATAAAAGTAAGAGGCTTTCTAAAGGCCATTCCTACATGGTTTTAGTTTAAAAACTGGGACTTTTTAAGATAGAATGCCTTTAATGTACTCAGGTTTAATAAGGATGAGACTTTGATGCAGTTTTTAGGGATGTGGACAAAGTAGGACAAACCCCGACTCCATCTCTAGTTTTCCACAGCCCAACTCTGGCCAAGTCCTTCATAAATGACTGAGAGCCGTAGTCAGACAGAACCAGTAAAGCAGCTGAAATATGTAACAACTCAAATATGTAACAAACTATACATATAATTAATTACCGTATATACTCGAGTATAAGCCGACCCGAATATAAGCCGAGGCCCCTAATTTTACCACAAAAAAATGGGAAAACTTATTGACTCAAGTATAAGCCTGGGGGGGGGGGGGAAATGCAGCAGCTACTGGAAAATTTCAAAAATTAAAATGGTCGGAGTTTTTGGGTGCAGTAGTTGCTGGGTGCTGGGGAAGGGGAGGGGGTGTTTTGTTGTCTGTCTGCCCCTTCCCTGAGCTTGAGGACTGTTTTTTTTCCCCCACTTGGAATTCAGTCTGGCTGAATATAGGGGATCTGCAGTGCTCCTATTAACCCCTTCCAGAGCACTGCAGATCCCCTATATTCAGTAGACCGGGCCCTGTCAGACACAGGGATACCTAATGTGTATGTGTTTCACAGTCATTTTCTACTTTTGTATGTATTCTAGGGAAAGGAGGGATTAAGAACCTGTATTTTTTTTTTTTTTTTTTTTGCACTATTTTATGGGAGATTCTATACATTAATATTGTGGCTGGTCATAGACCCCCACTCACACAATCACACACACCCTCCGAAAAAAAAATAAAAATTGTTTTTTGCTGACTCAAGTATAAGCCAAGGGAGGCTTTTTCAGCCCAAAAACTGGGCTGAAAAATTTGGTTTATACTCGAGTATATACAAAAAATTGTATAATAAAATTTAAAATAATTGATCATTTTTAATTTTGAAGCCAGATTCCGAGTAAATAACTCTGACTTCAATTCCACTTGAAAGTGCACCCCAAATCCATACCTTTATTATTTATTATGCTTATTTTTATAGGGCCACCATATTCCGCAGCACTTTACAGACATTGACAATTACTGTCCCATATAGGGCTCACAATCTATATTTCCTATCAGCATGTCTTTGAAGTGTCGGAGGAAATCCACGCAAACACAGGGAGAACATACAAACTCCTTGCAGATCTTGTCCTTGGTAGGATTTGAATCCAGGACTCCGGCGCTGCAAAGCTAACCACTAAGCCAGCTGGTTTCTAAAGCCGACATTAGCAATGCATTAAAAAGCAGCAGTATCTTTCCGAGATAATTTTTTCTCTTTATTATCCACTTTTTGCTTTGACATAAAATAATCCTAAAAAATATAAAATTAATTACAAAAAAATATAAAATTAATTACAAAGCAGCATCAATTAAAAAACAAAAACAAAAACATGCTCCTATAAGTCAACCTTCTTATAAATTTCTATACACATCACGGTCCAAAAACAATGTTTCAATTATTTAATTCTTAAAAAATATATATATATAAAAAAATCATGGAACTCAGGGGTTAACGCCTGCTGAAGTGGTTGTCAACACAATGCAGACTATTTCACCACTCCTCCTCCTCCAATCCCTCTGGCAGTATCGGAGTTAAAAAAAAATGAACATCTTGCTCACCTCAGGGGTAAGAAAAATCTATTAAAAGAAAATAAAAACAGCTATTTCCAATCCCCCCTCACTCTCCCCGCAACCTCCTTACTATCTGAAACTTTGTGATTCCGCAGGGATTTTATCAGCAGGAATTGATCTGCTTGTGGATTCCTGGGGCTCTTTTGAGGTCTGAATTATACCAGTATTGACAAAGCCTGAAAAAGATAAATAATTTAAGACATACATCTTGTATCACATTCCGTGCACGCTTTGTCCTGGCTCTGTTCTATCAGTCTTAACCTTTACCTTCACTCTTTGGCTCTAAACAAATTAAGACACATTATTTAGCTGCAGAATTTAGAGCCAGACTTGTGTGTCTGACTGCGCTTCCTAGCCTAGTGCAAAGTGTCAGGTGTGTTCTGGGAAAGACTAGCATCATGTAGTAGCGGCTTCCAAGACGTGTACATATATTTTCTCATGTCTATTATCTTCCGCTTTATCTTGACACAATGAAGCTATCAACCTCCTGTAGTTCATACGTTCTTCTGGTGGTGTAAGAATGAGATGGAATCTTGTATCAGTCTGCTCAAGCATGACCATGACCTTGACCTAAAAGTGGACATACAGAGTGGACCAAGGCTGTCTACACTATGAGATACTGTCCACCAAACTGCTATCTCACATGCTTTCTCCATACACATCCATGCTCTGCTCATAAAAGAGATGCTTGTGTAGTGATCTTGGAGAGAAGAGAAAGCTTCAGCTAGACTTCACTGTCTTCTCCAGTTTTCTCTATAATCTCTAGACTTCTTTGCTGTCTCCTAGATTTCTATGTCTTCTCCAAACTTTTTTGTCCCCTCCAAGGCTCTTCTGTCCTCTCCAGACTCCTCTATCCTCTTCAGACTCCATTGTCCTCTCCAGACTCCTCTGTCCACTACAAACTCTTCCGTCCTCTTCAGACTCCTCTCCAGTCTTCTTTGTCCCCTCCAGGGTTCTTCTGTCCTCTCCAGGCTCCACTGTCTTCTCTAGACTCCGTTCTCCTCTCCAGACTCTCCTGACCTCTCCAGACTCCATTGTCCTCTCCAGACTCTTCTGTCCTCTCCAGACTCCTTTCTCCTCTGTTCCTTCAAGAATCTTCTGTTCTCTGAAGGCTCCCCTGTGCTCTCCAGACTCTTCTGTGCTCACCAGACTCCTCTGTCCTTTCCAGACTTGTCTGACTTTCTCACAGTCCCCTGTCCTTTCCAGACTCTTCTGTTCTCTCTAGACTCCTTTGTCTTCCTCAGACTCCTCTGGCAGCAAGTCAGTGACTTATCTCCACAAAACAATGTCCAACTCATATCTCCCCAGTGTCCCCTGCTGATATACATCCAATGTGTATCAGAACTGCAGATTTTGGCAGAACTGTCCAACCATCTAATGTTTATCAAATGTTCAGCTGGCTTTCATTTGGCATATGTTAGGAAAAATGGAGGCATGTTGAATCAACATATACATTATTGTTGGCTTAACCTGACAATTTTGGTAGGGCTGACAGACTATCTGGTGAGTATGAGGATGTCCTACCTCTAACCCTAGAATGAGTAAAGATTTCTATAAATAAATTCCAAGTGATACTAAATATTTTTCTACATCCATGCGTTTACCTCCTCTTGCTCTATGGCTAGGTTCACGTATGCATACGGGCTTCCATTTGGGGGGTCTGCTTGGAGTCCCCTAAAGAGAAACCTAATCCACATAACAAAAACGATTACCATAGGAAAACCTCATATCCGGTAGACTATAATGGGGTCCGGGTGGTTTCTCCTCGGTTTCAGCCAGAAAAGGGTGAAAAATGCGGAGAGAAAAGTGCTGTTTGCGGAATTTTTCTCTCCACATTTTCATGGGGTGAGGGGAACTGAATCCCGGAACGGATACAAGCGCAGATGTGAACCCAGCCTTAAATATGATGCCAGTAAAAGTTTAGAGTATTTTCATAGTGACAAGTACCCTTGTCACCTGGAAGCCCGATTTTTTGATCTGGTGATTTTAGGTAAAAAGAATGGACAACTGATGGACCCCATTTGTTCATTGGTAACTGCCATCTTAGTGGTATATTGGTCCACAGTTCTTGTCAGACCAGAAGAATGGTCACTAATGTGAACCTAGAATAAGACTACATCTACATTTGATGAAAATACAATTATTTTTGTCCTAGTCTCAATCTTGACTTTTGACCGTAAAAAGATACTGGAATGTGATGCAAAAAAATTCTCAACAGCAAAGACCACATTAATATCGAATTATAGCATGATCTTGATTGCATTTATCGTTGATAACCAAGTCATCAGATTTAGGTTTTTGTTTCTATTTTTAGGTCGCAGTGGAAATACTGTACTGTGACATCACTGCATGTATTATCCCTGTACTGTGACATCCCTGTGTATTATCCCTGTACTGTGACATCACTGTGTGTATTATCTCTGTACTGTGACATCACTGTGTGTATTATCTCTGTACTGTGACATCACTGTGTGTATTATCCCTGTACTGTGACATCACTGTGTGTATTATCCCTGTACTGTGACATCACTGTGTATTATCCCTGTACTGTGACATCACTGTGTATTATCCCTGTACTGTGACATCACTGTGTGTATTATCCCTGTACTGTGACATCACTGTGTGTATTATCCCTGTACTGTTACATCACTGTGTGTATTATCTCTGTACTGTGACATCACTGCATGTATTATCCCTGTACTGTGACATCACTGTGTATTATCCCTGTACTGTGACATCACTGTGTGTATTATTCCTGTACTGTGACATCACTGTGTGTATTATCCCTGTACTGTGACATCGCTGTGTGTATTATCCCTGTACTGTGACATCACTGTGTATATTATCTCTGTACTGTGACATCACTGTGTGTATTATCCCTGTACTGTGACATCACTGTGTGTATTATCTCTGTACTGTGACATCACTGCATGTATTATCCCTGTACTGTGACATCACTGTGTATTATCCCTGTACTGTGACATCACTGTGTGTATTATTTCTGTACTGTGACATCACTGTGTGTATTATCCCTGTACTGTGACATCAGTGTGTGTATTATCCCTGTACTGTGACATCACTGTGTGTATTATCCCTGTACTGTGACATCACTGTGTGTATTATCCCTGTACTGTGACATCAGTGTGTGTATTATCCCTGTACTGTGACATCACTGTGTGTATTATCCCTGTACTGTGACATCACTGTGTGTATTATCTCTGTACTGTGACATCACTGCATGTATTATCCCTGTACTGTGACATCACTATGTGTATATTATCCCTGTACTGTGACATCACTGTGTGTATTATCCCTGTACTGTGACATCACTGTGTGTATTATCTGTTTACTGTGACATCACTGTGTGTATTATCCCTGTACTGTGACATCACTGTGTGTATTATCCCTGTTCTGTGACATCACTGTGTGTATTATCCCTTTACTGTGACATCACTGTGCAACTGTATATCAATCTGCTCTTCCATCTCCATAGCATATTGCAGATTGAACTGCACCAGGACATGTTCCCATTTTTTTATATAAAGCATCCTTCCTTTCTGCCGTATTTCATGTAATACCCCCTCTCGTAGTATGGTTATTCTGCTGTGATCATGTATCTGTTTACACAAGTGTTTACGAGTTTGTGCACCTTCATTTAGTCTGTGATTTACATTAGCGATCCCTACAGATCAATGTGTATACAGTAGATGTTCCTGCAAAACACCTGCCACTACCATGTGTGCTGCTTGGTTTATTCAGAACGAAAATTTACCTAGAGTGATTTGTTATATTTTTACCAAGGAAAAGTATTCCTACCTAAGTACACAGTCTGGTCTTTCCAGTAGTAGACATTAGCCTGTGCTAAACTGATGCTCGGACCAGGAGACGCACTGTTGTTTGCATGTCGTTTCCCGCTTGACATTAATGTATTCTGACACTAACCGCAACATCTTGTACTCTATCGATGAGTGTCTCTCCCTTAATGACACCTTAAAATGAGCGGATGTCAGGACTCCACACCACACATGCCTCCAGTCTGTAAGGTCAAAGGCATAGCGTCCTGCACTTCTCTCATGACGAATATTGCATATTGTAGTGTAACCTCTGAACTCTGACTGATTGTTCCCCTGAGCCAAGTCTCCTGTAAGACACCGCTGAAGGAGAACAGGAATTTCCTTACAGATCTTTCATTTTAACTATGTACAAAAATTCTCAGATAAATGTATTTTGATGCTACAGATGTAGCAGATTTGGTGTTCACACTTGTGCCCATGTCCGCCCTGTGTCATCCGTCAGGATTCTGTCCTCAACCCCGACGGCTTCCCGGCGGTCAGTTTTAAAACCCATTCCATTTCACATTGTCATTGTCACCTGTATTCTATTGTTCGGTACGATTTCAGGGATACCGAATTTACATAGTCTTATTTACATTTTAACCTCTCACAAAAATCCAAAACTTTGTAAAAAGTTTGTTTTAATCACTTTTTATTAAAAAAATTTTTTATCAGAAGCGAAACAGTGAAAAACAGAAGTTCGGCATGGATTTTTTTTCTCACTTTGGAAAAATATTTTTATAAGTTTGAAGATCTAATGTGATTTTCTACTTTTTTTTTTTCTTTTTAATGTAGATTGTGAGACCCACATAGAGCTCACAATGTACATTTTTCCCTATCAGTATGTCTTTTTTTTTAAGAATATGGGATGGAAATCCATGCAAACACGGGGAGAACATACAAACTCCTTGCAGATGGTTTTATGTCCTTGGCGGGCTTTGAACACCAGGACTCCAGCACTGCAAGGCTGCAGTGCTAACCACTGAGCCACCGTGTGGCCCCGTGATTTTCTACTTTTACATGCATTCTAGGGAAACGGAAATTATTTGAATTTTTAATTCATTTTATTTAAAAAAAAAAATTTGTTGATATATTTTATTTATTAGACCGCCTAGGCATTAAAATGATAATGCATTGCAAAATACCTCCATTTGTATGACAGGCTTTGTAAAACAGCATATCACACAAATGAATGCCAGACAAGCGTGGGAGCCTTCAATAGGTACCAGGCTGTCATGTCAACGGATCGCTGGCCCAGACGCCGGCGATCCTCCCCAAAATGGCAGTGCCCGTGCGCCACTCATCGTCTGGGAACTTGGTCAGCTTTGACCAAGGTGTCAGGGGCCTTAATGCTTGCAGTCAGTGTGGGCATTAGTACTGGGTTTTTGCTGTATTTAAAGGGATCCTATCATTTAAACTCAATTTTTTCTGCCTATCACATAGGAATAGCCTTAAGAAAGGCTATTCTTTTTTACCTTTAGATGTCTTCTCCAGGCCGCCATTCGCTTAAAATCCCGTTTTTCGCCGCTAGAGAGCTAGAGACATTTCTACATCAGTGGTTCTCAACCTTTTCCAGCAAAGTACCCCCTAGTGAGAAAACGTCCCAACTGAGTACCCCCAAATAGTGATCACTTACTGATCCCTTACTGGCTCTCACACAGTATAATGCCCTCAAGTGGCCCCTACATTAATAAAACTAAATAATCCCACATACATAGCGATTTTCTAACAAATTCAGGTTCGGCCAAACCTGAAATTTTGGGGATTTGTTACCCATGAAATACAATTATACTCTTGGATCTCTTCCAAGACCTCTTCTGAGGTGAATAAATATAACAGACGTTACTCACCTCTCCTGGGCTTCGGAACTTTTCTCTGTGCTCTTCCGGTCTCTGAGGTCAGCTTCAGCCCATTCACAGGCCTCAGCGGTCCCTGACTAAGGGTATGTTCACATGGCGGAATTTGTATTTCATGTGTGAACACTTCCGCGCAGCTAGATTGGGCCTAATCGGGAGGATGCCTCATACCGCAAACGCCGCAGCTGAGTCAGCCGCGGAATCCATGGCAAGATAGGGCAACTCGGTTCTTTTTTCCACTACTAGGTAGTGGAAAAAAGAAGCGAGCGGCTCCCATTGAAGCCAATAGGAGCTGTTTTTAGAGCTGAATTTTGAAGCAGATTCTGTGTCAAAATCCACTCCAAAAAACTCAGTGTGAACAAACCCATAATCTCTGAAGGCTGGAGAAGCACGATTGATAAGGATTGATAAGGTCAGAGTCGTGTTTATGACTAAATGACCAATAATCCTGGGTAACTGTCGTCGTCCTAATTAATTAGGCTGAGTGCCAGGCGGTAAAGAAGTCACACCACTCTATGTGTTGGTATTCGTTCCTCTCTCAGCTAATGAATGTATGCTGACACACTTTTTATTAAAAACACGGGGTTAAAGGGGTATTCCCAGCTTGCATACTCACCAGTCTTTACTGCTGTAAAATCTTCTTTCTTCCTGGTTTTTTGCATCATTTGGTGGGCGGGGTTTCACATGTAACCTGCCGTTTAGCTCCGCCCCTAATTTTCATGTAGCTCCGCCCACCCATATTGGACTATGAAGTACAGGCAGCAGCAACTCCATTCTGTGTTACATACAGAGACTGCCTGTCTCTGCCATAATGAACACAATTGAATTAGCTAGCCTGATAACTGGGAGAACAGAAGAAATGAAAGCAGCTCCTCTCCCCTATCTGAGTGCAGGATCTAGGTCACGTGGTGCAGACACAGGAATAGCTACAGACACAGGCTCGCTCCCTGCACTTAGCCCCTCCTCCCTCCCCCCTGAGAGAAGCAGATACATCATTTGACTCATGAGCAGCTAAGTCAGGGCTGTGGCCACAAAGAATTGAATAAAGTAAGATAGTGGACAAACAAAGCAGTTTTGCTGAAGCAGTGTATTTAGGAAAAGTCTTACCTCCACATTAACCAGCAGTATAGATAGGATCCTTGTGATGGGACAACCCCTATTTCCATGATAAAATTGATAAGATCCGTCAGGAAATTACTGCCCAAGCCCCAGGTGGCATTGACTCCCACACCTACGATAGTACTGATCCCCTCACCAGCCGCACTTTAGACTGTCCATTCTCATCTTTTGAACCTGTCACAGAAGAGGAAGTTTCCCAGCTACTTTCTTCATCTCGCCCCACAACCTGCAGTAGTGACCCCTTCCCCTCACACCTTCTCCAATCTCTGTCCCCTGCTGTCACTACTTACCTTACTAAAATATTTAACCTCTCTCTCTCTTCTGGAATCTTCCCATCCTCCTTCAAGCATGCTGTTATAATCCCGCTACTGAAAAAACCCTCCCTGGACCCATCCTGTGCTGCTAACTATCGACCCGTCTCTAACCTCCCCTTCATCTCTAAACTTTTGGAACGCCTGGTTTATTCTCGGTTAATCCGTTATCTCTCTGCTAACTCTCTGCTTGACCCCTTACAATCTGGTTTCCGCGCTCTGCACTCTACTGAAACAGCTCTCACAAAAGTCTCTAATGATCTACTAAAGGCTAAATCCAATGGTGACTTCTCTCTTCTTATTCTTCTGGACCTCTCTGCAGCTTTTGACACTGTTGACCATCAACTTCTCCTCACTATGCTCCGCTCAGTTGGCCTCAATGACACTGCGCTCTCCTGGTTCTCCTCTTATCTCTCAGGCCGCACTTTCAGTGTATCATTTGCGGGCTCTGTTTCCTCTCCTCTTTCCCTTGCTGTTGGGGTTCCTCAGGGCTCGGTCCTCGGCCCCCTGCTCTTTTCTCTCTACACAGCCCCCATTGGACAAACCATCGCCAGATTTGGCTTCAGGTACCATCTTTATGCTGATGACACCCAATTATACACATCTTCCCGTGACATCACCCCTGCACTCATACAGAACACCAGTGACTGTCTCTCTGCTGTCTCTAATATCATGTCCTCGCTCTATCTGAAACTAAATCTCTCTAAGACTGAACTACTACTGTTTCCACCATCTAACAGATCTGTCCCTGATATATCCATTGCAGTCTCAGGCCTTACTATAACTCCTAGGCAGCATGCCCGCTGCCTTGGGGTCATATTTGACGCAGACCTTTCCTTCACCCCTCATATTGAATCACTCGCACGTTCATGTCACCTCCACCTCAAAAACATCTCCAGAATACGCCCTTTCCTTACCAGAGATACACTAAAGACACTTATTGTCTCTCTGATTCATTCTCGCCTTGACTACTGTAATTCCTTACTAATCGGTCTTCCCCTCACTAAACTCTCTCCTCTACAATCTATTCTGAATGCAGCGGCCAGGCTCATCTATCAGGCTAGACGCTACAGCGATGCCTCCGGTCTGTGCCGGTCACTACATTGGCTGCCTATTCATTATAGAATAAAATATAAAGTTATTACTCTCATCCACAAGGCTCTCCATAATGCCGCACCTCCCTACATTTCTTCCCTCATCTCTGTCTACCGCCCAACCCGTGCTCTCCGCTCACTCAATGACCTAACACTTACATCCTCTATTATCAGAACCTCCCACGCTCGTATACAAGACTTCTCCCGAGCTGCACCACTTCTCTGGAATGCTCTACCCCGGACAATCAGATTAACTCCCAACTTCTACAGTTTCAAACGCAAACTAAAGACGCATCTTTTCAGACAAGCCTATCACAATTCCTAATGCACAAAATTGTCTGAACACTGTATAAGCAATGCCGCCCCTGCTACCTCTTGTGTCACCCTCTCTACCTCATAGATTGTAAGCTCTTTTGAGCAGGGCCCTCAGTCCCATTGTGTGAAATGACGTTCTTTGTTATGTATGTCTGTATCTGAACCCTATAAATTGTACAGCGCTGCGGAATATGTTGGCGCTATATAAATAAAATGTATTATTATTATTATTATTATATATAACAACAACGTAAGTTTTCATATTCATTCCTGATTGGTATGGGACATCTCAATCAAACAGAAAAAGTGTAAGCAGTTCCATATATAGCCAGCTACTCCCGGTCCTGAATGGTAACCTTGGGGAGCTGTCTTCTGTCAGCAAGCCAAGCATTTGTTTTTCTTGCACCCATCCTGGATGCAGGCGCCATCTTATCATATAACATTATACCAGTTTCAAGCATCAGCAACTATATCTAGCATTCAGCTTTTAAGGATAAAAATGTTTTTCATACATTACATGATTATAACCTTCACACAGTGAACTGCGTCAAGACCTGGAGGAGGTTTGTAACACTGTTTGTTGTGTTTGATCACTTCCCCGCGGCCTATTTTCATTATACTCTGGGGTCAGAAGAGACCCCAAAGCGAGTGACGAAACCCTATAAACTATCATTATCCATTTCACCATAGATCAGGCACAGTCTTTATTCATATGATTGTACCATGTCTGTGAAAAACTGTGAAAAACTGATTTTTGTTGTTATTCACATGGCAAATACCATTCGTGAATACCACCAGAACCAAAGCATGGAGGAGATGCACATATGTCAAAATATGGAAATAAGCCAGGGTTCTAAATTGTAATACCAAAAAATATTTCTAGCAACAACATCTGATGCAAAAACAGTCTTCTGTATTTACTCCAATATGTACGAAAAATGCAACCCTTACAATGGCTGTTGTTTCCTGCACAGGTCACTGAGCAAGTAACTGCAGCATAGTCATGTGGGATGCAGCGCTAAATCAGTGGTGCAGCCCTTTTATCCTCCAGATTGCTGGTGGTCCCAGATACGGGACCCTCACTAATCATAAAGTGGTGGTATTTCCACTAAATATGCCATCACTTTATCAAATAGGACTAACAATCCATGTAGGTCATATAGCCAGACGTTACTATAAATACATAAATTAGTGATTATGGGATATCGTGTCTTTTAACTGTTTTTGTTGAATTTTTCTAGTCCTGATTATTAGACGTACAATTGTTACAAGGACTATACAGACGTCTTAATCAGCTTATAATCAGAACAAAGAATACATTTTCTAATAAGGTTGTTATCATATTAATCATTATCATACCATAAGTCCAGAATGAGGTTATTAGCTGCTGTAAAGTAATTTGGAGTGTTTCTAATCACATTTCGCATCTATGTGTCACCCTCTGATGAGGGCAAGCTCTGGACAAAATCAGTCTCCTTCCCCCTCTGGTAGATGATAATATAGTCCCTTCTTCTTTCACCGTAAAGGGGTTTTTCCATCTCCTTGTTTCAGTAGTTTGCCCATTTTCTCTTCCTGTATTTCACCCCCCCCTCCTCAGCTTGCTGAACAGGACACTATGAGGTATCACAATACTTATGCAGATGAAATAATATACACATGCTTCTAGAGAATGGACTCAGTGTTATCTGTGTCTCGGGTTTATCAGCAAACTATAATTAGCTGAACTGATTGTCCTGCCAGCAGAGCAGTGAGTGATGTCACTTGTCCTATCATACAGGTCCAGCACTATGGAAACGCTGTGTAAACAATAGGAGGAATATACTGCGATTCGCTTGAATTGGTGGTCTGACCTGGCAGTTCCTCTCATATGAAATCTACCTGCCACACTGCTGCAACATATTATGGACTCCTCTCTCTGTGCCGCTTTGTGGTTCCCAGACAAATACTCTAAAATGGTGAAGTCAGCTGTCTTTTTGCTCCCTGCTGCCTCTCCTTCTAGGAAGACCCTGTTGGAATCTCTTTTGCCCCAACCTTCTCCCTTGGGCCTGGACGCTACTGCCTATGTTGCTATATGGAACAAACTGAAGTCACACACCCTACTTGACATTTGTTCTCCGTCGGGTCTGGTACCACTACCAGAGATACATCAACTGTTGTCGGATGTCCCTTTAACTTTTCTTCATGAACGACATCTGCAGGATGTCTTCCTGGAACTCCAGCTGCAATTCTCTCTCCGAGTTCAACTTACTGAGTTTGAGAAACTAATGGCCTCCAAAACTGCAATGTTGTGTAAGGTCTACCATTTTCTGCACTGCTTTGTTGACCCACCTGGCTCCTTTACACCGCCTTTCATCATGGCTTGGGAACGAGAACTCAACATATCCTTAACAAATGGCTTTTCTCCATGTATCCGCCTCCAAGAGAACAGTTAAAAATTGCTGACGCAGTGGTACCACACTCCGGAATGGCTGTTCAAACGGAATCTACACACGTCTGACAAATGCTGGCGCTGCTTATCGGGCCCGGGTTCCTACCTTCATCTTTGGTGGTCTTTGTCTGATTATTGCTCTCTTTTGGAATGACATTCAATCTCACATTAGATTCATGAACTACCCTGACTTCACCCTAACTCCAGAAATGATATTTCTTCATCTACCCTCGAGGGCATATAAACCTGCTAAAGACAAACTTATCACTCACCTTCTTTCAGCCGCGAAGTCCCTGGTTCCGCTTCTGTGGATGTAACGTGTCTCCACTTCTATTGCCCTATGGAAAGATAAAGTACACCAAATTTCCCGTTTTGAAGAATTGCTCAGTTGGTCCTCCCGCAACCATGACAAATACCTGAAAGTCTGAGGGGCCACACGGTGGCTCAGTGGTTAGCACTGCAGCCTTGCAGCGCTGGAGTCCTGGTGTTCAAATCCCGCCAAGGGCATAAAACCATCTGCAAGGAGTTTGTATGTTCTCCCCGTGTTTGCATGGATTTCCATCCCATATTCCAAAAAAAGACATACTGATAGGGAAAAATGTACATTGTGAGCTCTATGTGGGGCTCACAAGCTACATAAAAAAAAATAAAATAAAAAAAAAATACCTGAAAGTCTGGACCCCGTGGTTGATCCATAAGCACTGATTTGGTCTTGGCCTTATTCTTCTCTCCTCTTCTTCTTATTCCTTTTTCTTCTTTCCTTTCTTCTCCCTTCTGTATTCCCTCTCAAATTTATGGTTGTGTAACACATTGATCTCAAATAATTTGTGCAGGTTCTGTTATGCTTCGGTTACTTTTGCCTCCATCGATGTATGTTATGCTGTATGTGTTACACTTATACTGTTTCTGTTTTTACTTCTTGTTATTCTCTACCACTTGTTCTGAATATAAATAAAAACCTTTGATTCAAAAGAAAAAACAATAGGAGGAATAAGTTCACATAGCAGGCAAACAAAGCAGCATTTCTAAAGTAATACATTAAGGAAAAGTCTTCAATTTACATACGCTACCAGTATAGACAGGATCCTTGAGATGGGAATACCCCTTTAAGGAATCTTCTTGCCTATACTGTCTTGCTACTGCATGCCTTTAAAGATATTTTGTTCCTATTAATGCAATACTAACCTGGACTTTATAAAAACATTTTGGAGGATATGTGGGCACTCTAATGCTTATAGGGCCGCCAAATTCCCCCAATGTTTTTCTAGGACATAGTAATTCATAATCTATCCTTAGGATAGGTCATGAACTAAAGATCAACAGGGGTCTAACTCTCTGGACTCCCGTGGTTTAGCTGTATTAAGTGACAGTGGTGCTCTGGCAGTCAGAGTCTTTGCAGCTACAGTATATATCCAGTATGCCGCAATTCATTATCTTAACCAGATAGGATACCCCCTGTGTGCATCAATGACCATGATGCCAATTCATCATTGTCCTTCCTTGGTTAACTTTTGATAGGTATTATCCACTGTATATGGGAACATCCCAGAAGATGATCTGACTGGGTTGTCTGGCCATCACAATTTGACCCTTGTCAGATCTCTACATTTGCTGATTTTCTTGCTTACAACCAATGGTTAAACCAATGGTTAAATTGGGCCGGAATATGCCAGAACTCAGTTCTGGCATAGTTAAAAAATGTCTGTCAGTGTTCCGGTATAAATTAAGAAATTGTCTGACACGGAATGCGGAACATAAAAAAACAAAGTTACTTACCTCTCCTGGCTCCAGAAGGCTTCAAGCCTACTTGGTGATGTCACAGACATCACATGGGCCAGAGCTTGCATCTTTATGCGTCGCGTTGCAATCCCCTGCTCACATGATGTCCAGTACATCATTGAAGATGGCCAACATCTGCAGGGAGTATGCTGGAGCCAGGGAGAGGTAAGTAACAGTGTTTTTTTATGTTTGCATCCTCTCCAAGTCTCTGATTATTATACTCTGGGGACTAGAACTAATTGTTCATGGGTGTCCACAATGGGGCATAATACTGTGCGCAGGGGTCACTATAGGACACAAATCATGCCCTATAGTGGCCCCTTCACAAAGTATTATGCCCCATAATAGTATGTGCAGGAATGCGGGGGGGGGGGGGGGCGTCGATTGGTTGGTTGGTCGGTTAGGGTCTTTGGGGGATTGGTGGGGGAAGGTGTAGAGAGTTCCCCTAAATTTTTTTCCCAATTTCAGCACTGCTTACAACACATCATCTTCAAGTACTGCTCACTTGCTGCCTCATATTTCCTGCCCCAAGTCACAAAATAGTCAGTGTTATTGATTTGACCTTTTTTTGGCTGATCGCATATGTTCAGTATAGAAATAGTTCTTAGGGGTTTTATAGTTTTTAGACCTTACAGATCTCAGTTTTAGGAATTTCATGCCCCTTTAGAAGACTGTGAAATTTGGAATGATTTATTAGCAGAGTTCCGTTAATCCATAATAAACATACATTTCAGTAGAGCGGCAGCCTTATTATGTTATGCCCCGTGTATACAAATTTCCTCTTAGGTCCTCCGTTGGGTCTTCACAAACACCCGGCCTCAATACACAGTACAGTTCAGTTTACAAAAATATTGAGACAACGTATTGGCAGTTCCAGTACAGAGAAATCATATCTGGCATATACAAAGTTGTAAGATATTGCTTGAAGGCGAGCCGAAGCAACAAAATCCTTGACATTTGACTATCTAAAAATAATCAGAAGAGTCCAGATCTCTTCTCAGAGGGACGGTGCAACGCAGAACTGTGAGAAATGATGAGCCGAAATTGTTATATTATAGGGAACGTCATCATTTACAAAAATAGAGGTGGCAGGACCTCTATAACCAGTTCATCCCCATGGAGGGAGCTGCGAATACAGACAGGTATCTTCACTATGGCCCGGACACACAGCTGCAAAAACTACGGTTGAGTGTATGCGGCCATAGAAACGAATGAGACCGTACATTATCTGCAATTGCAGCTAAAAACTATGATTGTGTGCATGGAGCTTTAGTGGTTAAAGGGAACCTGTCAGTAGCTTATTATACATTGAACCAGCAGCATTTGGTTTTACGGCTTTGATTTAGCATTGTATACATGGCTTGTACTTAGTATATACAGTCTATACATATATATTATATACAGGGCTCAAAATATATGGCTGTAACAGAACTGGGATGAAACAAGTTACTAGAACAAATACTAGAATATTACTGAGGAATCGGCATTATATGTGCACAATCCAGCGCCGCACCTCCCATGAGCCGACCTGACCGGTTCAGGCGGCGCTATGCCAGGGCCCTGGGGGTGGGGGGGGGGCATTTTTGCTTACCTAAGCCAGTCCAGGACAAGCTGTCCTGGACTGGCTTAACATCACCGAACACCGAGCAGTGGATTGGGGAGGCCCTGTGGACGCATCACTGCTCCAGCGACCTCCCCTCATGCTCAGGCAGAGAGCAGGTACTCTCCCTGCTAATGTCGCCCCGCCCCGCCCCCCTTCGCTCCACCCCGCCCCCTCCTCCCGGTGGGGGGGGGGGCTCTCTGTCGTCCGCCTCGGGCGGCGAAAAAGGTAGGTTCACCCCTGGCACAATCCTTTCCTAGAAATCATAGAATGGTCAACATTTAGATATTTAATGTATTACTCAATTCTTTGTCAACTATAGATCAATATGCACAACCAGCGGCTCAAGAGCTACATATGGTCCATGAGTCTCCTTTATGTGGCTACTCAACTAATGGCAGCTCTAAATACTACTGCCTCCTAGTGGATGGACCAGGGATGTTAACCATCCCACCATCGTCCTGCAAAATACAGGACAGGTACCGGTTGGGTTACACAAATAAAGGTCATGGACATTGCGACTACAGCATCTGAGAGATCAGTTACGCTAGATTCACACCAGCGCCCGGATCCCGTTCTGAGCTTTCCGTCTTCTGCATGCAGAACCATTCAAATGAATGGGTATGAATGAGTCCTGCAGGTTTCCGTCTCCTGCTCAGTTTTATGCAGGAAACGGAAACCTGCATGAATGGAGACCGGGCGCAGATGTCAACGAGCCCTTAGAGGGAGGGGGGCTTATTCCAAATTCAGATCTCCCTTAGTGAAATCATGGGTTGTCGGTCAGTTGTCATGGTCTCTGTCAGGGCTTAATAGGAACATACTGTAGTTCCAAATACACTTCAATATTAAATTATTGCTGTTTTCTTATCACCTCTTCTCCTGAAAAAATGCTCAAAATGGTATTCCATAATGGTACCAATATAGATAGTCCTGGCTTCACTGAGCCCTTACGTTGCTCTGTAAATGGAAATATAAAAGGATATGAGTGTCAGGATATGGCAATTAATTTGTTATCGTTATAGTTACACAATATAAATAGTAAAAAAATTAACCCGTAAAGCAATCAGTCATTTTTTTTATTACAATTCCCCAATACATTATATAACATCAAAAGGTGCCAAATATCTTAACCCACAAAAAATAAGCCCTTTTGCAAAAGTAGGGCTGTACCCCCACATTGCAGTTTTTTTTTGTTGCAGATTTTGTTGCGGTTTTTTGAGCCAAAGTCAGGAGTGGATTGAGCAGAAGGGAGAAGTATAAGAAATTTTTATAGAGTTCCCATTCCTTTTGTAGCCATTCTTGGCTTTGGCTAAAAAAAAAAAACGCAACAAAACCTGCAAAAAAAAAAGCCGTGTTTCCACAATGTGGGGTCTCAGCCTCAAGAAGGTTCTTGAAAGGCAAACACATAAAACATGAAAAATTGCATTGTCAGGAAGGAGTCATCCTGTTACTGAAGCTTTGCACTAGGATCAAAAGCATTTCACTGCCAGTTGATAGAACTTTGGATTTTCTTTTGACATTTCTGTTATCGATACATTTTGTAATGTGCTGTAATAACATATCTGGCTCCTTTTTGTGAAATCCTACACAATAATCCGCTTTCTTAGAGATGATATTCTCAGCCTTTATATGCCACCAAGAATGCAGTTCTGCCTGTATTATTTCTAGAAATATCACCCGTTGGGAGCTGTATATATCTTGGTGGCTAAGGGTATGTTCACACACAGTTTTTTTGGAGCGGATAGTGACGCGGAATCCGCCTCAAAATCCGGGTCCAAACAGGTGTCCCATTGACTTCAATGGGAGCAGCTCCCTCACGATTAGGCTCATTCTTTGGGCCTAATGTTAGGGAATAGCCAGATGATAATTCCCCAGAAGCTGCTGGTGAACCCTGGAGGGAGGGGCACAAGGGACAGTGAGCCTTAAACTGAAGCCCCCCGCTTTCCCTTCCTATTGCCAGACCCTATCCTAGGTAATAGGCGACAACCACGAAGACAGTCCCTCCCTGAATACGTGAAACACAAAACGCAGACAAGACGTACAACAACAAAGGGAGGTCAGGTAGCCAGGGTTCGGTAACAAGAGAGCGATGCAGTGCCAAATCGAAGTCAAGAGAATAGTCAGTAGGAAAGCCAGAGGTCAAGGATTAGCATACAAGTAAATAACAGCAAGAGATACCAGAAAGCAAGGGCAATAACTGGCACCAGTGTGACTGTGAGCCAAGACTAAATAGGGAAGGAAGAACCCACCCAGAACCTGATAGGAAGAAAAGCTGTCAATCACAGGCAAGACAGATTAACCACTTAATGGACCGAGGCAACATAGGCAGAAGACGGGTGTGGTTCAAATGCAATCACAGAACTAGAGCCGTGTTCACACAGTGCGACTAAAAACTTAGCAGATTATCAAACTGCACACGCCTCCTGCGCCGCAGCACACGAGCAGAGGCTGGCACAGAGGCCCGAACAGGCAGAGATGTTACACCTAATCTGCAGTGGAATTACGCGACTGGATGCCGGCGCCAGATGCCATCGCGGCTACCCGTACATAAGTGTTCTCACGCGAAATGCAAATTCTGCCATGTGAACATACCCTTAGAATTTAATCCGTCATATAACTTCAGAATCATGATTCTATGTTTCATATAAGTACTTGAAGGGTCTCCCTCCAGCCTCAGCTTCTCTGTATTACAACAATACTCTCATGTACTTACAGTCAGAAAAAGTGAGGATTTCTGCTGGAAATATAAGTAGATTTCAGTGGTCAAAATCTTAATTTTTTTGAAAGTTTTGTTGCATTTTAAACTCATGAGCTATTAATGTCCTATGCTTAGGTTAGGTCATTGACGCTGGGTTCACACCAGCATTCGGGTCTCCATTATCAGGTTTCCGTCTTCTGCATGCATAAAACGCTCACCGGCGCTCACAGCCTGACACCTTTCAAACCCATTCAACTGAATGGGTTTGAAAGATGCCGGCAGGTTTCCGTCTCCTGCCCTGTTTTGTTCAGGATACGGAAACCTGCATAACGGAGTCCCGGGCGCAGATGTGAACGAGCCGAGTCCTGAACTTTTTGGAAGACCCTACAGCATTTAGGCGAAGGCTGCAGCCTGTTCACTAATACCAAGCAAAGCTAGATACACTGTTCTATAGCGGGCTGTTCTTGGTTTTGTAGGTCAGTCCCAGAACTACCATTGTACCATGTGACCAAAGAACATGACGTCATTGGCACAGGATAGAGGCTGCATCAATACCTTTTACCTTGGTTAGTCTTGCTTTATCATTTAAACAGGATCTGTCGAGCCCACTGACTTTTATCTACTCACAGACTGTATTGCCCACTCTTTTTTTGTGTAGCATGCCCGGTTCCAAAGATACTGGTGCCATTACGTTCAGCAACCAATAGAAGTGTACGTCGATGTGAGCGGTCTCAATGTCCAGCAATATACAGAACTCAAAAAGTCTAAGGATATGACATATCGTCTCTAAATTGTGCTACTTTGTTCTACGTTTTGACTAGAGTAAACCTCAATTTTAACCCTTTATTTGCTAATCTTGAGCACTGCAGGACCTGACAGCATCAAAACAAAGCACAGAACAAGGCAAAATAGTGAACTTAACAATAACTTCTTCTTCATGTTAGCATTACCTATTCACTAATATATACTGTAAGTCATTTTCTCTATTTTTTCTTAGTTGGAGAACAAACCTGTAACTCATTGTTTTCTACTGAACTGAACAGAGAAGGATAACATTCACAATTAGAGGGATTGCCCAAGATCTGAACAAGCACCGCTGCTACACCTGACAGATCGGAATATCAGCACAGTGTACACTTTAGTGGTTTGTGGAGTGCAGTGTGAAACTCTGTGTGTGAAACTCTGCAGTGTGTATCTGATTTGCAGTATATAGTCCCATACATTGTGTGAAGCGCAGTGTGTGTAGCCCCATGCAGTAAATGGCTGTAGTGCAGTGTAGTGTAACCCCATGGATGAAGTGCAGTGTGCTGTAGACCCATGCAGAGTATGGCTGGAGTTCAGTGTGGTACAGCCCCATGGATGGAGTACAGTGTAGTGTAGTGTAGCCCCATGGATGGAGTGCAGAGTAGCTCCATGCAGTCAGTGTAGTGTAGCCCCATAGATGGAGTGCAGTGTATCCTCCTACAGTCAGTGCAGTGTGTCCCCATGGCTGGAGTGCAGTGTAGCCCCCTACAGTCAGTGCAGTGTATCCCCATGGCTGTAGTGCAGTGTAGCCCCATGAAGTCAGTGCAGTGTGTCCCTACGGCTAGAGTGCAGTGTAGTCCACTACAGTCAGTGCAGTGTGTCCCCATGGCTGGAGTGTAGTGTAGCTCCATGCAGTCAGTGTAGTGTAGCCCCATAGATGGAGTGCAGTGTAGCCCCCTGCAGTCAGTGCAGTGTGTCCTCCTGGCTGGAGTGCAGTGTAGCACCCTACAGTCAGTGCAAGGTGTCCCCATGGCTGGAGTGCAGCGTAGCCCCCTACAGTCAGTGCAGTGTGTCCCCCTGGCTGGAGTGCAGTGTAGCCCCCTACAGTCAGTGCAGTGTCCCCCCCTGGCTGGAGTGCAGTGTGTCCCCCTACAGTCAGTGCAGTGTGTCCTCCTGGCTGGAGTGCAGTGTAGCCCTCTACTGTCAGTGCAGTGTGTCCCCCTGGCTGGAGTGCAGTGTGTCCCCCTACAGTCAGTGCAGTGTGTCCTCCTGGCTGGAGTACAGTGTAGCCCCCTACAGTCAGTGCAGTGTGTCCCCCTACAGTCAGTGCAAGGTGTCCCCGTGGCTGGAGTGCAGTGTAGCCCTCTACAGTCAGTGCAGTGTGTCCCCCTGGCTGGAGTGCAGTGTAGCCCCCTACAGTCAGTGCAGTGTGTCCCCGTGGCTGGAGTGCAGTGTAGCCCTCTACAGTCAGTGCAGTGTGTCCCCCTGGCTGGAGTGCAGTGTAGCCCCCTACAGTCAGTGCAGTGTGTCCCCCTGGCTGGAGTGCAATGTAACCCCATGCAGTCAGTGCAGTGTGTCCCCCTGGCTGGAGTGCAGTGTGTCCCCCTACAGTCAGTGCAGTGTGTCCCCCTGGCTGGAGTGCAGTGTAGCCCCCTACAGTCAGTGCAGTGTGTCCCCCTGGCTGGAGTGCAGTGTAACCCCATGCAGTCAAAGCAGTGTGTCCCCCTGGCTGGAGTGCAGTGTGTCCCCCTACAGTCAGTGCAGTGTGTCCCCCTGGCTGGAGTGCAGTGTGTCCCCCTACAGTCAGTGCAGTGTGTCCCCCTGGCTGGAGTGCAGTGTGTCCCCCTACAGTCAGTGCAGTGTGTCCCCCTGGCTGGAGTGCAGTGTGTCCCCCTACAGTCAGTGCAGTGTGTCCACCTTGCTGGAGTGCAGTGTAGCCCCCTACAGTCAGTGCAGTGTGTCCCCCTACAGTCAGTGCAGCGTGTCCCCCTGGCTGGAGTGCAGTGCAGCCCTCTACTATCAGTGCAGTGTGTCCCCTACAGTCAGTGCAGTGTGTCCCCCTGGCTGGAGTGCAGTGTGTCCCCCTACAGTCAGTGCAGTCTGTCCCCCTGGCTGTAGTGCAGTGTAGCCCCCTACAGTCAGTGCAGTGTGTCCCCCTACAGTCAGTGCAGTGTGTCCCCCTGGCTGGAGTGCAGTGTGTCCCCCTACAGTCAGTGCAGTGTGTCCCCCTGGCTGGAGTGCAGTGTGTCCCCCTACAGTCAGTGCAGTGTGTCCCCCTGGCTGGAGTGCAGTGTGTCCCCTACAGTCAGTGCAGTGTGTCCCCCTACAGTCAGTGCAGTGTGTCCCCCTGGCTGGAGTGCAGTGTAGCCCCCTACAGTCAGTGCAGTGTGTCCCCCTACAGTCAGTGCAGTGTGTCCCCCTGGCTGGAGTGGAGTGTGTCCCCCTACAGTCAGTGCAGTGTGTCCCCCTGGCTGGAGTGCAGTGTGTCCCCCTACAGTCAGTGCAGTGTGTCCCCCTGGCTGGAGTGCAGTGTGTCCCCCTACAGTCAGTGCAGTGTGTCCCCCTACAGTCAGTGCAGTGTGTCCCCCTGGCTGGAGTGCAGTGTAGCCCCCTACAGTCAGTGCAGTGTGTCCCCCTACAGTCAGTGCAGTGTGTCCCCCGTACAGTCAGTGCAGTGTGTCCCCCTGGCTGGAGTGCAGTGTGTCCCCCTACAGTCAGTGCAGTGTGTCCCCCGTACAGTCAGTGCAGTGTGTCCCCCTGGCTGGAGTGCAGTGTGTCCCTGGCTGTCACTAGTTGCAGGCGGCTCAGTAGTAGCGGCAGCTGATCACTAGGAGGATGGTGTGAGTAGTGAGTGCAGCAGCCCCGCTCTCTCTCTCTCTCTCTCTCTTCTCCTCCTCTCTCTGTCTCAGTCTCTGTCTGTCTCCCCCCCTCCCCTCTTTCCCCGGGGTCTCAGTGCCGGATGGTGTGCGGGGCTCCCCGGGCAGGGGATGTGATCTGCCCGGGTTCAGTTACTCAGCGGTCGCCGCAATGATCAGGATCTTCCCGGACTTCAGCGTGCAGGTGACGGCGGCTCCAGGAGCTGGAGGGGCTCCTCCCGAGCCCGGGGCGGCCAGGAGCGGGGGAGCCAACGGGAGCCACCCGCACAATGTGCCCGGGGTCAGCTCTTACCAGCAGCGGTGAGTAGGTGGCAGCGCTGGCATCATGTGGCAGCAGCATCCTGTATTGTTCCTCTGATGACTTCTTCCTCTCAAGGGTTGGGGTTTGGGGGCTTCTGCCTACTTGTAATGTGGTACCTCAGTCACTACACCCCCCATCCTGCATCCCTGGCATCACCGCCTGCCTGGTATATACATTGCTCAGTGCCATTTCTTAAGGAAACCTCCTACTGACAGGTCTGGTGAAGCTCAATCTGGGGGGGATGGCAGGCACTTGGCTATGGTGAGTTCTTTGGGGGGGTCCTGGGGGTGCATTGTCCTCTACTACAGCAAAACCAAAGTCATTTGGAGGCAAAAAAAGGTTTAGTAAGAACTAAGTAAATGGGCAATGTGGTAGAGATAGCAGAAGCTGTGCCGGGGTAAGGGTACCAGGACTAGGGGCACCAGGTCTCCTGAAAGAGCCTATAGCTGGCAGGACAAGTTTATTACATACATATGTACATATATATTCATATATGCCCAATATTAGCCTGGCCTGGGCACATAGCTAGAGGGCAGGGGTGTAGGGTTAGGAGGACTTTAAAAGTTGTTTAGCAGCAAGTCCTGATGAATGTAACTCTATGGGATGTATGGGATATATATATATTATATATTTTATATTTATACATACACACTATGATAAGTAGTCTTTGCATTAGAACTATATGTCATGCAATTATTTTATTACAGAAATATCAACTGGTTATATATACTATACTATGCTATATTCTATACTATACTATAGATATAGATTTATTTATTTATTCAATATACATATTTCTATATGTATTCTATAGAGTGGGGTGAATCTGCCATTCATTCAGTAAGAGCTTTACAGTTCCTTACTAGTTTCTATTAGAACGATTTCCATTTATACCTCTAGTTACAATGTAGCAAATGCATTGGAATTACCCATAATATAATCTCTCTATAGGCACTATATAGGTAGCAGAGCTGATTGAGTAGTATAGCATTATATTAAAGTTTCTGCACCTGTCAGTAAGCTTTAGCCTTCACTATAGGTAGTTGCCTGTGAGTGTCAGTAAAGCCATTATAGGAGAGAACAGCTGCAAAGCACTTTGTATATGTCCCATTATAACATAGGTGACATGTCTTTATAGTCTATGCAAGTTATGAGGAGTGTGTGCACATGCAGCCCCCTAGTCTATGTATTGCATGAAGCTGTGTAGGTTGTGCTACTTATCCTATATTTATGATTTATTTATTTCTGAATATTATTATCAATAGTCACACAAAGTTTGGCACTAAGTTTAATAGATGGGGTGAGCTGTGCTGGTGTCATTGATAGTGTGCTTGTATATACATTGTAATTACTTTACCTACATTGTGCTGTACATTGTATTCTGTTATATATTACTGGACACATGAATTATAGATGTGTAGGGATATAAATGTAAGGATGTATTTATCACTGCCATAAGGCTACAAAGTTTTTCAACCGCTATCTATTGAATGTATTATATGATGGGTATAATGTTAGTAATATAATATAGTATAGATAAGATATTTGAGTGTTCTGGGTATGTTACAAAACTGGAAAATCATATGGAAGCGAATAATTTTAATATATTTATAACACACACACACACACACACACACACACACACACACACATATATATATATCTGTATATATTCAGATAATATCTCTAGATATCTATGACTAGTTATCTATCTGTATAGACTATTGTATGTATGTAGACTTTCAGAACTATTTATCTATCCATTCATACACATATGTATAGAAACAGACAAATATTTACATACATACTTATAAGTGCTTATACTATCAGAACTATCTATCTATCTATCTATCTATCTATCCATCTATGTAACTAATTATCTATTCATCCATATATACATACAAACGCACATATCTATATATATATATATATATATATATATATACATATATATATATATGTGTGTATATTTATATATACACACACATATATATTTATATATACACATACATATATACGACACACATATATATTTATATACATATCCTATACATAACACACATACATATCTCATATTTGCAAACACACATTCACATTTCAATTGTGGCTTCCTCCCGCAAGAGCTTCGGCTGTACATTTCTATTAGAGCTTTCTATCTGATTCCTAGTTGTTGGCCTATTATGAGCAATTTCTAAGGCATTGCGAATATCTCTCCATCCCAATCTGTGGATGTGATTGAAGCTCTAATACTTTGCAAGCCGTGTCCTTCAGAGGTGGATGAGAATTGGAAATCAGCAGGGGTTAATCATATTCCTCTCTCTACCCGCACCTTGTTTATCAGAACATATGGAAATGGCCTGTCACTCCCCAAAGTGCTAGGGATCAGTCACAGGATTGGGACGAGGGAAGGAGGGGGGAGCAGAGGTCAGGCAGGAAAGACAATGAGACATTGATTTCGACGCAGAGCTTGCAATCGAACATTGGAATAGATCTCACTAAAACCCCCAAAAATCACACAATAAAAATGTATTACAATAGCTCGTAAGTTCTCCGCGGCGCTGTAAATCCAGGTGCCTAAAGGTCTGATATCATACAGGAATATTTTTTTTGCTTTCAGCCAATATTACTTGATGTTCTGTCTTGTGCTAGGAGTTAGTCACTACTTTCTATTCTACTACACTGATATCATATCCTATATGGCATGTGATAACTTTATTTTTGCGCTATTTTCTATAGGTTCTATGCAGTTTTTTTCCACTTTAAGTAAAAGCTTTATATCATTCTATGATCAACTTTTTTGCTACAAGCCAATAAGCAGCACGCCAAAGAAACGGTTCATTTTGGATTTTTGCTTTATAAATTTTCACCAAGCTAACTTGTATTGTCGTGTTTTATATTAGTTCTCTTTTTTATTCCTTTTTTTTTAGCATATGCTATGGGTTTAAAGGCATTTCTCCAGCAGGCAAGGCTTCTTCACACATCACTGCAGCATCTTTTCAAAGGAAAATAGCAATACTCTTTTCACTAACGCTGATTACAGAAGCGATCATAATCCTGATTACATTAACCCTTTTACGGCCTGCCGCAGATAGGATCACAAAGTGAGCGCACTGACTGTCGAGAAAAGGCCAAGCAAGACTGTCTAGCAACTAGCAAACACGAGACAGGCAGGAACGCTATATTTTTCATGTCTTTAGAAAGATTATAGGTTGCTGCGTCTCATATACTTTGCATTTCCATATAAATCCCTGATAGCGTAGACGTTGGCATCCACGGTGTCAGACCATTGTACCAATACATACGTTCATTTCTTCCATGTGTCACCTCTTACCTAAAATTAGATGGCACATTGGGAAATAGAGGTGAATCGCAGCCGTAACACTACTGCCATTAGCAATGGATGCATGTCCTATAAGTATTGATTATTTCCGTAATGGATTGACATCCGGCAACAATATATTTGGTCTCTTCCTCCTACACCTAAACCTGCCACAATATGATCAGATGCCGGTAATATGTACACTGTTACCTGAAGTTTATACATACCCAACCCTGGGCCATGTGGCACCCCACTCCTAGTAAAACAGTAGTTGCCCCATCTACTCTGCACCATCCTACAGTTTATATAAAATCCTCCTATCTAATGTAAATGATGACCTTGACCGTGTCACCCGGGTCAGAACATGGGTTAATTCACTGAAGCAAATGGTAGCGGGATATAGTGCAGAGAGTGGTGTGCAGACAAGCTGTACGTCATATATATCATTTATGTTAAGATCAATATATGGCTCTATTTTACGAGCGTCCACAAAGACGCACACAAATATCAATGCGTTAGGTAATTATACTTTTTATAAACCTAATATTTTTTAACTCTGCAATTATAACGTATGACGGATAGCTACTAAACCCAGGATAGCCTTCCTAGGAAATGAAGAGAATAAATTCAGCTGCTGCTGCTGCTTCCATAGGCTGCCAGCTATGGAGTCATATAATGGGTACAGGTACTGAATCAGGTTATAGGGGGTGGTATAGATAGGACGTAGGACTAAATGTCTATATTGCACCATCAGACGGTATTAGTCGTGCTCATATACAATCTCTGATGACTGGAACCTTGAATTCATTATGGCAGTTTTACAAAACAATATATATGAAGCTGAAGTCGTGGGTTACATAAAGTAGCCGTAGCAGTCGACTAATTCTAATAACGTATAGCATTAGGTATTGCAGTGACTTCAGTGCAATATATAGACATCTGGAATCCTTTACAGGTTGGCATGACTATATTAAATAGTGTCTAGCCCTTTAAAGCGCACAATAGTAAAATGCTGCACACAGTATACATTGAATTACTAGCAAATAATTGAATCAGTGAGTTTGCCACCCTGTACAGCACAGAAAGGAGGCAGCGCAGCCAGTGTTTGCTTTCAGAAGAGCCCCGAAATTCAATTATTCTTCAGGCAATCTACTTGTACTACCATTACTTTAGAAGCCAGCTGTCCAAGCCTTTTGCTGTCAAAGTGGCCCCCGGCTCTTTGCAGAACAATGTAGTGGCGCAGATTCACCTGGTGCATGAAGAGTTAACCCATCAATGGCATTGCCCTGTATCTTGGCAGACATAGCTTCCAGCATCACCTATCAACTCTGCTCGATAAGCTAGAGAGGGGAGGGGTTACCCCGGGCCTGAGCACGGGGGACGTCAGCCCCTGTAATTGGAAGATGTAAAACACTGTGTGATCAGTATTGGTTTATTGACATGTCCAAGGATTTCAGCTTCTATTGTGACGTCCTATTTATTCAGGTTTTTTTTTTTTTATTTTTGCTGTCAGATGCACACAAAAGTATGATTTATAAATGTAATATATATCATATAGATGACATATGAGGGTATGGATATAAAGTGTACGCGTCTACGTACATAGTGGATTCTCTATATTGGAAGCTGAGGATGCTAACAAAACATAGGACATGAAGAAACACCATTTACGACTGCTTACAGCCGAGACTGTGTATTATCCCGTATATATATATATATATATATATATATATATATATATATATATATATATATACTGCTGATATGTCCCTAGCCATGTATAGTAATTGCATTCGATCCCATGAGTTCCTGCTCCATGGAGCTGACAATCTAATATACCTACCGTAACACATAGCGCTCATGAAAAAAACTTAATTTTATAGGTGACACTAGATTTACGGCTGAAAATAAATGAGGGGTATGTAAAATTGGTGTCTCCCTTTTACCCTCAGCCACCATTTTTTGGTGTCATTGTCATTGCCGTCTCAGTTTATGCAGCAAGAAAATGTAATAGCACTCTACAGTACAGAAACATCAGGGTATTCCATGTAGTATAAGCTCTAATATCAGTCCAATCCCGCCGATACCAGGAAATGCCAATCAGCACGGCACACGGGGGAGCAGCAATGACAAGACTAAGGTGATTACACTTGGATTGCACAGGAGATGGACTATAGCAGGTCTCTGTAGATGCTTTACATTATGATGGATTGCATTGTTGATTGTGAGATCAGACGACTATGCTGGCCCATCAAGTTTCCCTTGTGCAGATGAACATACATTCCTCCAACGTTGGTTATAACACCCTAATCTTATAACATGTCTATATACGTCATACAGCGGGAATTTCATGTCTGTATATCATGGATATGCATGGATAAATGACTGACGTGTCTGTCATCTGTCGGTTTTACAGAATGTCTAGACCAGGAGACTGTGCTGGCCCATCACGTTTTCCTTGTGCAGATGTATATGCCTTCCTCCAATGCTGGTTATAGACATGTAATCTTATAACATGTCTATAGATTTCATACAGCGTGAATTTCATGTCTGTATATCGTGGATACGCATGGATAAATGACTGACATATCATCTGCCGTTCTTTTTAGAATGTCTAGATAAACTTGCATTTAGTGCGGTTCTACCAGTGATCAAAGAGGATCTGCCACCATTACTGACATGTCTGTTTTAGTAAATACTTATATTTGTACCGAAGTAATTCTATAACATATTTTCTTATTGCCCTCTGTTATTCCTCTTAGAAGTGTAGGAATAAAATGACAACTGGGCGTTACTAGTGTTCATGTCAAAGAGGTGTCTGATACCTTCAGCAATGACTGGACAATATAAGAATGTGCAGGAACATAACACCCAGTTGTCAATGTATTTGCAAATTTCTAAGATGAATAACAGAGTAGAGTTATAAGGAAAGATTCCCAGAATTGTAATTTCATATAGAATACAGACACACAGGTCTGCTAAGTTTATATGGATGCCGATAAACCATATGTATTAGATATAATATTTCATATTTAGTTACCTTAGTATAGAATCAATAGGCATCTCAGTTTGTCAGTATAATGGAGAGAGGAACAGGACATACATTGGAGAATTCTTAATTTAAAGGAGCACTCCAGTGAGTTTTTTGACCAAAAGACCACTCCCCTCAATGGTAAGAATTGTCTTCTCACAGTTTCTTTCCGTATCCTGCTTTTACCCTCTTCAATAAGTCACATGATCACAGTGATCTGTTTTTATAGCATGGGTTGTTGTGCAAACAGAAGGTCTCTGCCTGCTCCTTGCACTACCATGTGACTTCAGATTCTTCAAAGTCCCGCCCACCAGGTTTACTGGCCAAGTATATTGTCCCCTGCTCCTCCTCTGTTTCTTACACTATTTGCTCCTTATAGCTCTGCTCCCTCTTTCACATATTACCCATGGCCCCTCTCTGACATTAAGGTTACCATTCCCTCATTATCATTTCCACTGTTATCGGCAGGAGTTTGCAAAGATTTCAGGACTTTTAGTGACATCATCCGTACAATGTAAGGCCCTGCAAGGTGCATTTTAGTATTTGCAGGTCTACTTGACTACCTTAAAATAATCCAGAAATGTTAACGTCCTAAACTATTTCTTATCCCATTACATCAGATTCACAATGTCAAATGTCATGGTAGGACACATATAGAGTTATATGACGGTGCAGGTTAACCTGATTTGCAAAAGGTATTTGATAACGTATTTCCAAAAGGCATTTGAAATTTGCACTGAATTTCCCTAGACATTTAAAATTTGGGAAAATTAGATGATGTGCACAAAGTTCTATCACTTTACAAATCACCAGCCAGTCTGCACATAGAATATTGTGTACAATATTGGACACCAGTGCAAAAGAAAGACAATAGAGCTTGAGAGGGTTCATAAGAAGGAAATAGAAGTGATCAAAATTTGGGTAGTTTAGAAAAAAAACTACAATACATGTTTTTTCTCTACCATAAGAAAAATTGACTTTTACCTTTTAAGGGTTTTTGCCTTCTTCTGGATCAGCATTGCAGGAGAATTGGCTGAGGTTGATGGCCATATGTCTTTCTTCAGCTTTACAATTTGTATTACATGCTAAAAATCTGTGCATGCTTTGGAAGGGGTCTGATGTGGTTTTGAAAGCATGCACACTCTCTTTTCAGTGACCAAAGACGTTTGTCTACTGTAAAACATGAATTAAAACAGTGAGGAGGGGGTGGAGAGAGAGGCAGCTGCAGCTTCTTGCTCTGTTCTTCATTGAAACCACAGGAGGGGGCGAGGTGAGGGGGAACAGCAGAAAGCAGACTTAAGATTGGCTTACAGCACACTGAACAGCTATTACATTACACCTGTTTCCCAGTCTGATCATGCACACTGTCATTCAATTCAATACTATGGGACTGGCAGAGCTACCCAAGTATAGCATGGTCTTTAACCCGTTCCCAACACTGATGTAGGTATGTCATAATGTCCTGTGGAGGATATGGAGAAGGCCCAGGAGCTGAAGCCTCTACATCAGTGGTTCTTAACCAGGGTTCGATCGAACCCTAGGCCCTATGCACGGTTCATTTTGTGTACCAGTAAAAAATTATATACCTATGTATTGAATTTGGAAATAAATCATATTTGATTTATCTCTAAAGAAGGGTTCGGTGAATGTGCATATGAAACTGGTGGGTTCGGTGCCTCAAACAAGGTTAAGAACCACTGCCCTAAATATTCGGTGGGAGCTGTCACGTATTATTTGTATTATATGGTAACAACTGCGAGTAGTACCAGAACTGATTGTGGTTGTTAAAAAGTTAGCAGAAAGTCATATGTACTCCACAATGGCACCCCTAAAAATGTCAGCTTGCCCTGCCCAAAAAATAAATAAAATGCCCTTACAAAGCTCCGTAGGCAGAAGAATTTTTTAAAAAATTATGGGGGTCAAAATATGGTGATGCAAAGTAAAGTTTATTTTGAACATAACAAAAACTTAATAAATTTGGTATTGCCATGATCATATTGATACACGGAATAAAGGTAATCTTTCATTTTCATTACACTGTACTCTGTAAAATAATATTAAAAAAATTCCTAAATAACAAAATTTTAGATATCCCGGTGTCTGAACTATCAAGATAAAAAAGTATTTATCCTGTATGGTGAATAATGTAACGGATAAAAATTGAAATGTACACATAAACTTTTATTTATTATTCTTACGTATATAGCGCCATCATATTCCGCAGGGCTTTACAGACATTGACAGTCACTGTCCCATATAGGGCTCACAATCTACATTCCCTATTAGTATGCCTTTGATGTGTGGGAGGAAACCCACACAAACACGGGGAGAACATACAAACTCCTTGCAAATGTTTTCCTTGGCAGGATTTGAACCCAGGACTCCAGCGCTGCAAAGCTAACCACTGAGCCACTGCGCTGCCTTTTTCTTTGTTTGCATCTCCCACCAAAAAAAAAAAAAAGGTTAAAAAGTGACCAAAAAGCCATATGTATTCCATAGTGGCACAAATACAAATTTCAGCTTGTACTGCAAAAAAAAAAATCCTGTTACAGAACTCCCTAGACAGAAATAGAAAAAAAGATTATGATGGTCAGAATATGCCGATACAAAGAAAATTTTTGATTTTTTAAAAAAAGTATTAAAACATAGCAAAAACTTTATAAATGTAGTATCCACATGATCATAAAGATCTGCAGAATACAGCTATCCTGTCATTTTTATTGAAAGGTGTAAATACAAGACCCATAAGAGAGTGGCACAACTTCTGTAGAATTTTTGTATTGCTTCCCCGTACATTGCATAATGGTGCCATTAGGGAGGACACTTTGACCAGCAAAAAATAAGCCCTTATATGGGTCTGTGGAAATTTTTTTAAAAACGGTATGGCTTTTGGAATATGGTGGTGGTGGTGGTGGGGGGTAAAAATGAACACTCAAAATTTAAGATTGGCTGCCGTGGGAAGGGGTTAAAGGGATCCTATTATTCAGAAGCAATTTTTTGTCCCTAACACGTTGGAATAGCCTTAAGAAAGGCTATTCTTCTCCTACCTTTAGATGTCTTCTCTGCGCCGCCGTTCCGTAGAATCCCGGTTTTCGTTGGTATGCAAATGAGTTCTCTCACACCAAGGGCGTCCCCAATGCTGCCAGAGAAATCTCCAGTGCTGCCTCCATCTTCTTCAGGAATGTCCTCTTCCTGTGACTTCTTCTGGCGCAGGCTTTGAAACTTGTAGACCTTGTGCCTCGTGTAGAGCTGACTGCGCATGCCCACAGCCACAGTAAGTAAGCGGCCATTTTCATATGGGCTCTGCCCGAAGCCTACAAGTTTCAAAGCCTGAGCCAGAAGAAGACACAGGAAGAGGACATTCCTGAAGAAGATGGAGGCGGCGCTGGAGAGTTCTCTGGCAGCATTGGGGACGCCCCCAGTGCTGTTTGAGCACTGGGGCCCACCCCCAGTGCTGTGAGAAAACTCATTTATATACCGGTGAAAACCGGGATTTCTACAGAACGGCGGACATCTAAAGGTAGGAGAAGAATAGCCTTTCTTAAGGCTATTCCGACGTGTTAGGGACAAACAATTGCTTCTGAATGATAGGATCCCTTTAAATGACTGATCATGCAGTATTTAGCCCGTTTTATAAAAATGTGTCATCTCTCCACATTCCAGTGGTTTGCATATAAATCTCACTTTGGGTTTATTAGGAGTTTATACTACAGTAATATACACTGTATTTTAATGTGTAAAATAATATACTAAGATTATAGTAATATATTATGGAAAAAAAGATCTTTTAGTGCAGGAATACAAGGTACGAATAATTCACTAATACCGGAGAAGTTCCAGTTCAGTCATCTTCTAATTGGCGCCTTCTCCTTTGCTAGGATTACATTGGTATTGTGGCATGTGCAATACGGCCTTCTCTCCTTATAATAGGAAAATAATAGTTTCTCAGTTGGCGTGTACAGAAACGCATCTCATTACCGTAACATACACATTCTTAGCACATCTTCGTTCATGCCCTGTGAAATAGCGGTACATTTTTAATGGCTGGATATTTTTGCCATATTTTTTGCATGTAATAGTTACTATTTTACGCATTAACCAATAGGTCACCAGGCTGGACACATTAGCCCACATTTACTAAAGCTGTCTAGAAAGTAGACTCTACCGTCACATATTTGTCAGATCCATCGCAGTGCCTCATGTTGTGTCATAGATTTCCATGGTTTTATTCTTTTTGAAGGGGTTGAGCCATAAAATATTCATCCTCTATCCTAAATTGCTGATCGGTTGAGGTCTGATTGTTGGGACCCCCAATGATCCTGAGAAAGCGTGGTGTTTTGCAGCTGTGTGAAGGCAGCCGAACTCCTGGTGGTTTCCAACGCACCCCCATTCACTTCAATTGGAGCGCCAGAGATAGCCAACTGTTGTACTTCTGCTATCTCTACTTCTGCCATTACAGAGATTCTATCATTAGAGTTCCCTTTTTTAACTAAGTACATGTAGGAATAGTCTTAAGCAAGGCTATTCTTCTCTTACCTGTATTATTCTGATATGCGCCATTGTTCCTGAGAAATATCTTCTTTCTTCCATATGTAAATGAGTTTTCAGACTCTCCAGTGACACCTCAATCTTCTTCTCTGGACCGCCTCTTCTCCCACGTCACCATTGTGTCTTCATCCAAAAGCACCTATTACACATGATCGTCTGCCATTTTCGTTGGACATTTGCAGTCGGCCATTTTCCTGTGGCCAAACGGGAGAGGCCACAGGAAAATGGCCGATGGACATGCGCAGTTGGTGCTTTTGGATGAAGACACAAAGGTGACGTGGGAGAAGAGGCGGTCTGGAGAAAAAGATGGAGGCGTCGCTGGAGAGTTATGTGGGATGCCCCCAATGCTGTTTGAGCGCAGAGGAACGCCCCCAGTGCTGTCTGAAAACTCATCTACATATGGAAGAAAGAAGAAATTTCTCAGGAACGGCGGCGCGGATCAGAATAATAAAGTTAAGAGAGGAATAGGCTTTCTTAAGGCTATTCCTACATGTACTTAGTTAAAAAAGGGAATTCTAATAATAGAATCCCTTTAAAGTAAAAGTGAGCAGGGTGTGTAAGCGTCCAGTAGGGGTTCGGCTACATTCTCAGTCGGGTTAAATCACCCCTCGTTCTTAGGAACAGTGGTGTCAGACCTCCCCCCCCCCCCCATCAGCAATTTATCCCTTATCCTATGGATAGACCATAAATATTTTCTATGGCATGACCCTTAACCCATCTCTTGGTTGGCTGTAGATCAGTATTTTGTGCCAATAATTTGTGGCAAAAGAAAATTTGGTGCAAATTATGACTCCCCTTAAATATCCGACCAAGCAGAAATAAATGGGCTGGTGCACCATGTCCAAACTCATAATAAACGTGTCCAAAACCAGATGTCCCAAAAAAGTTCGAAAAAATGCCAAAAAATCCAGGCGCAATGATATTAATAAATGTGGGAGATTGTAACAATCGAGCTGAGAACTATTAACTCAGGAAGGGTGTTTCAGCCTGTGGATTAAAGTAAGGGTCAGTTCACATCAGGGTTGTCACTGGAAAAGAAGAATGGACTAAACAGTAACGACAGATCCACCTAATGACGGACACCAACAGATCCTGACTATAATGGGGTTCGTTAGGTAACCATTATGGCTACTGTCATTTTGATAGATGAAAAAGTCCTCCATGTTGGACTTTTCTATCTGCGATTTTAGACGGACTGAATTTAGGCGATGAACGTTTCACATCTGCCTGAAGGTGCTGGTGCGAACCCCCATCATAGAGTCTGTCTAAAAACTGCACAATGACGGAGGATATAGCGGATACCTGATAGACCCCATTATAGTCAGTGTCCGTTATTAGCGGATCCATCGCTACTTTCCAGTCCATTCTTCTCGATCCTGTGATGGTACAGAAGAGCGGATAACGTAGGCGCTGATGTGAACGTACCCTAAAGCACGTCAGAAATTTAGAAATGATCCTATAGTGATAAAACCTTATATAAAACCAGAACAACCTTTGTATATCGGAGGAGTAGCGGAGGAAAAGAAATGTCGGGGCCATAAGGTAACATAAGAATTCAGTATCGGCGTCATACCTCAGTGATCTTGCTGAAATCATAAAAATTGACTTGTCCTAAAAGCAGTCTCTGCTGATTATATGTGTGAACTGCTGGTTAGAACAGGACAGTTCCAGAGTCCAGGGTAACAGCCCTTCTAATTACCATTGACTTCTTCATTAATATTATTGACATCTGAATTTATCTTGACCCTTAGGTTGGGGTTACAAGTGTCACATCATGTAGCCGCCGCTTTGCAGTTACACCAAAATTGACAAAATGTTTCCCAAGTTGCCTTCGGCAAAAAGATAAAAGGAAATGTAGAAAAACCTCTTTTTGCACCCAATATAATAAAAAATTCCTGTATTTTAATAAATCACAAGGTAGAATGTTTTGTACATGTTTGTGTTTTGCCGTGGTGGCTAGTTTTCTAGGGGCGCATTCACACGATGTAACATGCCGCGTGATGTGGCACGTATACGGCGTGTGAGAGTTTGCGCGCCGTAAAATGTCCCATTGATTTCAATGGGAGTTAGGATCGTATACGCCACAAAATCACGGCGCAAAATAACGCAGCGTATACGATCCTAAGTCCCATTGAAATCAATGGGAGCGTTTACGGCGCGCAAACTCTCACACGCCGTATACGTGCCACATCACGCGGCACGTTACATCTTGTGAATCCGCCTTTAAAGTGACAGCAGCCATATTGGTGGTAGCTTCTCAGCAGCGGTTAATGAATTGTACTATAAGGGTATGTTCACATGGCAAAATTTTGGAGCTGGAGTTTGCCGGAAAAAATCCACCTCTCAGTCGTTTCAGTGGGAGGCAGACACTGAAAAATCAGCTAGTGGAAGAAAAAAATTGTCCTGCCCAATCTTTGGGTGGATTCCGAGGTCCCGAGCAAGTGAATAGGAGTAGGAAATATTTCTGCTGATGGTAGAAAGGTTTGTAAGGTCGGGGCCCCATGGGACGGAAATGCCACAGTGGAAACATGGCGTTTTACAGTAAGGGATGGGATTCTGGAGAAAACCCATGCCCACTTTGCGGTAAAAACCGAGTGGAAATGACTTGTATCGAGGGGTTAACTCTTAAAAGGTTTATTCAGACTCCTTAGAACAACTGGCACCCCCACCAGTCAGCTGATAAGGGGAGTCACCTGCATATAAACTATACAGTGAAGGGAGCAGAAAGCAGATGGCTCAGTCCACTGTGTCAAGGCTATGCAGCTCAGCAGCCATTTATCGGCCCTTCATAAATCGTGACACTATTTAGTCCACCAAAGTAACGGACACTATAATGGAAACCCAAAGGACCTCACTATAGTCAATGGGAACAAAATCAGGATGTGGTTGTGTCTGTCATGTGACACATCTGTCTGCATATAGCGTTCCGTTTTCTGTTCCTACCTATAGAGATGTGAATCCAGCCACTGTAGATTTTATAGCCATTGAGGATTGTATGCGCTTCCACCCTATCTAGGGAAGACATGACATTCTGCATTTGATTTATTTACTGTATCCTCACCAGACTGGGACACGTGGAAAACAAACCTCGGCGGTGTGAAATCTAAGCTTTATTATGTTCACATTGATTATACTCAGCGGATGTTAAATTATTTATACCCTCATAGCCCATGATACTCTGCCTGCGGTGCTTTAGGGCAGTGGTTGTGATGGCACAGTGTGTACCCCTGGGGATAGCTGGATGTATCACAGTGAGAGTCCCCTGCCCCTAATGGTGACGAACCTCTAGAAAAAAATGTGGTTTGGGGTGAACCCGATATTGTAAGAAAATCCCTATGTATCCGGGATTTTAAGAACTTAGAGGCCACACTGGAACACTATACTGTTTGGGGTCCACTTTGGGACATTACACTGTATGGGAGACATTATACTGCATATAAGGGCCACTATAGGACATTACACTGTATGCGGCCATTATGGGACATTATACTGCATGTAAGGGCCACTAAGGGACATTACATTGTATGGGAGACATTATGGGACATTATACTGCATGAAGTGGCCACTATGGGTCATTATACTGTATGGGACATTATACTACACTAGCTGGTACCCGCGACTTCGTCTGCGGTGATTGTAGAAGTGGGTATATACAGGCGGGGGTAAGGTTTTCGTAGTGTGTATAAGGAATGGGATCTGAAATGTAAGTTTGTATCTTGTTTTTGCTGTAATTCAGAGAATACGTGAGACTTTTGTGTTGAAGTTACTTTGTATTTGAGCTGCTATATATATACGGTGTTGTGAGAAACTTTACATAGTGACTTTGGGACAGAAGTATTTGAAGTTAACCCTTTCCCGCCGATGGCATTTTTTGATTTTCGTTTTTGACTCCCCTCCTTCTAAACCCCATAACTTTTTTATTTCTCCGCTCCCAGAGCCATATGAGGTCTTAATTTTTCCTGGGACAAATTTTTCTTCATAATGCCACCATTATTTATTCTATATAATGTACTGGGAAGCAGGGAAAAAATTCAAAATGGGGTGGATTTGAAGAAAAAATGCATTTCTGCGACTTTCTTACGGGTTTTGGTTTTACGGCGTTCACTGTGCAACCAAAATGACATGTCCCCTGTATTCTGTGTTTCGTTACGATTCCGGGGATACCAAATTTATATGGTTTTATTTACATTTTGACCCCTTAAAAAAAATCCAAAACTGTGTTAAAAAATTATTTTTTGAAAACTCGCCATATTCCGACAGCCGTAACTTTTTTATACGTCCGTGTACGGGGATGTATAGGGCGTCTTTTTTTGCGGGAACGGGTGTACTTTGTAGTTCTACCATTTTTGGGAAATGTTATTGCTTTGATCACTTTTTATTCAAATTTTTAGCAGAATCAAAACAGTGAAAAAATGGCAGTTTGGCACTTTTGACCATTTTTCCCGCTACGGCGTTTACCGAACAGGAAAAATATTTGTATAACTTTGTAGAGCGGGCGATTTAGGACGCGCAGATACCTAACATGTATGTATTTCACAGTTTTTAACTACTTTTATATGTGTTCTAGGGAAAGGGGGGTGATTTGAATTGTTAATCCTTTTTATTGATGTTTTTAATATTTTTTTTACTTTAAAAAAATTTTTTTTTTTTGCATTTATTAGACCACCTAGGGGTATTGACATGGGTGGGTGGTGTCGCGGATTGTCAGAGCGATGGGGGCAAACATGGCTGCTCCGGAGCGTTAAAGAGCGCCTCCTGGAGTATCGTTAAGGTGAGGGGCAAAGTGGTAAAGTATATGTATATGAGATTGTGTGGGGTTAGGGGCGAGGCTGCAGAGGGCAATATGAATTTTGTGGCTTGCTATGGTCCAAAGTGTGTGAGATTGCAGAGATGGTGGTGCGAGTTTGGGTTTTGTGGGGGTCCTGGCACAAACGTATGTGCACTATTGTGACGAAAAGTAGCCTATTGTTTAATCGAGTGTAATAACTATGTTTGTGGAAAATTTCAGCCAAATCGGTGGAGCAGTTTTTGCGTGATTGACCGCCAAACATCCGAACATCCAAAGGGTCCTGGGAAAAACGTATGTGAGCTATTGTGACGAAAAGTAGCCTATTGCGCCATCGAGTGTAGGGACTATGTTTGTGGAAAATTTCAGCCAAATCGGGGTCCAAAGTGTGTGAGATTGCAGATATAGTGGTGTGAGTTTGGTTTTTGTGGGGGTCCTGGGAAAAACGTATGTGCGCTATTGTGACAAAAAGTAGCCTATTGTTTAATCGGGTGTATTAACTATGTTTGTGGAAAATTTCAGCCAAATCGGTGGAGCGGTTTTTCCGTGATTGAGGAACAAACATCCGAACATGCAAACATCCAAACACACAAACCCACAAACTCACAAACTTTCACATTTATAATATTAATAGGATAGGATGGGGTTCACTATGGGACTTTATACAGCATGGAGGGGCCACTATGGGACATTACACTGTATGAGGCCCACTATGAGACATTATACTGCCTGCAAGGGCCACTATGGGGCATTATACTTATTCTATTGACATTTTTAAGGGATCACTACTTTGGGGGTACTCGGTTGGGACATTTTCTCACCAGGGGAGAAAATTATTTGGATTTGGAGGTCACGGGGTTACAAGTGGAGTGCACAGCTATGCTTCTGCCATAGACATCTTCAGTGGATGCAAAACGCTGAATACAGTAAGACATAGCAGATTTTGGTAACGTTTTCTAATGTGAAATTATTTATTGGTTGTCTGGTCTGGGTCCTGCTGTAAATTGTTTTGTAAACTGGGGTCTGTAGTAATTTTAGGGTGCTTAAGTTGGGGTCTATACTGTTTATAGGGTCTTTTTAGGGGATTTGTATTTTCCTGGCGTTCTGGATCTGTATTTTGTGGGTCTGGTGTCTGTATTTTTATGCAATCAAGAGAACTGAACTTATTTTCCAGGTGTTTTATTGGGGGTCTGGTCCTGGTTTTGGATCTGCATGTATTTAGAGGTTTCTGTTATTGTATTTGTTAGGGTATCTGTATTAGGCGTTCTGGTCTGGGATCTGAACTTTTGTGGGCTGGTGTCATTTTTACAGGTTTAAGGTCCATACTTACTTAGGGAGGATTTTTTTAGTGACTCTGATCTTGGTTCCCTCTAATTTTAGGGGATTGCTATTCATTTTCGGTTTTGTATGCGTTTAGGGGATCTGTATTCATTTTTGTGTGTGATGACGTGGTCATATGTATTATTTGTGATTCTGAAGGGTGTCAAATGTACTATTTGTGATTCTAAAAGGGGCCATGTATACTATTTGTGAATTTGAAGGGGTCATATATAATATAAGTTATTGAAGGTTGTCATATGTACTACAAGTGACTGAAGGGGGCTATATTTACTAGTTGTGATTCTGAATAAGGCCATGTATACTATTTGTGATTTTGAAGGGGTCATATGTACTACAAGTTGTCGAAGGGCGTTATATGTACGATTTGACATTCTGAAAGGGGTTATATGTACTATTTGTGGTTCTGAAGGCGGTTGTATGTACCACAAGTGACTCTGAAGGGCGTCATATATACAATTTGTGATTTTGAAGGGGATCATATGTACTAGTTGTGATTCTGAAGGGTGTCATATGAACTATTTGTGATTCTAAAAGGGTTCATAAGTATTACAAGTGACTCTGAAGGGCGTCATATGTACAATTTGACATTCTGAAGAGGGTTTTAGGTACTATTTGTGGTTCTGAAGGCGGTCATATGTACTATAAGTGACTCTGAAGGGCGTCATATGTACGATGTGTGATTCTGAAGGGCGTCATATGTACGATGTGTGATTCTGAAGGGCGTCATATATATGATATGTGATTCTGAAGGGCGTCATATGTACGATGTGTGATTCTGAAGGGCGTCATATGTACGATATGTGATTCTCAAGGGCGTCATATGTACGATATGTGATTCTGAAAGGTGTTATATATACGATATGTGATTTTGAAGGACGTCATATGTACGATATGTGATTTTGAAGGGCGTCATATATACGCTATGTGATTCTGAAGGTTGTCATATGTACGATGTGTGATTCTGAAGGTTGTCATATGTACGGTGTGTGATTCTGAAGGGTGTCATATGTACGATGTGTGATTCTGAAGGTTGTCATATGTACGATGTGTGATTCTGAAGGTTGTCATATGTAGGATGTGTGACTGAAACACCATATGTCAGAGACACGTTCATAATTTTGCATGACATGATGCGGACAAAGCTTTCTGTCCCCTCTGTGAGAAGTTGTGAGGTGCAGGCAGTAATAAGCATGGTGATAATCCCTGTCACTACTCCTGGGTATAATCTTTACATGTGTGCTAGGAGGGGGGAGCACAACAGGTGTCTGACACAAGTCACAGAGAATGTACACACTATATACACTATATACACTATATACAGTACAGGAGGACGGCTGGTGTGACTATGAGCAGATATTAGGGATAGGTGAAGGGGAGACAGGAGAGAGGGAAAGGTAGAGAAGAGAAGGAGGGGAGAGGAGGAGAGGGGGGAGGGCAGTGTGATGGAGCGCACTGATGGAGGGATGCAGCCGCGGTAGCTAGAGCCGCTGTCACCCCTCGGGGAGGAGGAGGCTGAGGGTCGGGGCTGTGTGTGTGTGTGAGAGCGGACGATGACGGCTTCCCCCACACCGGGCGCGGAATGACCATACGGACATCACGGGGCCGCTGCCCGGAACATGGCGCCCACCAAGCCCGGCTTTCAGCAGGACCCTTCCCGCAGAGAACGGTAAGAGAGGCCGCGGATGGGGCAGGCCCGAGTGTCTGCGGATAGCGGTGTACGTGCAGCTGTGTGGAGATGACACCCATGACATGGAGCAGGGGCAGACACAGCGCCCCCGGGGGGGATGCGGCACATGTGTCACACAACTGCAGCCATGTACTGGGCGAGTGCAAGCCCTGACAACAAGGACTGTACTGGTCCCAGGACAGAGCCCGCACAGTCCTGAGGATAAGGTATAGCCTGAGTTTCCATTGGTTCTGCTAATCATGTGATTGACAACCTGACAAGTTGTCAGCCATCGTCACCCTGTCATATAGGCGATTGCATCGGCGCCACTGATCAGATATCGGTATCATCACGTATACGGAAATTTACGGTTTGTCATATTGACCCCAGCTCCAGTATCTTGTCTTTCTCCGTACATTCAGGAACTTTTCTGACCAAGGTTGTTAAAGTTTTACCCCCAATGTAGCAGAGGTGACGGTCACCGCGTCTAAGCGCTAGTTCACATTGCTTGCGGTGACATGCTTTCCGCAGGGCTGTTTTCGGCAGAATGTACAGAAGCCCCATCTGGAGGGATGAGACAAATTTTTGTAAAACATCTGCTTCTAAAATGAAGTATCACTAGCAGCGATCTGTATACAGGTCCTATATGAGGTTGAGCGATCAGGATCAGGAAAGATCGGATCACGGTCGGCAATTGAGCAAATTTCATGATTGGGATCGGCTGGAAAATGATTGAAAATCAGATTTTAAAAACGATCCTGAAATCTCAACCCCAGTCCTATATAGTATATACAGTATATAGGTGCGTTATGCTTTTAATGCTTGGTTCACATGGAGTTTTTGGCTAAATCCCCCCCAGAAATATTCCTGCTGAGGGCAGTGAGATTTCCTGCTCCCATTCACTTCAATGGGAGGTTTGGGTGGAATCTGACTGAAGATCAAGGGGGACGCTTGCGAAAAATGAAACTGACGTGAATAAGAGGGGGCATTTTTGCATTGCAGAAGTTGAGCCTAATAAGCCGGTGGTGTTGGTTACAGGCTGTGGTCTGGGTTATTAAGCGGTGGTCTGTCCTTATCCGGGCTAGCGTTACTCAGAGGACATGTAAAAAAAAAATTTCCATCAGTCTTCAAGGGCTGGGGGCTCTGCTGACCACTAGGACAAGGCTTCTGTTCGGACATATTATGAGGAGGGGTCTGAATGTAGCAGTGGTGGGGCATGCCCATTGTCGCCACATTCAAAGACCAATGTAGAGGGCCGAGCACTGTCCCCATAGTCATTGACAATGTGCCCACTTGCCCACCACCTCATTCAGACTTATCCTCACTGCAGTCGAGGAACAGGGGCCCAGGGCCCTCCTAGTTGACAGTGGAACCCCGTTGGTCCTGAGTCACCCATTTGAATGGGGCAGTGGTTGACCTTGCTCTATGAGACTACCGGTGTAGCCTTCAGAAGACGTGGGACCTCTTTTCTCGTGAATAATAGATGCCCCAGCTATCCCACCCCCTCCTATGGAGACGTGATGAGTTTTGATCTTGGGATAAAAGGAATGTATGGTCAGAAAAATGTTATTTGTCATGGTTCTGTTTTCTCCTGTGTTTTTCGTTTTCCATGTACCTGACTCTATGTTATATCTTAAAATATTGCTGTATTCACATTGGCCATGGGCGCTCACCAGACCGAGACTATCTGCATGGAGAGATCACTTACATCTCATCATCATTAACAGGATTACAATGACAGATAGCACCTCTATATACGGTAGATAGCCCAGGATCCATCACAATAGATCACCCATCACGGGTACAGCTCACTTCCTCCCCCTTCCCCGCACATTGCCCTCTGCACAGGTCCCATCGTATGCCCTCGGCACACTCTCAAAGGCGTTGTTTTCTTACACTCATGTGTTTACTGTAAGGGTGCTGAATTTGATGTGGAATCCGCTTCAGATTCAGCGCTGAAAAAAAACCTCCCATTGACTTCAATGGGTTCCTTAAAAGGAACAGATGTCTGCACTGTTGTCCGAAACCTTTATAAATGGTGCCTAGTAGGACTACACACTAGATATGAAGACGTATGTTTAAGTTATTTTATAGATACTCACATACATAGTGTGATCATTATCCATATAAATGGATGCCCGCTGTTTGGATACATCTACTGTTGTTTAGATACCTCTACCCTGTGGGAACCTTCTCTTGGGCCAGAGCCAGGGTAGCTGCAGACTGTGACTCTCATTATGGTGGATTTGGTTTGACCAAAGCCATCAGGTTGGGTAGTCTGGAAGCTCAAGGTAAAGAAGTGTTCTAGAAGATTTGACCCTGAATTTGGTGATGGCACATGTAAGTGCACCTTTAAGGGTACACAACTCTTTTGGCCCAGCTGGGACACATAACAAGGAACTTTTATATGTCCGATCAGATGTCCATCATGACACAGTGCACATCCCAATTTTTTTCATTTATGTGTTCACTTTGTCCTTTACATACCACAGGATCTCCTCCAGGTCTAATGGGGTTTGCGTGGCGATCATGTTCCGCAACTTCCTTACAATCCTAGTTCCTCCTTCCTGCCTAGTGACTGCAGGACCTTCTGGTTCAGAGGGTTGGCGAGGGCTTGTGGTAGACTGAATCCTTGTGCACTTTTTTGCTAGCGCTTGGGTGGAGAAAGCTTTCAATTACTTGTGTTACATTCACACCAGCGTCTTGACGTCTGTTCTTCTGCTTCGTCACACGACCATAAGGGTCCCATTCACGCGGAGTAAAATGGTGTGGAATTTCAGGGCTGAAAAAAATGCCTCCCATTGACTTCAATGGGTTCTTTTGGAACCCAATGAAGTCAATTGGAGGTTCTTTTTCAGTGCTGAAATTCCACACCAAATTCCTCACCATTTTCCTCCATGTGAATGGAAAACCGGTCTGTCTAATGACATCCAACAACAGATCGCGAGGAACCCCGTTGAGGTCCGTCTGGTGTCCAATACTTTTTTAAGGAAATCGTGGGACGGTAAAGTTGCACTTGCAGAATTTTTTGGACTGAGATGTCTGTTAGACTCTGGAAACTTGGGTGGGGTATGAACGTAGTTTTAGGGATACAATGCAGCAACTATAACCGTCGTCTCACCATGCACTGTTGCGGTTATCTGGCGTTTTTCGGTAGAAGTGCGGTTCCCTCCTAGCTTATGAGCACTGCCTGCGGCGAAGGCTGAGCGTCTTTCATCACACTTGTGCCGTGTCTTTCATTATAGATTGGCTCAATAACTTGTTGTCTGGAGACACTTGAGGGTGTCAGAAACTTTGTAAATGGAGATGAATGTTTCCTGTTGCACGAATGGTGACGTTTCAGCGCTACCTGCGAGCAGATCAGTATTCAGAGGCTTCATCCATAAAACAGAATTGGGAAGAGCTCCCTCTTAGTAAACAGTGTCTACAGATGAATCCTATAACCACGTCCTGAATTTTTCTTATTGGAAACGACAGTCTCTGATCCCAGGTCTTCCCCGGCATATTTCCATTTCAGTTTTTTATTGCATTTGCCACTGCCAGCTCTGTGGGATGATTCCTTATGTGTATCCGACACTCATCGTGTATTATTTATAGGGTTATAATGAACATCGTCTTCACTATGGCTCTAGATTATAAGCCCTATATTTTCTGTAAACTGCTCTTTCTGCCACACAATTATAGCGCCATGCTAATAAACATAAATATGTATTATGTATATAGTATTGCCTATAGATGTCAGAGGAGACATAGTGCTGGTAGCTACCCAGTCCTAGCTTAGGCCCCTGCTACATCCATGGATTTCCTTCAGAAATAGGAGCAGATCCCATTAGAAGAAAGTGGGAATTTTACATTCTTACTTGAAGATATATGATGTTGTGTTGCCTCTTGGCCTCTGAATAGTCATGTTGATTTATTTATTTTTTTTGCGTGCTTGTGGAACTACAAGTTCAGAGCTCAGTGGATGTCCTAAGTAAAGCATGTTCTCTTCCGTGTTTCCTCAGTAAGATAGTTTTTTTCTTACATCTCAATATCTACTGTAAAGCAAACTGCTGCAGTTACAGCAACTGATTCAGAAGATGGCTTCCCTTCATAATCATACAAAGTAAATCTACATTCACATTTACACCGTTGTCTACGTTTGAGACTCTTAGGGTAAGTTCACACAGGGTTTTTTGGATCGGATTCTGGTCCAAAAAACGGGTAGCCGCGACTGAATGCTGGTGCACTTCGCCGACATCCAGTCGCACACTCTGCTCCGGATTAGGCCCAATGAATGGGACTAATCGGGAGTAGGGAGTGTCTTCAGGCCGTTGCGAGGCAAAACACTTCTTGTTCTGGCTCCCGGAAAAAACACCTGACCGGCTTCCATTGATTTCAATGGGAACCGTCTTTTTGGTCACGATTTTGAGGCGAATACGGCCTCAAAATCCTGACCAAAAATCTCTGTGTGAACTTACCCTTAGGGTGCATTCAGATGGAAGAAAATGGTGAGGAATTTGGTGTAGCATTTCACGCTTGAAAAAAAAAGCCTCCCATTGACTTCAATGGGTTCCTTTGAAGTTCCACCCCAAATTCCTCACCATTTTCCTCCGTGTGAATGGACCCATAGTGTCCACCTGAAAATCGGCAGAGTGAAATAGGGAAAATTGGACTCTGTGTGTTACCAACAGACCAGAATACTAGAAATGTGACACTAATGTGAACCAAGTGGAAGTAGAATGAAAAATATAATATAAAAATAAATGAAATCCCGTCAATATTTGGTGGGACCGCCCTTTGCCTTCCGTCAATTCTTTTCGGTACACTTGTAAACAATTTTTGAAGGAACTCGGCAGGGAGCTAGCACAGATCTCCTATGGATATAGGCTTACTCCAATGCTTCTGTTATGTAAATGTATAGAGAATTATGGTCTGCTTATCTCTGATGATTTCAGCATTGATTTTTGTATTTTCTGACTTCCTTGCTTGTGAAGCTGCAAGTTCAGAGCTCAGTGAGCGCTCCTTGTAAAGCATGTTATCACTCCCTTCTTTCCAGTATATCTGTATCTTTTTCCCTTTAGTTCCACTAGCACATCTGTGAAATATTTTTTTATTTCTAATGAGTGACACCCATCTCGGTGTAGTAAATATACTGCAATTACTATACATATAATCTGTTATTATTTTTATATGACTATTGATGTCAATTGAATAAAACAAGAATGAATTTCTTCATACAGATATCTTATGTGGTTCCAAAGGCAATGTCATGCATGCAGTACCTGTACCAACCCAAGGGGGCAGTAAAACCTACCTGCATTATGAGCTCATACCCTCTTTACGAGAGGTTTATTAGCATCATTCGAGAAGATTGGAGCATTTTTCATTTACGACACTTTAGCTTTGAAGGTCATGAGCACAAATATCTTCCTTATATAATTTAGAAAGCAGAAAATGTCTTTCGGTCTTGTAAACATCGTGTTCGTAGATGGTGCGGCAGTGCGGTACGCCCCGGATAACTATCAGCAATTAACACTGGCCATGTAGTGCGAGCGTCTAATGGGTTGCCATGTGCTGGCGAGTCTACGCTTTAGGAATTTCATAGGAAGTGTCCCGCACGGAGGCTTCGGTAATAGCAGGACCATGTCCATGGCAACTAGTGATCAGCTTATAGCAGTCTGCTGCATTTACACCCATGGAGCAACAGGTGATTGGTTGCTCTGGGTTATAACATGGGTCCTGGTCTACCATTTTTATAGACTCCTTATATTCTGCAAATGGTTTAACAAAGGGACCTCACTAATGAAACTTTAATGATGACTTTCTAATAGATACTAGCATAGGCGTATTGAAGGATGACCATAGCACAGTATGGCTGGCACATAATGGGGCAGTCCCTTGGAGTATCCAAACTGCATAGGTGGGTATGACTTTTGACTTATATCACCTCCACCAAGATGAGCATCATTTATCAGGAGCTGCTCCACTGACTGATTTTTTCTGTAACCCCCACCCTTCCTGAGCAATTGCATTAGTTTTGGTGCCTGACATACTATTTAGTCTCTGTACTGTCAGGTGGGTGGGCTCAAGCAGGAGCAGACAAGGGGTGTAATTCTGAGCTCTGACACTGGCTGCCTCTGATTGGAGCTCTGAATCACCCCGGTGGGTATGAAGGGTGGCATATTCCCATCTCGGCAATGTTTGGCCCAGATGAAAATATCTCCCTAAGGGTCCATTCACACGGAGTAACGCGAGGCGTTTTTTGTGCTTATTTTGTGCTCATTTTTACGGCCGTAAAAAGACGTTTCTATTGAATTCTATAGTAAAACACGCCTGTATTTTTACGTCCGTAATTTTACGTCCGTAAAATAATGGACGTAAAATTACGGATGTAAAAATCCAGGCGTATTTTACTATAGAACTCAATGGAAACGTCTTTTTACAGCCGTAAAAATAAGCACAAAATAAGCACAAAAATGCTTCGCGTTCGTGTGAATGGACCCTTAAGACCTCAGACTCTGAAACATATCCAGAATCTAGATTTGTCTTCTGATTTCATCAAGACCCCAGACCTCTAAAAAAAAATTTTGAACCCAGAATTAACTCCTGAAATGAATGGAAATCTCAGATCAAGTTCTTGAAATTAATTTGGATCCTTGAAATGAATGAGACTCAACTCATAAAATTTATTCATACCAAAGCCTGATCAGACCTCACATCAGATTCCTGAATGACCTTGTATGCTGGGCCCTGGCAATAGTTCACTCTAGATGGCAGATCTACCGTCATAAATGCAATAGATCAGGGGTAGGGAACCTTCGGCCCTCCAGCTGCTGTGACACTACAACTCCCAACATGCTCCAGTCACTTCCATGGGAGTTCCAAGAACAGCAGAGCCAGTATGCATGCTGGGAGTTGTAGTCTTGCAACAGCTGGAGAGCCGTACGTTCCCTACCCCTGTATTAGAGGATACACTGCCGTCTTCAAAAGGACATATGATGGCTGTCTACCATGGTGTATATATCTGGTGTCCTGGTCCACTGCTCACCAGTTAAAGGGGCTCTCCATGTCCGTTTTTCCTTGACTTTGTAGACCAGTTATGCTCTTGGTTCCTAGGTTTTGGTGGTCTTGTGTACAGTACAAACCAAGTTTTCAGTACAGATGTGTTTTTTGAGTGAATACCCAGAACTGTGTGAAAACCCACAAGGGACATTTTCAACAGTTTTTAGTAGCCAAATGGTGATCTGGTTTGGCAAAATGGTTATTTTTAGAGACTGTGTATTGTAAAAGATGGAAAGTGGAACCAACCCTAGTTAGTAGGATCCAACTTCAAGCCTAGTAACACTAGTAACAATAATAGGGGTGAAATGGTGGCCCAAATGAATGGGCGTAGTCGGGAGGGAGTGGATTCACCTCGCGACATCCACCTGAAGAATGAGCATCTCGCTTCTTTTTTTTTGGAAGCCGGAACAAACGGTTCTCGGAAAAAAGAACTGACCGGCTCCCATTGATTTCAATGGGTACCGTTTATTTGGTCAGGATTTTGAGGCGCATTCCGCCTCAAAATCCTGACCAAAATACCCAGTGTGAACCCAGCCTTACATATAAGGCTAGGTTCACATCTGCATTCGGGTTTCCGTTCGGGGTCTCCCCATAGACATGGGGTCCTCATGGTTTCCACTCGGTTTCTACCAGAAAAGGGCAGAGAGGAATCCTTAAGATGGAATTTTTCAAGTGGAGAGGGGAACGGATCTCAGCGTTAGATGGTCGGCTAATCCCACCAAAATTGTCCGCTACTGTTTGTAATGAAAGTTTGCAAAACTTTTTTTTACACCTGAATCTAAAATGCTTTACAAATCATCAAAACTTGAAGCTAAATTTTCCTGAATCAATCTCATGTGAATATTATGTGAGTCGTTCTTTACAGAATGGAATAGGAGTTTTTTGTAACTTGTCTATGTACATATATATATATATATATATATATATATATATATATATATATAGTTACATTTGTGCATCAATATTCTTGCTCACTAAATTGAACACCATAGGGCCCCTTCACACGGCGTAAGCGCGGTACTCATTTAGACACGTATACAGGTGTCCGAGCACGGTGCTTCAAAACAGAGCCCATTGATTTCAATGGGAAGCGCGCGTATATCGGCATATACATGCACTTCTGTGTATACGTGTCTAAATGAGCGGCGCGCTTATGCCGTGTGAAGGAGCCCATATAATTTTTCTGTTATTAAGAGCTTAATAAATGTCCACATATTATAATGTGTTTGTACTGTATATGTATTAGAATGTGTTGTTATACTTCTTCTTACTACATTATAAGGACACCTGTCTGATTCGTTCCTCATAGGGACACCCTATATAAGACCATATAATAAGACCATTACATAGGTGTATTTAGGAGCAGTTTGTAACTATAGTTGTCACTTGACTTGTCTTAAACATATGAATAAATATCCATCTGTCGTATAATGAATATGTGTTACATGCATACACACGAACACACACACACACATATATATATATATATATATATATATATATATATATATATATATATATATATATATATATATCTCAAGACTGAGTCACAAGTAAATACGTCCATACATATTTATATCGGGATAGAAATCTTTAAGATGGAATTAATTTCCTGGGAAAGCTTCTCGTCCCCGCGCCACAGCGCTCTCTTTATCACCTGTCGCCATTTGGTGTCGGCAGAAAGTAAATCAAAGTGTTGCAATTTGTTATTCTGCTGCACTTGAGGAGCTGAAGCTAAATAACACACGGCCTGAAATTCTGATTGAAGTTGTAGGAGGGGGATCTTTTAATTTAATGCCCTTTAATCGCGCTGCCTGCTCGGCTTCTGGCATTTGAAAGGTTGTAGCTAAGGAGAGATTTTATTTAACCCCTTCCCGACTAAATGTGGTACACTGCTGGATGGTCCCGACAACCAACAGGTATTATTGGTTTATTAGTTCATTTTTTGCTAGTTAGTTTACAGCTGATATCAGGGGGCCGTAATACAAACACGTTTTAGACCTGCTATGGGCACCACGATACCTGGACCTCTTGGGGGACCTTAGGATTCTGTGGTGATGCTTTTAGATGCAAACTAAGGAAGTGGTTGGCCATGGAGTAGACCTTTTTGCCCTATCCATAGGAAAGGTCGTCAACGACAGTTCGGTGGGGGTTCAATACCCTCAGTTGACGTGCCATCCTCTTGTCGTGTTCATCGGTCATATCCTATTAAATGAATGGGATTGGCCTCGTGTACCAAGTATAGCTAAATCCCTCATGCCGGACCTCAGTGTGATATCTATGAGCCTAAGGGTATCATATCAATTTCATAGTCCAGCAAAACCCTAAGGCTGAGTTCACACGGGGTATTTTGTTCAGGATTTTGAGGCCATATCCGCCTCAAAATCCTGACGAAAAAGACGGCGCAATTCTTTTTTTTTCTGGGAGCCGTTTGTTCCCGCTCGCAGAAAAAAGAACAGACATGCTCATTCTTTAGGCAGAGTCGCTTCGCAACATCAACCTGAAGACACTGCCTCCTCCCGACTAGGTCCATTCATTGGGACTAATCCGGAGCGGAGTAAGCGACTGTATGCCGATGCACTGCACCGACATCCAGTCGCAGCTACCCGTATTTTGGACCAGAACCTGAGGCGGCCTCCTCAGGTTCCGGACCGAAAAACCCCGTGTGAACCCGGCCTTAAGGTTTATTGTAGTCCATAGACTTCAGTATGCGAGTTCACATTTAGAGTTAGTTTATCAGTCAGAAAATATTTCGACCTTGGTAGCTACTCACTGGATAGACTGGGGAAAAAGCAGATTTACCTGAGGAACTTGAAACCAACCAAAAATGTTCTTGCTTCTGGCAAGGAAATGTGGTATTACATGGTGGCTATTCAGATGAATGGACGCTCATGGCACAGAGAATAGGGTCCCAGGTGGAGGACCACTCTTCATGGTGTCACCATGCTCTGATAGGACATATAGATAGTAGAGATGAGCGAACACTGTTCGGATCAGCCGATCCGAACAGCACGCTCCCATAGAAATGAATGGAAGCACCTGGCACGCAGACTTTGCCGGTGGCCGGTCGCCGTGCCAGGTGCTTCCATTCATTTCTATGGGAGCGTGCTGTTCGGAACGGCTGATCCGAACAGTGTTCGCTCATCTCTAATAGATAGGGATCGTCTTCATGAGAAAATCCCTATACGGTGAATTCTTGCTATTTATTATGAAGCAAAAAAGCTGCTTTGACCAAAGTATCTCAATTTCTTTAACTGCTCAGTAAGCTTTAGATGTGTGTTATGCCAATATTTGAACATTTTCTTTGTAGCTTTAGAAAAAAAAATTGGGGTACGGTATAGATCTATTAACAGGAAGGGCATATCCACCTAAAATTAAACAAAAGCCCAAACCAAGAGTAAGACCTCACTATCTTAGGAACACTATTTCTTTAATTCCTGTGTAATTTAAAAAAATAACAAAAAGATATACAGAAATATACGTTTAAAAAAATTTCTGGGGCAACACGGGGGCTCAGTGGTTAGTACTGCAACCTTGCAGCGCTGGAGTCCTGAGTTCAAATCTCACCACGAGATCATCAAGGAGTTTGTATGTTCTCCCTGTGCTTGTGTGGATTTCCTCCCATTCTACAAAGACATACAGATAGGAAAAATGTACATTGTGATCCCCATCGATATTTCAAAAAATAAATAAATTTACATTATTAATTTAACAGATTTTCGTTTTAATCCAGACTTGGGAGTCTGCACATTTCCGGTGACTACGACTACAGATAAAGCTCACTCCGACTTCTCAGCCATCACCGAAACCTATAGATGTGACCTACTCCAGTCTCAGGACATCCTATAGATAAAATCCATACCCCAAGAAGTAAAAGCAGACCTTTATGTACATAGGTAGATCCTTACATGTGTTTATATGTAAATATACCCAGTGCTCTTTAAATCTAAATTTCTTGTTACGTATCAGCAGGTCTTGTTTGACTTTGTAGAATAATTTTCTCGCTCCTCGCATATAATTTGCGCTCTGAGAAAGCAAAACTTCATGCATTTTGCATTTTCTCAGAATGATTATATGTTTAATTGTTGCGTGTGAAATCCGCTCGCAGAAAGGCCCCTTTGTTACAGAGCTGGAATTAGCATCTCCCCACTCATTCATCTGCTATGTCCTTTCATTCAGAAAAAAAAAAAGCGAAAAAGCTGTGTATTCAGACAGTTCAGATTCACTTTGTAAAGGAAAAGTGCTTTTTTTTTTTTTTTGTTTAACTTTTATTTACAGAAGCCCTGTGCAATGTGTTAAAGGCCCCTCCGACTGCAAATTTTATTATAGTCTTATAGATATCCTCCAGGAAAGATCTGCCGCTCTGTTTAACCTTTCTCTCTATGCAGCTGCCTCGTACAGTCAGGGATATCTTTATAAAAATTTTACTGGTATTGTGTCCTTGGTGTTTTGTGTAGCAATGTTTGTTAGAAAAATCAGAAAAAAAAAAAGAACAAAAAAAAACCCCCTTGAATACTGATCGGAGATAATGTGGATTTGAGACGTAATGTAATCAGTCATCCCAAAAGCTTAAAACATCAAACAGAGAAGTAATATCCCTTATAAACCGTTCTAGATGGGGAACGGCGGACATCTTGCCTCGTGAAGAGTGCTCATTCTACTAACAGCTATTCCTTCTGACTTCCTTCCCCCATCCCCCTTGGTTTGGCCGAGTGTGTATGTTCTCTCACTAAGGAAAGGGAGATAAGTTATTGCACAGTGTTGTGATGGAAAACAGCTAGAGGCTTCACGCCTGATGATGTGCAATATTATCGAATAATGTACTGACTGTTTAAATGTGGAGTTATGTGCTCCCTTCCTCTGTACTCCTCTGATGCACACAGTGTTCCCTGTATGCTCCTGTTGCGCTAGCAGTTCAGGTCTATGGAGATTGAGCCTTTAATAGATTTGCATTGTGGGTTTGCGCTCTTGTACACACAGGTAACACTGTGTGAACCGGAAGAGCAGAGAAAAGATTAGTGCTCCGGAGGGAGCACATAATCTCACAATAGAGCTGCAAGGAAGTTACAATGATGCAACCAGGCTCATTTTTAAATGAGGAGGAGGACTAAAATTGTTTTACTTGCTTAAGAAGACAATATCCAAGAGCAGCACAGTGGCTCAGTTGTTAGCACTGCACCCTTGCAGTGCTGGAGTCCTTGGTTCAAATCCCACCAGGAACGTCATCTGTAAGCCACTGCTAAACACTTGCAGAAGCTTATTGCCCTTCAGAACAATAGTATTTTGCATGTTGGAATATAATCTCATTGGTCTTTCCTAGAACATGTGCCATGCAGGGAGACTTGTGACACCATATTACACATTGCATGGTTGGCCAGTTTGGCGAAGATTCGGCTAATGCCCATCTAATGTGTGTGGCCACCTTTAGGAAGTAGACATGTTGTGGACACACATTGGTTTATAAGAATGACCCTGTTAACCGATTGTGAGTGTCCCCTAAGCAAAGGTGCTTCGGACAACTGACTACGTCGGGAACTATAGGGTGGCTATAGGGTGGCTCCATTCTATAGGGTGGAACTATAGGTTGGCTCCATTCAAGTGAATGGAGCTGGCTGGAAATTTTTTAAGGGGCTGCAGTGTTTAATTGGAGCTTTGTCCCCTTTATTCTCAATACGCGTCAGGGTGCCAGTGGACAGACCCCCACCCATCATAAAGTGGTGACCTATGCTAGCGATACCTTTCATATTGTTTGGTTGTCCTCGGAGTGATGTCTGCCTGACAGATCTGTTGTGCGGGGTTTCCGGAGCTCCTCACACCAGAGCTCCTCAGACCTGGCCACAGTCACTGGGTTTCCGTTGATAAAGTCGTTAGGGAAAAAAAAAAAGGGGAAAAGAAAACGAACAAGGCTGTCAAAAGCTTCCCAACCTCCTCCTAGTTACTTCAGCGGTAATCGTTCCAGCTAACAGTTTATGCATAAATCCATAAAAATGAGCCAAACGGAGACGTGTGGAGCGCAGGATCAGGTCCTGCATTGGAAGATTTTGGCTTACACATACAGCTTATGTGTTGGCCTTCACTATTCAACATGCTGGAGTAGAAAAGACAACAGTGTATGACCATGTCAGCTCCTTGGTGCTTGGCATAGAAGTAGAAAGTATGAGTTCCTTTGGATTCCATTGTTTTCATCGAATATTATTTGATATATTTGGACGGGATTTTTTTTTTTTTTTTTTTCTTTTTTTAAATGTAGATTGTGAGCCCCACATAGAGCTCACAATGTACATTTTTCCCTATCAGTATGTCTTTTTTTGGAATATGGGATGGAAATCCATGCAAACACGGGGAGAACATACAAACTCCTTGCAGATGGCTTTTTGCCCATGGCGGGATTTGAACACCAGGACTCCAGCGCTGCAAGGCTGCAGTGCTAACCACTGAGCCACTGTGTGGCCCCTGGATGGGAAATTTTTGTGCAATAATTTAGTCATAATACTAATTATTTTTGACATATAAAATCCAAAAAGGAAACATAAATTATCTCTGTAGTATCTAGACGAATAAATGTAAATGGGAACTATATGACTGGAGAAGGCAATTCTTGCCATATTTTCTTAGGCTTGGTTTATAAAGGAGTTTTTAGGGATTTAGGCGCATTTATGATATTTTTAAGGGTAAATATAGTGTTGTCTGCAGCGCTATTCTTAGCATCCAAAACAACAACAAAAAAACCTTGACAGTCCCCTTTGAAGGCAGTATACCTATTTCACGAAGCTTTAAACAATTGCTCATGCCAATGAAACATATCAGACATCCTTAAAATTTTTCTTGCCCATTACTGGTCGTACATATAGGAGTCAGTTCACATGGAGGAATTTGCCGCGGATTTGGGAGTGGATTCTGCCCCAGAATCTGGATCAGATTCCTCCCGAAACCGCCTTCCATTGTTTTCAGTAGGAGGAAGAAAAAAGAAGCATCCCACTCGATCTTGCTGCGGATTCCGCCCATAAGATCAAGACGCCTTCCTGATTAGGTCTAATGAGGAGCGGGATGCCGCTACGGAATACTGATGCATTGCACCGGCAAAAAAGCCATCAGTGCATATTTACCAAAAGTTTCATTGGTAAATTGGGGTGTTCAACCCCTGTCCTAAGACTGAACCAAATCTTCTGGGACACCCTTAAACTGAGTTGTGGTTTTGTAAGCCTTCTCCTTTTACGACATGCCTTAAATTGCCAGGATTGTTTCTTAAAATTTTGGCAAATTCGGAACTATGTATGCATGCAGAAGACGGAAAGTTGTCAGACCGGGTCCGGCCGTGAGCGCCGGTGAGCGTTTTATGCTCTCCACCGCGAAACCGTTTTTTTTAAACCGGACACAGAGTACTGCATGTCCGACTCTGTGTCTGATTTAAAAAAAAAAACGGTTTTGCGGCGGAGAGCATAAAATGCTCACCGGTGCTCACGGCCGGACATCTTTCAAACCCATTCAAATGAATGAGTATGAAAGTGTCCTGCAGGTTTCCGTCTCCTGCTCAGTTTTGTGCAGGACCGGGCGCAGATTTGAACGAGCCCTTACTTGTCCTGCATTGATGACATCACATCCATCCATACGGCTGCTGCAGCCAATCACTGTCCAGGCCAGGCCAGAGATCGACTGCGGCATTCAATGGCATGTATGATGAAGTACAAAGAGGCCGTCAGGGACCACTGGGAGTAGCAGTCAAGCATTTAATAGGGGAATACAGATTTTTTTCTGCCATTTTTTTCTGGATTTTGACCAGAGATATTTTCATACATTACAAAAATTGCAGAGAGAGAAGTGAAGCGATTTTTTTTTTTTTTTTTTGCCTCAAAAGTCATTTCCGACATGGTGTATAAATGCTATAAAAGCCTGCCTTATTAAATTCCTATATCTATGTAATTAATTCTGATATATTCTTAACAATGTGAATGAGAAGTATTTACCAGACATTCTGCTCTAAAGCTTTGAATCCCAGATGAGACAGAAGGAAGAGGACATCTTAGAGATTAACGTTATCTTTTTTTTTCCCTCCTCCGTTTCAGCATCTCCTTTATTTTGCAGCATTTTTCAAGCAATGCATTTGAGACATCCTTTTATATGGAGAGATTAGTCCATTAGGCGGTGTACTTTAGCAGAGTTCTTGTGTAGTGTTCTGTCAGGTGGTTGGGAGAGCCTGTGAAGAGCTGATGTAGGGGCACTAATGCACAGGCCTTCGATCACAGTCCAACAGATATCAGAATCTAAAATGATAATGAAAGAGTAAGAGACATGCAGCGTATAGCGTCAGGAAGAAACGCCATGTATAGAAAGAAGAGCTACATGGAATAAGTGGAGTAATGTCATTATGGCCTTTTATTTACTTAGGACATCGTTGTATATTTTTACCGAATGGGATCCATCACCGATGAATCTACTTTATATGATGGCACATATAATATTCTCTGAGAGCGGACTCCAGAAGAGAGTCTTATTTGGAAAGCTCAAGTTATGCTTGCCTCCCCTAATTTGCACTACGTGGAGGATGGGGGTAGTTTTATAGGTTCACCTCCACCCCGCAATAATTAGGGTAGACATGACCCTAAGTAGAGATGAGCAAGTACTGTTCGGATCAGCCGATCCGAACAGCACGCTCGCATAGAAATGAATGGACGTAGCCGGCACGCGGGGGGTTAAGCGGCCGGCCGCCGTCAAAGCGGAAGTACCAGGTGCTTCCATTCATTTCTATGGAGCGTGCTGTTCGGATCGGCTGATCCCAACAGTACTCGCTCATCTCTATTCCTAAGAGTTGCTACCGATCAGTCGCAAAAATAATTTTTTGCATGTGTAGGAAAGACATAGACGGTTCCAGACACTTTACGTCCTTGAGAACAAAAAGATCATAAAAAACAAAAAACTTGAGAGTCTTCAGTACTTGATACCTTTTTTAATGGCTAACTAATAGTGATGACATATTGCAAGCCTTCGAGGCTCTCGGCCTCTTCCTCAGGTATAGATGAGGCCGAGAGCCTCGAAAGCTTGTAATCTGTCATCATTATTAGGGCTCATTCACATGGGGGGCGGTGGGGTGGATTTTGGCACCGAGAGTGACACAGGGAGCAGCCTGCCACGACCGTCGCAGTTGCGGCTTCCTCCTTCCAAATGAACGGGCCAACGCCGAAGGTTGCTGCCGCCAGGCGGAAGCTGTGACTCAGCGAGCCGTGGAATCTGCCTGAAGAAAGGGCAGCTCGCTTCTTTTTTCCGGTGCCGCTAGCAGAAAAAAGAACGCTAGTGGTCTCCATAGACCACCATTGTATGGAGGCGGATTTTGAGGTGAAATCCACTGTCAAAATCCGCCTCCTTGCCCCCCGTGTGAACTAGCCCTTAGTTAGCCATTAAAAAAGGTATCAACTACTGAAGACTCTCAAGTTTTTGACATTCCATATCCACTGGCTAACACGGTACAAAAACATACTTTTTCCTTAACAAAAAGATCAGGCATGTTGGAATCCAACAGCCCAATCCTTCTTTCTCATTATATCTTTAGTCGGGGAAAAGTCAAGACAAATTCGATTGGCTATTTTTGTCAAAATCAATGGATTTAGGCAACATTATTCTCATGTACGGCCAGTTTTAGTCACTAGCCGTTTCCCTCGATCTATCTGTAGTCGTTCAGATTCTTTTCGACAGAAAGCGGCTCTACTCTTTTTGGGGACGGGTTTGCAGCTGCAATGGCATCACTCATATTAAGTTAAAAAAGACAGTTCTTGGTACTGTAAAAAAGTTGGATGAATGACAGTACTTACGTGAATAAGACCACAGTCTCGTCTATAATTCACACTTGATCTTTGTGTTTGGGTGGACTTGGCAAGGTGCAGTAAGAAGGTTGATACTGTATCTCATCCTTTGGCACAGCCGTGTGTATTCTACTAGGATGAAGTTGGCATTTCTTCCTGAGCTCTGCTCGACAACAGAGACAGTATATTAAGACTCAGAAATCATTTTCTACCCGTATTCTGTGAGAGTGAATATTTTTGGTGGGGTTTAGCAGCTTTTTACCTGTTTTGCAAAACGTTAAAGGGACTGGGGCTACTACAGTTCTCTCCAAGTACTGACAGCCGAAAAGACGTTCAATCGACAGATATTGGAATATGACCTCCTTAAACAACTCAACAATAACTGAGATGTATATTAAAAGGTTGGGCTAGGAATTGATTTATGGCCTGTCCTTAGACTATAAATGTGTTATTGGATCGGCTTGACTTCAGTAGTTCGGTAGTGGCACCTGGCCAGTGTATAGGGACTGGAGCAAACTGCTTCCGGCTCCATGTTATCCATAGTAGCTGACCCATGTATCCGATCAGTGCAGGTTCTGCTCCCCACCAGTCACATACATATGATCTGAGGATAGGCCATAAAACAAAATCCAGGCCATCCCCTTTGAGAGTTTATATACATACATGGCCCTATTTTAAATAGGATCAAGGCATAAAAAAATTGAAAAAAGAAGAATAACCTCTTCTTGTCACCCTACTGCTCCAGTTGGATGCTCTTTGTGTATTGGACATGAGAAAATAAAAACCAGTGGGATCCGAATTGGATTGATATGGACATTGATGAGTGTTACGCTGAGGCCCCACATTGCAGAAATGCAACTTTTTTTGTTGCAGATTTTGCTACGGTTTTTGAGCCAAAGCCAGGAGTGGATTGAGTAGAGGGTAGAAGTATAAGGGCTAGTTCACACGGGGGCAGGTGGGGTGGATTTTGGCACCGGGAGTGACGCGGGGAGCCGCGTCACTCTCGGGTCAAAACCCGCCTGCCACACCCGTCGCGGCTTCCCCTTCCGGAGTCGGCTCAAATGAATGGTCCGACATCGGAGGTTGCTGCCGCGGCTTCCGCCTGAAGAAAGGGCGGCTCGCTTGGAGACCACTAGCGGAAAAAAGAACGCTAGTGCTCTCCATAGACCACCATGGTATGGAGGCGGATTTTGAGGCGAAATCCACTGTCAAAATCCGCCTCCTTACCCCCGTGTGAACTAGCCCTAAGAGCTTCCTATACATTTTTCCTTCCTTTTGTAGCCATTCTTGGCTTTGGCTCAAAGAAACGCAGCAAAATCTGCAACAACGTGGAGCCTTAGCCTTAAGTATTCTTTTTTTCACTGTCTTATGCCCCCTCGTTCGGTGGTGCCTCGCCTTCTACATACTAGTCCCGACCCGTCAAGGAGCCAAACAAAAAAAAACTGCAGATAATATTTTTGTTCCTGCTCTTGGACAGGTCCGTAACCCTCTCACTATTAGATGATGTATTGGTGGTAGTGTTTTAGCTGGTAGAGGATGGGTTATTTTAAGTGTTATAGGACAGATTGTGGTTCAGGTGGTTTTGCTTTCGACGTCTTTGTTCTGAGTTTTTTCGAGAACAAAGTGTATACAATAAAAACCTAATCGGGGGCAGCAGTTTAATTTGCTGCAGATTATTTTCATTTCAGATTTCCCAGAAAATTACTTTTAAACTTGATTAACATTGAAATCTGTAAAGTGCGATATTTCTGTTATCCCGCTGATGTTCTCCAATATTAGGCTTGATACAGAGCATACATAATGTATAAGGAAGTAGCAGAATTTCATCTTGACTGTACGGCTCTGGTGAACATTTTTACATTATCTAGCCCCGGTTTATAGAATATAAGGGATATATACAGATAGGCTCTTCATTAGCTTTCCTTTTGGCTCCAGATATCCCTAGATGAGTGGTGGGAGATGACCAGCTTTGGGAAAAAAACTTTGGGGCTAATTCGATAAGATTTTTCAGGGGCCATAGATATCTGGTATCATTTATGCTAGAAAACTGGTGGAATAGTGATACATCTGAGGGGGCCAATGGCTGCACCCCATTTGACGAAAGTGGCATGCAGGCTTCAAAGCTTAAAGGGGTTGTCCAAGATTTGCAGATAATTCATACCAATGACTTATCCATAGAATAGATCATCAGTATCAGATGTTGTTGGTCCCTGGGGCAACACAGTGGCTCAGTGGTTAGCATTGCAGCACTGGAGTCCTGGGTTCGAATACCTGCCAGGAACAACATCTGCAAGGAGTTTGTATGTTCTCCCAGTGTTTGCATGGATTTCCTCCCATTCTACAAAGACATACTAATAGGGGGAAAAAATGGACATTGTGATCCCTATATGGGGCTCACAATCTACATAAAAAGTTGTTGTTGTGCCCCAGACAGATCAGCTGATTTGGAAGCCGTATATAAGATATACAGACGGAAACGGCCCTGATCCTATTCCGGTCAATGGAAGAAAAGGCTGCGCCGCTGCTGTGTACATAATAGACACTGTATACAGTGTACGGAGCTTTGTGCACTATAGTAGTAGTGCCTGCAGCCCCGCTCCCATTCATTTATATAAGGCTGCTTCTGGCCCTATAGCTTATACTGTATATGGCTTTAAGGGGCCGCATCAACTGATCAGTGCGGGGTCCAGGTGTCAGACCCCAACCGAACTGATACTGATGACTGTGGATAGGTTATCAGTGTCAAATATCTTCAGATCCTGGACAACTTCTATAATCCAGAATGTTTGCGCTAAAATTGTGATTTGCAGTAAAAATTGTGATTTTTTTTTTTTCATGGCTGGTATGCCATTTTTCTGGTTGACAACCCATGATAAATAAGCCCCTTTTTGTTACTCACAACTCATGACAGAGTAGCACGAAAAAGGACACCTCTGCATGTATGTATGGGTCATAAGTATAAGGCCCCATTCTCTCCCCTGTATTATTGGTATCCATATTGGTGCACGCTATTTCCACCGTACCTCCGTAAGCTTCTGATTTCATGCAAAGTCATATGGAGTTTTTTATTCTGTCGGATTCTTTACAAATCTGACAATAAATAAATCATGGCGTGCTCCATCGCATGTCATATTACAGAACTAGTCACCTCTAGAAGCAACGCTCCTAGGGGAGAATATCTTTTTCATGTGGAACCTGACGAAGCATGGTATGGCGGTATCTAGAGCCGTCGCCGAAGACAAACCTTTCTGCCAATGGATTATGCGAATGGCTGCTTATAAAATGGCCCTGAATTTACCTGTATGGAACGGTGGGATCAAATAGGTAGCGGAGATTTCTGTGATGGGAAAGGGTGTTTCCAATGACTGTCCAGACATGTATGTTCACCGTGTGGGCGAATGAGTGGCGACCAACAGAAAAAATAATCGTACAGGAAGAATACATTCACATTATTATCCCACCTCCCAACGTCAAAAGTTGAGTAGGGGTCTGACAGCCCTCATAGATATCAGATTGTTAGCAGTTCCGACCTGTCAGCAGATATGTAATACGTATCGGAGTATCCGCGTTTGATGAAGGAGATGATCCGAGCCCTATTCTTTTCCTACGAGCCGGTCTATAGAAGAGATAGGAGTGAGCGGTAGAACAGCTATCTCATCCTCTCCTCTCTTTCCCTCCCTACGTGCCCCACACCCCCTCATCACTCCAGTCTACGCAGGGTGTATACATTGGTGCAGATTCTCTAATGTACAGCATGGAGCGGGAATGAATCCCTTGCATGATATCCATATGAAGATACAGAGCCCATTTGCATGTGTAAATGATATAATCCTTCTGGCGTGATGCGGATTTGCCTGCGGGAGGGATATAATAATAAGCAATGACAGAGAATCAGCGAACTTAATTTGCTGCTTTCTGGTCAGAGCGTCTTTTGTTCTGGAATGTTAGTCGGCCGGCGTCTCGCGCTCTCGGCGCTTCTTTCATGTCTGTCACTCAGTGCCCTGTTGTCGCTCTCACCCGCTCCTGCGTGTTTCCTTCTATCTCTGTATGTGCGTCTTCCTCTACCTCTCTATTTAACCCTCCCTGTCGCTCCCTATATATCTTTTCCAATATCTCTTTCTCTCTTTTGCTCCGTCGCCCTCCCCTGATTAAGACCTTCAGCCCAATCTTCTCCCGGCCGCAAACAGATCAATACCAGCGGAATTAAAACCGAAATTAAAAAACAAAGTGCCGCGAGTTTGTATTTGAATGGATTGAGAGGTAATTATACCGCTATTGGCTTTTATGTATGTGCGCGGAAAATGTATATAGAAAGAGACAAAGCCGGAGGATTCGCATTTACCAATGACTTAGATTTCCAGTAGGGCTGTAGACGTTGTACAGACATTGCAGAATATGCTCTGGCTAAATACTCGATGTGTATGAATTCTCCCGAAGTCTCAGTGGGTGATATTGCGGTATAACGTATGTCCTGTGGCGATAGACTAAACTAGGATGCGGTCTTCCAGCAGACATTGTTTCTTATATTTATATATCTCTTTATGGTAAAGTTGAGTGATAACCCATACGGCTGCCATTACAGCCCTCGCAGCGATCTAAGCTTTATTCATTCTAATGTTCTTTTTCCAGAAAAATATGGATTTTGGTTAACAATTTTATTGATTTCAGTTAACCTTCGGAATAATTTTTTTTGGCAGGCAGAATAGATTAGCCTTAAAAAATGAACAAAATTAAAACTTGTATCGGGGAAGACATGACCTTTGGGTAGTCGAGCACTACCCTGGGATCCCACAGGCAAGTTGTACCATATATATGAGGTGGAGCTCCATTATATATATGTATATATTCCAATCTACGACAAAAAGGGGCAGAAGGACTCAGCTCCTTTGTTTTATGATTGGCTCAGGTTGGAGAAGTGGATAATCTGAAGACGAACCCATAGACTTCTATAGGTCTGGACTCCACTAGCCCCGCCTCTCTGAGCAGAATCGATCATGGTTGATCAGAGGGCTCAGTGCCTCTGTCTCTTTGATTCTGAGGGTCCCACTACCTGGACCTGGATCGGAATTTCATCTTAAAATACATAATAACATAGTTTGTATGGCTGAAAAAAGAAATTTGTCCATCAAATTCAACCAAGGGATGGGAACCTTTTTTTCCTCCAGACTGAGAGAGTGCCCCCTTATCTTTTGAGGGGATTTTACATGGAACAGCTTTCCCCCATATTTCTTGTATGGGCCATTTATATATTTATACGGGTTTATCATATCTCCCCTTAAACGTCTCTTCTCCATACTAAACAGAATTAACTCCTTTAGGCTAAGGCCCCTTTAGGCTAAGGTTCAATGCGTGAACGCATTGTGGTTCTTACTGCAGCGCTTTTAAGAGAAAGTTCACAGAGTTTTCCTCTGCGGATTTTCTCTTAACATTATATCTGGGAAAGCCGCTGGCGTTTCCGTAGATATAATTGGCATGCTGCGATTTGCAAAGCCGCAACGGCTTTGCAAATTGCAGCGTGTCCGCGCTGCGATCTTTTCCGCATAGTGGGGATGGGATTCGCATGAATCCCATCCACTTTGCCTGCACTGTACAATGCCACGATTTTTCCCGCAGCGTCTCTGTTGCAGGCAAATCGCGGCGTTTCCAGTCCTTGGTGCCCCGGCCTTAGTCTCTCCTCATCACCGAGGTCTTCCATGTCCCTCATCAGTTTTCTTGCCCTCCGTTGAACCTTTTCCAACTCTAGGACATCCTTTCTATTAACTGTCCAGACCTGAACGGCATAATCCAGATGGGGCCGCAGCAATGACTTATAAAGTTGTAATATCCCTGTCCCTCGAGTTCATACTCCTTTTAATACATGATCGTATCCTGCTGACCTTAGGAGCTGCTGATAGACATTGTGCTGTAATTTAAAGGGGACCTGTCAGGTCAGGCACTAAACCACCCACAGGCCCTTATGGACTGTGTGTTTAGTGTCCCAAATCGCCCTGTAATAAAGCCATCTGTGCCCGCAATAAAAATAAAAAAAGCTTTATACTCACCATGTTCTGTACTCCCCGCGCCGGCGCACTTCTTCACTGAAGCCAAGGAAGTACGCTTCGATTTCGGTGCAAATGCCCCGTACCTCCAGCACTTGCGCTGTGAAGTTAGAGTATACGTCCTCGACCTCAGTAAAGAACTGCGCAGGCGTCGGGAGCACCAGAGAGGAGTCTGATGAGAGTTATCGGACTCATTTCTAGGTAAGACTAAAGGTTTATTTTATTTTATTTCTTATTGTGGGCACAGATGGATTTAAAACAGGGCAATTTGGGATACTAAACCCTAGGTCAGTAAGAACCAACTCGACCTGACAGGGTCTCATCTATGATCTCCATGCTCTCCCAGGTCCTTCTCCAGCAGTGACTCTCCCAGGATATAGGTTGCCTGCGGATTATTTTTACTTTACATTTATCCATATTCACTTCATTTGCATTGTGGATGCCAGAACACTCAGTCTGTTCAAGTTTTCTTGTATCCTACGTACATCCTTTATAGACTACATTGTACTACATAGCTTGGTGTCATTTGCAAAAACAGAGACTGTGCTATTAATCCCATCTTCTATATAATTAATAATTCAATTAAATATCAGCCGTCCCAGCACTGTTTGAGGTAGATCACTTATAATGGGACCCAGCACTGACCCCTGGGGTATGCCACATATAACAGGGAAACCAGCACTGACTCCTGGGGTACACCACTTATAACCGAGGACACAGCACTGACTCCTGGGGTACACCACATATAACAGGGAAACCAGCACTGACCCCCGGGGTACACCACTTATAACAGAGGATCCAGCACTGAACCCTGGGGTAGACCATTTATAACGGAGGACCCAGCACTGACCCCTGTAGTACACCACTTATAACAGAGAACCCAGCACTGACCCCTGTAGTACACCACTTATAACCGAGGACACAGCACTGACTCCTGGGGTACACCGCTTATAACAGAGAACCCAGCATCGAACCCTGGGACACACCACATATAACAGAGGACCTAGCAGTGAGCTCTGGGGTACACCACTTATACCAGAGGACACAGCACCGAACCTTGGAGTACACCACATATAACAGATGACCCAGCACTGAACCCTGGGGTACATCACTTATACTAGAGGACCCAGCACTGAACCCTGGGGTACACCATTTATAACAGAGGACCCAGCACTGACCCCTGGGGTACACCATTTATAACAGAGGACCCAGCACTGACCCCTGGAGTACACCACTTATAACAGGGGACACAGCTTTGAAGCCTGGGGTGCACCATTTATAACAGAGGACCCAGCACTGACCCTTGAGGTATATTCCTTATAACAGAGGGCCCAGCAGTGACTCCATGGATACACCACTTATAATAGAAGACCAGTCTGAGCTGCGGTCATTGACCACAACTCTCTAGATATGTTTACCGCAGTTACTTTTTAAGGCTGTGGTCACATCTGCGTTTTATGTGTCATTGTTATAGAAACAGAAGAATTGACTCCAATACCAACGAATTGCGAGAGCCCCCGTTGACTATAATAGGGTCCGTCATTCCACTGGATGAATAAGTCTTGCTTTGCAGGACTTTTTTCATCTTTGATTTTACTCGAAAGTGGAGGCTTCTATTGTTTCAAGAAATGATAAAAATGTGAATAGAAATAACTTCCTTTCATTTTTTACGGATATGAATTGATAATGGATCTCGTACGATTTTATATATATTTTTTTGCAGTATTGTTGATAGACATTCAGATCCTAAACCCTTTCTATTGTGCCGTGGGCCAAAAGCACCCCGCGTGCCCGGTAGGCTCCTACTCCTCATAAGATCCTTCATCATTACAACCTCTACTATCAGCGGGCCAAGAATTTGGAGAAGGTTCCTGGCACAGATCCCATGCTCTCATACGCGCTTAAGTTGGTGTGGGGGAAATAATAATAAAAAAGTCATTAATTTAATAACAGAAATTGCAGCAACACAGGGAGATGTTAGATGTTAGAAGGACGGCGTGCCCTTGCTGCTAGAAAATATTTTTAACTCTCTCCTTGCATCCTTTTTTAATGTCAAATAGAAGATTTCGTAAAGTAATGGAAAATTTCTCAGGACTTTGGGCGGATTGCGGTATTTTTCTGTACACAGAGTCAGTGTGTGGATGAGCTATAGTCTGGTTGTGGATGGAGATGCCGTCGAGAACAGCTGATCTGTGTGTTGACATCGTGTCATTTTTATTTTCATCTCAACGTGCCGAGCCTTGTCGTCTTTTGGCAGCGTTCAGCCTGGAGATGAATTCACTGCTGTACAAGCATATGATGTTTTGGTGCTGGCATATGATGTTGTATTGGTATTTAGTTTTCCGAGCCAGGTTATTAAGATGTAGTTATAGCGGTGTACCACTGACTTGTTCACTGGTGCAGGGGAATATTTCATTGGTGCATGCAGGTTTCGTCTTGGCCTCTACTCTCTATTTCTGTGTTTTCTTATGGTCTTTTACCCACATGTACAAGACAGTCTTTTATTGCTTTACACATTACAATTCATTATTCTCCCGTCTCGTGTTTTTTTTTTTTATTTCTTTTTCCACTTTCCTCGCTTATCTTATATCTCTTGTCTTGGCTTATCTTGCACATTGGATTCAATTGGGATGCATCATTGATCAATTTTCTATAGGCTTTAGAAACAGGGCTGTCAAGTCAGTAGCCAAAACGTATCTTCCATAGCCCTATTATTGCTGCTCCGACTCCTTCATAAATGGCTGACACTATGGTCAGATGCAGTAAAGCTCCTATAATTCATTAAAGGGATTCTATCATTAAGATGCTATTTTTTCTCACTAACACGAAGGAATAGCCTACCTTTAGATGTCTTCTCCGTGCTGCCTTTCGGTAGAAATCCCGGGTTTCTTCGGTATGCTAATGAGTTCTCTCGCAGCACTGGGGGCGGGCTCCAGCGCTCAAACAGCACTGGGGACATCCCCAGTGCTGCGAGAGAAATCTCCAGTGACGCCTCCATCTTCGTCTGGAACACCTCTCTCCGTGTCTGCTTCCGGCACCAGGGTTAAACTTCTACGCATGTGCAGTCGGCTCTGCCATCAAGCCTCGGGCAGAGCCAACTGCACATGCACGTGGCCGTTTTTTTGTGGCCGCTTACATATTAAGCTGAGGTAAGCGGCCGCAAGAAAATGGACGCGGGAATGCGCAGTCGGCTCTGCCCGATGGCAGATACAACTGTGCATGCCTAAAAGTTTGAAGCCGTTCCAGCCAAATATGGAGGTGGCGCTGGAGATTTCTCTCGCAGCATTGGGGACGCCCCCAGTGCTGTTTGAATGCTGAGGACCGCCCCCAGGGATGCAAGAGAACTAATTTGCATACTGAAGATAACCGAGATTTCTACCGAACGGTGGCGCGGAGAGCACATCTAAAGGTAGGAGAAAAATAGGCTCTCTTAAGGCTATTGCTATGTGTTAATAAAAAAAAAATAATAATAAAAAAAAGCATTTTAATCATAGAATCCCTTTAAAAAGCTTAAAAATCATTAAAAACTATGTGTTTAATAAAATTATACAATATAAAAAAAAATAATGTAATTAATAATTTTATTATGAAGTCGGAGTCGGTAATTCTGCCCAAAATTTGTCCTGCTCCAACTCCTTAGCCCTGACACTGCAGGATAATGGCGGTATATTTTTGAATCCTTCTCCTATGAAGGCAATGGGAATAACCCCATCTTAAGAGAACCACATCTATGGACTATCTTTTGTTTACTCTACCTGGTACCATTAGATGTCCTTTGGTGATGGTGTGTAGTGCAGACACCTCCTTGCAGGACCTTCCTCTTATAAATAGTCAGCTAGGTCTACATTTAGTCCCCACTTTCTTTCCTCTCTTCTCCATCTTTCCTTTTATTTCTTGTTTTTCTCTTTTCATGGCCTCTTTTAGGATTTGCTTAGCTGCCTCTAGGGGGCTCCCCTGCATTTTTCCTTTTCTTAGCCACTCCTGCCCATGGTTTCCTCTACCTCCCTTCTTATCCGACAAGTTCCCCTTGCATTGTTCCTTTTTATGCAAAAATTCGATGGATCGTATTTGTCTGTTCTCGCTTTGTGGACCCATTTGTTTGGGTCCCACCTTGGGGGGGGGGGGGTTGCTTGTTGTTTGCTTTTTTCTGATTGTGTAAAAAATTTGATGGACCACCACAAATCAACCAAAGTCTTCTGGGCTTCAACAATGTCTTCTTTTATGTCTCATTCCCCCACTGGGGTGTTGTCACTTCTCTTCACCATATTTACCGGATTTATATGTGCAAAATAATTTTATAAATTCTGAAAAAATAAAGAATATTCAGTCTGATTTTTTTTTTTTTTTTTTGTAGATTGTGAGCCCCATATAGGGATCACAATGTACTTTTTTTTTTTTTACTTTTTCCTATCAGTATGTCTTTGTAGAATGGGAGGAAATCCACACAAACACGGGGAGAACGTACAAACTGCTTGCTAACCACTGAGCCCCCGCGTTGCCCCCTTCCACTCTGATTTTGATAGCAAATAGACATCAAGAGAAAACAACCTAAAATGTTGAGCACCAGCAGCAAATGTCTACGAACATTAGCTGTCTGGGTCCCTGGATATAGAGTGGACAGTAGTGCTAAACACAATGCTATTCCCTTGTATTTTTGGCCATAATACCTCTTAGGTTGAGGCCCCACGTTGCGAAAATGCTGCTTTTTTTGTTGCAGATTTTGAAGTGTTTTTTTGAGACAAGATGGGAAGTACATTGAGTAGAAGGGAGAAGTATAAGAGCTTCCTATATATTTCCCATTGCTTTTGTAGCCATTCTTGGCTTTGCCTCCAAAAAATGCAGAAAAATCTGCAACAAAAAAAACTGCATTTCCGCAACGTGGGGCCTCAGCCTAAAAGTGGAGGCACATTTTTAGCTGGTAGACCAGGTCCTATAGACCGCAAGCTTTCAGAATCCTACAGCCGTCTGTCTATCAGTCAGGGTACACACGACAAATATTATTCATCTATTTTATTCTTCTGGAGTTGAGCATGAAAATTAATATCTCATTTTCTTTACTATGATTTGCAAACAGAAAGTTAATTGAACTGTGCACCTGGTGATAGAGAATTCTCCACATTACCGTGTATCAAATGGGGAAAAGAAACCTTTAACAGGCTGCTCGCTTTATGTGCTATTAACTGTGTTGATCCAGTAATGAAGAATTGTCAATTTCTCTCTTTAATTATTGCCGCAACTGAATTAAAGAGAAGCCGCGCTATTTGTGTTTACCATTGTTGATATATGGCGGGTTGTATCATCTATAGTTGCATCATATCTAAAGCTGTCCATACACGTAGGCTATGGCCCCATATGCTACAGAAAACATATTACAGTACCAGCAAAGTGGATGACATTTTGGTTACTCTCATCCACGGATTGGCAAATGAAAAAGCTGTGTGTTCCAAAATGCTTTTACTCTTAAAGGGATCCTATCATTAAAACAACATTTTTTTCTCGATAAAATGTGGGAATAGCCTTAAGAAAGCCTATTCTTCTCCTACCTTTAGATGTCTTCTCCGCGCCGCCGTTTGGTAGAAATCCCGGTTTTCTTCTGTGTGCAAATGAGTTCTCTCGCAGCACTGGGGGCGGTTGTCAGCACTCAAAGGGCACTGGGGGTGTCCCTAATGCTACGAAAGAACTCTCCATCTTCTTCTGGAAGGGCCTCTCCCTGCTTCTGCTTCCGGCGCTGGCTTCAAACTTCTAGGCATGTGCAGTCGGCTCTGCCGTCGGGGCTCGGGCAGAGCTGACTGAGCATGCCCTCCTGGTGTAAGAGACCATTTTCTTGTGGCCGCTTACACAGTAAGCTGAGGTAAGCGGCCACAAGAAAATCACCGCGTGCATGTGCAGTCAGTTCTGTCCGATGGCAGAGATGACTGCGCATGCGTAGAAGTTTGAAGCCGGCACCCGAAGAAGACACGGAGAGAGGCCGTTCCAGACAAAGATAGAGGTGGCACTGGAGAGTTCTCTCGCAGCATTGAAGACACCCCCAGTGCTGTTTCAGCGCTGAGGACCACCCCCAGTGCTGCGAGAGAACTCATTTGCCTACAGACGAAAACCGGGATTTCTACCAAATGGTGGCGCGGAGAAGACATCTAAAGGTAGCAGAAGAATAGGCTTTCTTAACGCTATTCCTACGTGTTAGTCAGAAAAAATAGCAATTTAATGATAGGATCCCTTTAATGAAGTATATTAATTAAATCTGCGGAATTGTAAGCGTTTTTATAATATATTTAATAGGTTGAAGAAAAATGTAGCAAAAACGCAAAGAAAAATTCTGCAGAAAAACAGCAATGTCTTTTGGCTATGTTTTTTTCTGCTGCATATTATATCTGCATTTTGCTATGTTGGGCCTTAGTCTTAATGGGGTTTTCTGGAACTAAATAACCCTACGGATAGGTCAGGGGTCTGAATCCGGCACCTCGACTGTTCACTATTTTGAAGAGATTGTAGTGCTCGGTTTAGTGCTGCAGCCTTTTTGCTTCTTACTAAGCACAACACCATACGTTGCAGAAATGTGGTGATTTTGTTGCAGATTTTGCCACATTTTTTGAGCCATAGCCAGGAGTGCAGGTAACAGAATGGAGAACTTCCTAAGAACATCCTTTATATTTCCATTTCTCTTATAGCCTCTCTTGGCTTTGGCTGAAAAATACAGTAAAACCTGAACCAAAAATTGCAGCTTTTTCTGCGTTGTGTGGCCTCAGCCCATGATGGCCGTCAGCTCATACTTATTTGGCCTAGAGCTATTACTTCTGACCGGCCACCCCATACCAATGCACGGATGACTTGGCATAGTATTGGTGACTTATCTCCCCTGCGAATAAAAGGATCGGGCATGTAGAAATCCAAGAGTCCGATCCTAATTTTTTTTATATATAGCTTTGTACAATTACTATCAGTGGGAAATCAGAATCGTCCCGTAGGTCTGAGAACATCGATTTTTGCTCTTGCTGCTTTGTTTATTTCTTACTTTTCTATAAGAATTGCTGCTGAGGTCCTGGGCTTGGATCTGACCGAGGGCAACATCTGCATGGAGTTAATGTCCTCCCAATATTTGCTTCCTCCATACTCTAAAAACATACTAAGGAAATTAGATTGTGAATCTGACTAGGGGCAGGGTCTGATACGAGTGACAGCGATCTGTCTACAGAGCTGAGGAATATGTCAGTACTAAATACATTAAAGAAAAGCAGTCACATTCGCTGGCTTTAGAACAGATTTCCCCAAGGTTAGTAAATGTACTGGTCCTGACCCAGTGTAGGAGGTAGGACATCTGGTTCTATGGGCCAACCTAGAAGCAGTGATTGGCTCATGTGTCCTCTGATGGACCAGAACAATGGACATTCCAGTGCAGATGTGAATGTAGCCTTAGGGTAAGTTCACACGGCGGAAAGTGGAGCGCAATCTGGCACGTATGCGGATGCAAAATCACGGGCGCAAAATAACACGGCGTATACGCTCCTAACTCCCATTGAAATGAATGGGAGCATTTTGAGCGCGTCATCGGCCAGTACGTGTATACGTGCCAGATTGCGCTCCACTTTCCTCCGTGTGAATTTACCCTTAGATTAAAGTCAGCTGATTTGTTTGGGACTAGCCGCCGAATCTTAATAAAAAAAATTTTTGGGCAAATGCCTGGGGAAAAAGGATGTGGCATGTTGAATTTCACCCCCATAGCCCTTTTGTTCCCAGGGGAGATAAATGGATTCTAGATGTTTCTAGCACTGGCCTAGGGTAAGTTCAGATGGGGTTTTTTGGACAGGAACCTGAGGCGGAGGCCGCCTTAGGTTCCGGTCCAAAAAATGGGCAGCTGAGACTGAATGTCAGTGCACTGCATCGGCATCCAGCTGCGCTTTCTTCTCCGGATTAGGCCCAATGAATGGGCCTAGTCGGGAGGAGGGAGTGTCATCAAGCTTAATTGCAAGGCGAAACGCCTGAAGAATGAACACCTCGCTTCTTGTTCCGGCTCCCGGAAAAAACACCCGAACGGTTCCCATTCATTTCAATGGGAGCCGTCTTTTTGGTCAGAATTTTGAGGCGAATACGGCCTCAAAATCTTGACCAAAAAACCCTGTGTGAAATTACCCTTATTCCCTTCTCCTTGTTTCGAACACATGCACACTCATCTGGGTCTGCATGTGTACGTAGGGATCAGGAGGATTAGCTATCGGACATATGACCAGCTTTTAAAGGGTCCATTCACATGGAGGAAAATGGTGAGGAATTTGATGTGAAATTTCAGCGCTGAAAACAAGCCTCCCATTGACTTCAATGGGTTCCTTTTTCTGCTAGCGGGAAAAAAAAGCTAGCAGAACCCATTGAAGTCAATGGGAGGCTTTTTTTTCAGCGCTGAAATTCTACACCAAATTCTTCACCATTTTCCTCCATGTGAATGGACCCTTAAACACATTTGGTCGTGAACAGTCAGTGCGGTTTAATGGTCGCCAAGCTTCAGCAGCAAAATATTGTAGAAAAAGACTACCGTAAATTGTGCAAAAACACAAGGACAAGCTCCAGACGTAAGGCGTAACACATCTCATGGCATTAGTTTAGAGTGACTGTTCTATGACTTGGCTGTCATAAGCGACTTTGACATCACTTTCGCCACTGTACCCTCAGATGGCGTTGACCTAACACTCCGAGCCACAAACTTGACGCCGTCCTTTTGCCGCCACACATTGCACGCTTGAGTGACTACCTACTGCCTTTCTTTTTCCATCTGCCTCCGAAAGGGCCATTAGGGTATCCAAATAATACAACAAACCGTTCATAAATGGCAAGAGCGCCACCAGCAGATTGATTGCGACAGAAAAGGGAGAGCAGCGACGTGCCGCGGTGTTGTCTTCTCGCACCCCCTCGTAGATAAGGGTCTGTCATTAATAATGCTACAGCTTAAAACATGGCTCTAATTATTTCTTACCATTGAAGAACCAAAAATTCATAATTACTAATCAGTCATGGTCCTTCCAGACAGATACAGCCTATTAATTACTATAGACCTAAAGTGCTTCCTAGCTTCGGGGTGGGGGGCGGCGTACGCCAGCACTCCGCTTAGTTAACCTGGCCCCGTGCCTTTATTAAGATGCACCGTCGTTTCCGCTCGCTGTACCTGCCACTGCACACCTACCACCTTCTTCATCCCCCCCCTTTGCATATTTATCCCTTTTTTTTATTGTTCTGTGCAAATGTAATTTGTTAATCCCGGGAAATTTGTCACAGATAAATTTCCTAGGATTATCTTGTCAGCACCATATCTGCATTCTTTTGTTCATTGCTTATTCATAATTCAGAGAGCTGGCAGCTGGCCTAGCCTTGGAAGGACAGGAAAAATAAGAGCTACCTTCTTCCAGCTGCTTCCGATTATAGCCCCTTGCCAAAGGAGAAGTGTGTGGCGGTGCAGGCATCGGAGAGTTAAATCTTCCACTGGTCATAGAGGGGTTGATTCCCCTAGATCCTGAGCATTTTTTTTTTTTGGGGTGGGTGGGGGGGTGGGGTGTCTTATTTTACATCATCTTTAGGCGGCTGCAATTTTTTTAAATTTTTTTTAAAGTGCATTTTTTGTTTTTTATTTTGCACTAGTGCACAACAGGATCGATTTATCGGGTATTGAATTGTGCGCGACACTCTTAGCGGTCCCTTGAGTCTGATCAGTCTCCGTTTCAATGCTATGAGCAGCCAGCAACCACAACTTTATGTATTGGATGACATATTAAAATATTTTCAATCTCATGAAAGTAGCTTTATGCTTTGGATGGTTTATTTGCATTGGGGTCACTTTGTATAGGGCATTTCAATGAGATTTGTAGGGCTCAGGCCATATGGACGTCATAGAGGTGGATCTTCTGCGCTACTAGGGCTAAGATTGCAATGTCATGCTGCTACATTGAAACGAAACATAATGACGTTGCGACCTGCAAGTTACCATGGCCACAACGCAGCCGTAGGCAGAAGTCCAAGCATACGGGATTACACCATGACCACATTCGTTATCATTAGTTGCAATTTAGCATAGTGAAATTGCAATTTTAATGTCTCAATGCCGTAAGTCGCCATGTCCCGCTTTGACAGGCCAAGCCTATCTGTGTATTACATGCAATTAATTTTGATTGCTTGTATGTAATACTACATCCACCCTGCAGAGGGTGCTGTGGCAGGAGCCTGTTCCGGTTATAACAGCACTTTGCTGCAGAGCTTTGGAGCTGGTAAGCCAAACCATCACAGCTTGACCACGACTACGACTACTTCACGAATGGCCATGGTCAGACAGAAGACGTAAAGCTGTAAATCCTTTAATTCGGGAAAAAGCGAGTGACTGAATTCCCATAAAATTGAATTGGTAACAAACTATTCATCTAATTAATTATACAATAATGATAATTATATTACAACATTTTAAATAATTAATCATTTTATTTTATAGTCAGGGTCAGCAGTTTTTCTGACTCCGCTTCACACACAACTGACCATGACTCTGACTCCACAGCCTTGCTTTTCGGGGGGTTTCAGAAGCTGAACCTGTGGCGATCTTTGGGTGGAGACTAGAGATGAGCGAACACTGTTCGGATCAGCCGATCCGAACAGCACGCACCCATAGAAATGAATGGAAGCACCTGTGACGCCGGCCGGCTACCGGCAAAGTCAGCGTCACAGGTGCTTCCATTCATTTCTATGGGAGCGTGCTGTTCGGATCGGCTGATCTGAACAGTGTTTGCTCATCTCTAGTGGAGACCTTTAGAGTTATGGTGGCCGTGCACATTAGATGAATGTTGTGACGTGTTGGACCACCCAACCATCTCATGTCACAGTGAGCGTGGGATTGTGCACGTTGGATTTCAGAATTGTAGGTACTTAGGGTAAGTACAAAACAACGGCATCCAGTCGTGCACTCCGCTCCAGATTAGGCCCAAATGAATGGACCTAGTCGGGAGGAGGGAGTGTCTTCAGGTGGATGTCGCGAGGCCAACTTGCTTGAAAGAATGAGTTTGTCCATTCTTTTTCCAGGAACCGGAACAAACGGCTCCTGGAAAAAAGAACTGAGCAGTTCTCATTGATTTCAATGGGAGCCGTCTTTTTGGTCAGGATTTTGAGGCGTCAAAATCCTGACCAAAAAACCCCATGTGAACTTACCCTTACTTTCCTCTTCCTATTGAGAACACCTGCACGCTTGAGCGTAGTCTAAAAAATGGTTGGCAATACCATTGTGATGACTGAAGCTCCAATGGACCTCAGACCCCCTTTCTCGGGATTCCTCGGGGGCCCAGCCATCATGCCCCCATATTTCGTTATTCTGTGGATAAGCGATGTGTCTATAGTGGGATAATTCCTTTAAAGTTGGGCATACGCATGAACGATTTTGGCACGATTGGAAGATCATTGGGGCAAAAAAGCATCGAGCATGGTGAATCTCAACAATTCCACTCCTTTGTTCTCAGGGTAGATTGCGACTATCAGCGACTTTTTTCTCTCTCCCTATTGAGTCTACCTGATTTTATCGTATAATTTAGTGACTCCTTACATGTAAAAGGCATGAACACGATACACTAAGCATATATGTGACGCGGTAAGCCCACACGACCTCAGCCGGCAGCCTCGCTTATGTTAATATCGCCTTTAATTAATGAGAAATTAAGGATGACAAATATGACATCTCATTGTTAAACATTACACCCCGGTCCATGTTTTAATAAAGGGTTATACCCATAGAAATAAACCATTCCTGGCCATGTCTTTCCCCACTGTCTTTGAACAAGTGCATTGCTTTCTATTCATGTTTTCCCCTCTTCTTCTCCAGAAATAAATCAACTTGTTAAAAGGGCGCGTTCTCCTCTCAGCTGCACACCCAGCCAAGGCAGAATACAGAAAAAAGCTGTTAATATACAAGCCACATATGAATAAATCTGTTCCAAGAATTCACACGGCATACCTAAAACCCAGGCAGAGGACACGATGCTCTTGTTAAATAAATGATAGGTGTGTAATCCTTTTTAGCTAGATTCATCTTCACTACATCAAAACAATGCAGAGGCACAGAGCAGAGTCTGCTCGAGAGATACCCACACTCCCCGGATGTCTGCCGCGTGTTATTACCAAGGCTATTTGCATTGACCAAAATGTGTTACCGAGAGAGATGTGCAACGGAGTAATCCTCTGTATAATTTTATTTATACACTGCCTGCAGTATAAGCACTTTTCAAATAAAGAATATAGTAACAAACAAAGGAGATAACGGCATTACTTTGATGACAACACAAAGAAAAATATTGGCAGTCAATCTGATAGGGTAGCATGTTGTTCGGGATCAACCTTGAAAGTACCTGGAGTTTACCATTTCCAGTGCTGGCAGTTTGCCAGTGGAAAAAGCATACCCATTTACTGCACATGTAATGGTGTAACGCGTCACTTGTATATGTGCAATCAATAAAAAAAATAATAATATTCTGGTGAACCTCAATGGAGTAAAAAAAAGTGGGTTGCAACTTTTTATACAACACCCAAAAATGATGCTGGCATTTTTACTTTGTGAAGTTTATAATCATGTAATGTATGAAAAACATTGAGCTGAACGCTAGATATAGTCGCTGATGCTTGAAACTGGTATAATGTTATATGATAAGATGGCGCCTGTATCCAGGATGGGTGCAAGAAAAACAAATGCTTGGCTTGCTGACAGGAGACAGCGCCCTAAGGTTACCACGCAGGACCGGGAGTAGCTGGCTATATATGCAACTGCTTACACTTTTTCTGTTTGAGTGAGATGTCCCATACCAATCAGGAATGAATATGAAAACTTACCTTGTTGTTATATCACTTCCTTTCTCTGCTACTATTTAACCCCCGTGTTTTTAATAAAAAGTTTGTCAGCACACATTCATTAGCTGAGAGAGGAACGAATACCAACATATAGAGTGGTGTGACTTCTTTACCACCTGGCACTCAGCCTAATTAATTAGGACAAAGACTGTTACCCGGGATTATTGGTCAATTAGTTATAAACACGACTTTGACCTTATCAACACCACTTCCTTAAAGAGGGTAGAGCCACTGGTCAGATGTATGATCATTTATGCCAGTCTACTAATCACTTGAGGGTGACCCTGATTTTTGAAGAGATGTGCCCCTGTTTATAAACAAGGCGCATCCTCCAGCAGCACAGAGATTATCAACAGCGAAAGAATAGATAAATTCCCCCAATATGATCATGAACATTGCAGGTTAGCATGATCAATAGAAATAGTTGCAGAGTAATCAGATGAAGGTTTGAGGGTAGGTTATGTTAAAGAGGTTGTCCAAGACCCAAAATTATTGACCTGTCCTTAGGATAGGTCATTCATTTGAAACTGTGGGGGTATGACACCTGGCCCCTGCACTGATCTGCTGTTCTCTACACAGTGTACAGAGCCAGAAGCAAACACTGTACAGTGACCTATTTGTACTATTACAGCTTAGCCACCATTCAGATGTCTGTAGCCATTTGCTTCCAACACTGTACACTAAGCCCAAAATAACTGATGGGTGCAGGGTTAATTTTGGGTCTTGAACAACCTCTTTTTTAAGAAGGATTGATTTGCAGGTAGAAAGGGGCACCCAATGCCTGTTAGTAACTAATGTCTTCCTCTAGGATGGCTTCACTTATGCACTGTGAGGTTTTTGATACAGGAGTTTTTGAATGGATACAAAAGTATAAAGGTAGAACGTGTACATCTTACATGTTACATGTTACATGTACATCTTATGTGTGTATATCTTATTTCTTATGTACTTTCTTCTGTTCTGTAAAAATACAGCAAATCTACATGTGATTCCAAACCAGTGTTCTGTCTAGTTATTACTAGTAAGCAATAAGTTACCATAATTGTCCATTGGGAACTTTGTATTGACATAAGATACCCTTAGCAGCCGTACCTTGCTTTGGTTTCACATTTAACTAAATGTGGATGTGCAAAGTTGGTCAATTCCCCCTATATCGAGAGGAATAGCCGTCCTGTGAGTATGAGGTGTGCTGACTCCCCAGCCAGATGATGTTGGGGCAAGGAAGGACTGGACATGTTGAATTTCAATATGCTTGATCCTTGGTTCGTAAAGAAGATAAGCCCCTGTGAGAGGTGTGTGGTAGTAGTTTACTACCCTTCCCCTTTAAGAACACGTTCATACTCCAAACTGTGCATTCATCTATAAGAGGGGTCGGGATTAGATAGCTGTTGGCTGCATCTGCATTTGGCAAGACTTAAGAATGGCCAGACGGAGAGTCCATCCGCTAGAAAAGCAGACCCCTGCGGACCCCATAGACTATGATTGGGTTACATATTTCGGTCGGTTTTATACCAAAACCACCAGAGAAAAAATTCCTCTTTGCAAGACTGTAGTGGAACATAATAGCAGGGGTGAGGACTCTCCTAAAAATCACCATCTTTCCCTTGTTAAAGCGTTTATATTTGGCCCATTTACTGCTTTCGCTTGCTTTTCTTTCTCAGTCTTCATTGACCATTGTCTTGCACATGGTTTCTTTTTCTCTAGACATCCATGGAATTTCATTCACATATTTACCAGTCATTTGTATATCTTCTCTATCCCATGTATATTCATCTTTATCTCATACTTTTTTCATGTATCTCTCACCTATTTCTCTTAAAGAGGACCTTTTACCCATTTCAACTCTTTATATCCCACTGTTCCCATGTAGTCATGTTAGTATTAGCACCTAATAACCATTGGCTATAATTGGGTACTAAAACTAACAACACAGATTGCTCAGGAGTGGCGGGGGATGGAGAAAAAATTCCAACTACAGCGGAATCAATGGATCAGCCCCATTCCATTCTCTTGAATTACCCAGTTCTCCCATACAAATCCGTTTCTTCTGGCCTAAACCTTGTTCGGACATTTGGGTTAGACTAGTTTAGATAGGCGTGTACGGTAGTTCAGGAGCTCTCGGGGGGTACTGTCCTTTTGAAGATCCAGTTGAGGCAGGGAATCTTATATAGATTGTCTCTCCTTCTTTGGATGGGATGGCCCAAATATTTCACAAGTATTCGGCTGAATCTAAATTTGGAAAGATGACAAGACACAAAAAAGCCTAAAGGAAAAAGCGAGTAAATGCAACATTTGTCTGTGTTTATAAAAATCTACAAACATTCTAATTAAAAGAGATTAAATTAAATTTGTAAATCTCCTAAATGGATTTGTTTGCGGAAAAGACACTAAGGGGACATCTTGTGCGGGGAATTCAGGAGCATCTTTGTGCTCGAAGTGTGTAGACAAGAGCATTAACCACTGTTTGGCGCTATGGGATGAGTGTAGACACAGCGCTTCTAAATTCACTATTGATATTTAGATTTATGGGATGAATTTGCATCATTGGGATTTTCAGAGGCAAATAGATTAGCCAGATTCGAGTCAAGAAAAATCAAAACAGTCTGTTACACTTGCTCGATAAATTTAGGATTATTGAAAATTGCTGGAACCGTTCCATTAGAACCATGAAATCAATCCCGCTCCCATATTGATGAATGCAAATGTAAAAGTCTATTTGCTTTGTCTTGATCGGTATGAATGAAGATACCTCAACGGAGTTAATATGGACTCAATACTATCCATAGTCTAAAAGGGGCTTAAAATAACAATCATCATGTACGGAAGTATACGACCATTACTGTGTGCTACGGTTCATGCAGCCCCTTTAAGTCAACCGGATCTTAGATATATGCATGACATTATGCAGCACTTTTTTCTCTCTGCATTTTTCGTGCAGAAACCGAGCGGAAACCACACGGACCCCATTATGGTCTATGGGGTCCGTGGGTTTCTTAGGTAATCGCTTTTTTATGCGGATTAGGTTTCCATTCAGCGGATGTGTAGAACCGGGTCTTACATAGTTAACTTAATGGACTTTTGGAAGGGTTCTGTGGCCCTGAGGATTATATAGTTAGGTTATTCATGCAGGGATGGTTGGTGTTTTCTTTAAGTTGAGGGAAAACGCTGTATTAGACTAAAGGTGGCCATGAACTTTAACATCGGCGGAACTTTAATGGCAACTGCTGACCATTTAATGTGTTTTGGGGATCCCATTTTCCCCCAATGGTTATTGAATTCCAACCTGATCCTTATGACTTACTCCATTGTCCCACTCACAACAACACATGCATGCTTATGTCGCAAGAAATAGATGTTCATTTGGCCAACCACTAACATTAGACGTTCATGACCAAATAAGATGGGTGTTCAAGGATTGAAATAGGGGTAATAAAATAATAAAAAAGATAAATATCCTTAGGGTAGGTCGTCAATATCACATTGATGGGAGCTTCACACTCAATACCGCCACTGATCAGTTTAGGGTAAGTTCACACGGTTTTTTGGTCAGGATTTTGAGACCGTATCCGCCTCAAAATCCTGACGAAAAAGACGGCTCCCATTGAAATCAATGGGAGCCGGTCAGTTCTTTTTTCCAGGAGCCGGTTTGTTCCGGCTTCCGGAAAAAGAAGCGAGATGCTCATTCTTTCAGGCGGATTGGCTTAGCGATTCGGCCTGAAGACCCTCCCTCCTCCCGACTAGGGCCATTCATTTGGGCCTAATCTGGAGCGGAGTGCGCAGCTGGATGCCTGTGCAGTGTATCAGCATCCAGATGCAGCTACGTGTATTTTGGACCGGAACCTAGGGCGGCCTCCGCTTCAGGTTCCAGTCCAAAAAACCCGTGTGAACTTACCCTTATAGTGGGAGCTGTGGCATTGGGAGTGATAGTGTAAGGAGCTGATAGTACATTGCTCCTTCCACTGTGTAGTGGCTGTCCTTGAATACTGCAGCTCACCTCCCATCCACTTTAATGGAACCGAGGCACAGTAACCCAGCATAACCACTGTACAATACATGGAGCTACTCCTGTTCCATGGTCAGACCCCCAGCACTAGGTCACAAATATCTAAGTCATGGAAACCCCCTTTAATTCCTGATCAATGTTCGGTATTAAATAAAACCTACTTTAGTAGATAAGGTGTATTTGAGCAGCGGTGTAATGCCATTATTTTCTCTGTGTTCTTTGATCAATAAACTATTGCATCGACATCATTCTTATTCTGCGTCTTCTTATAATCCCTTAATAAGCCGAAATTAGCCCGCTGATTTTCTCGACATCACATGACCGTCAGGACACGGCAGCAGAGAAGAGGTTAAGTTTCCCCACGTAATAATTGCATTCTGCCTATTGTAGCCTGGCGCAGGAGAGTGTAGGTCAATAAGGATGATCACATTTAGAATTTCATGATCTGTGTACTGGAACAAATTGAAAGCTAAGGCCGGTATCAATCACATTGAAAGAAGACGGGGGAGGGGGACCGGGGGTGTTAATTGTTACTGCTTCTCAGAGTACCGGACAGATAACCGGTAATGAAATACTTATGGCTCTGATATGGAAAAGAGGATAAAACAATAGGAGGCAGATAAGACGAGAGAGAAGGAATACTCTGGAGCATTGTATTCAGAATGTTCTGTTTCTTAGGGTGAGGAGGGGGTCTGTTATAGAGCAGAATTTCCCGGGATGCTGCAGCAGTGCTTCTGCAGAGTATTACCTTTGCACCAGGGTGTGATGTTTTTTATACCGTGAACTACCTATTTCATCCTTTTACAGCCGACTGGGCCACGTGGATATACGCTGCATTTGGATGCCCTTAATTATCTGGCAATGTAGTCTTTCTGGCTGCCACCACTGTCACCCCTCAACCCCCAGCCCCAGAATGTGCAAGAATATACATCGCAAAACAAATTGGAAGTCCGAGAGCCCATGACAATCAGTCCCTAGCAGCAGCCAGCTCTGAAAATTACTGTTCCGGCCATTGCCCTGACTTGCTAAACAGTGCGAATGCAAGCCCTTTTGAATAAGCTGTTCGCCCAAAGGTCCTCTATATGTAAAGTAGACATGACATGGCGACACATCCACATATATTTCATCTGGTGATAGAAAGTCTAGGAGTAACTACTGACAGATATTGAAATGTACAGTATGGTCATATAGAAAATATCCTTCTAGAAGGAACTCAAAAGACTAGGGGCATATATAACACTCCGAAGGCTGACACGTATACATCAGGCAACTTAGAACCTTACAAAAAGTAACAAATCTATCATATATCATTCATAATCACACAGACTAGAAGAAATTTAAAGGGGTTGTCTGGCATATGTTATTGTATTATCCAGCAAGACTACTGTAGGTTCATTCTAGCATTGTCCTGATCCGTCAGAGGCCCATAGCACCAGATAGGCGGACCGCTACAACAGAGGACACATACACTTCCCGATGGACCCCAATAACTATGGTAGGATCTGTCACATGTCCGTTCTTTTAAACTGAAACTACCAGACAAAAATGGCGGACTTTTTCGATTTTTCTTGCCCACTGCGATGGAGTCCCCAAATGGAGACTCCAATACAGATGTGAGCACAGCCTGAAGAGGCCAAGAACATAAATAACCTTTACTCATTTTTTCCCAGAGGTGGCAGGCCCAGTCTTCCCTTTACAGGCCCTTGGCTGTTTGGTGGAATGGCCAACAGCTATTCCTAAAAAAATCCAAATACATGGTCAGACTCATTTTGGCTAAGTGTGCATGTGTGTGCCTGGAGAAAGGGGAATAAGCAGCTGCCAGGTATCTCCTATGGCAGCTTATTTCCCTTGAGAGCAAATATTGAATTTCAACATGACTGATCCATTCTTCCCCCGAGTGAACGAACACTGGCTGAACATTTCATAAGTATTAGGTGGTGAAATGGTCCCTTTGAAATTGGCGGCTTCAGTCAAGTCTAATATGTACCCTAATTCCCTTTACAAAGAAGGCTGGACTCTTTTGACTTCAAGGTATTCATGAGAGCATTGCTTCCTTCTGTCTCCCACTTCTTCCTGCTGTCGTCACCATTAAAGAGGACCTCTCACCACCTCCACCAATTCCAGATCTTAGCATAGACTCTGCTCCACTGATTCCAGCACAATTGGAATTTTCTCTTTACCCCCCACCGTTCCTGAGCAACAAACACAGTTAGTTTTGGTGCCTAATGTGCTATTTCAGCTTTGTAATTTCAGAAGGGCGGTGTCAGTCAGGGGGCGTGATTGAGAGCTCCAATCAGAGCAGCCAGTGTCAGAGCTCAGAATCACACCCCTTGCCTGCTCCTGCCTGACACCGCCCCCTGACAGTACACAGTCTAAATAGTGTATCAGCCACCAATAGTAACAATGATTGCTCAGGAATGGTGGGGGTTAGAGAGAACATTCCAACTGTGCTGGAATCAGTGTAGCAATGCCTATTACATAAGGAAAAGAGTTGGACATGTTGGAGGTGGTGATATGTCCTCTTTTAAAGGGTTTCAGTAGGATTTGGGGCAAACCCAAGGGTGGGTATAACCCCCTCCCCACCCCAAAACACAATATAAAAAAACAGATACACTCACCTATCCCTGGCACTCCATGTCAGGACTTTTTTTATTTACCACTCACCCTGGCTATCCTTGAGTTTGCTCCAAATCCCAGACAACCCCTTCAGGTGAGATGGCCTCTGTATACTGTATTCACCAGCTGCAGTCCATCAAATCAAAGGAGGCAGGAGAAGGACAGAGGCAGCGCCCTCCTCAGGAATACATTGGACTCATAAGCGTGCAAGTCCAGCCTCTCCTATGTAAAGGGCAAAATATTAATATATACAGTATGGTGTCACATAGACTTTAAGCATGATATATTGTCCTTTCCCGGACCTGCATAGTCAGACCGATAGCTAAGAAAGTGTACGACAACGTGTGACATTTAACATATATGCAGTCAGCAAATAGACGAAACATAGGGCTTAGATGTGCACTTAGTGTGCACAGAGCCTAAGAAGGATCGCAACAGAATGGGAAACAACTTGACAGTAAAATATGAGACAAGCACTTATGTGAGTCTTAGAGAGAAATGCTTTCTAACCACAAAACAAGCACAAATACACTTTAGTTTAAAAGCTGGAATCCTAAATAAATAGGAATATTGTCAGTGCAGGCCGACGATTCCTATCGTATAATTTTGCATTGTAAAGACCTTGGCATCTTAAGAATCAACTAATCATTCTTCACGTTCAGCTTCTTGCTCCCACCCTGAAGGGTTAAACTTCTCTTTGATTGAATCTGCTGGTAGGGAGAGTCTGGCCGCGAGCGCTCGGTATAAATCGCCAGAGACATCTTCCTGCATTACAGTGTTAATGTGGACGTGTTAATCATAAATACATGTTTCAGAGCTGACACACGGAAGGCTTGTGCAGGAAGGAGACCGGGCATCCGTAATAACACCTGGGCCATAACCAGAATATTCACACGTGTTCAACGTGGTAGAGAATCACCTTTATTTTACTGCATTTATTCCTTTGGATGCGGTATTATTATGCGCAATGAGCTTAGCATGTTCTGATTTGGTGCTATATGTTATTATATTATTTATATTATTATTATTATTTATTATTAGCGTTATTTATTGTGTTTATTTATATTATTATGTACCAGTCTTTTATTTATTTAAAGTATTATTATTATTATTATTATTATTATTTTTATTATTATTATTATTATTTCAGTCTATTGAGAGAAAAACGCATTTTATGTGTTGTTATTTTGTATATTTATATTATTATTATTTATATTATTATTATTATTATTAATAATAATAATTATATTATTATTTATATTTATTTATTATATATTTTTTATTATTATTATTATTATCATTGTTATTTATTGTATTTATTTATATTATTATGTATTTTATTTATTTAAAGTATTTATTTTACTATTATTATTATTTCAGTCTGTTGAGAAAATATGATATTTGTTGTTATTTAGTATATTTATTTATATTATTATTTTTATTATTTTTATTTATTATTACAATATATTATTTATACTATTATTTTTATTTATTTTATTATTATCATTTGTTATTTTTATATTATTATTATTATTTATTTTATTGCTACTATTATTATATTTAGAATTTTTTTATATTTTTTTTTATATATTTAGATCCTTTAAATAGCTATAAACGAGGATCCGTTTAAACTCAGTAAAATTTCCAAACCTCATTTTTTATATTTTCCCTTAGTTTAATATCATCTGCATCACTAGAGAAGGTACTCCCATCAGTCCCAGTGCAGACTGATATAATATCCTTATTTTCAGGACATATATATATATATATATATATATATATATATATATATATATATATATACACACACTTATATGTAACTGTATGTGAAGAATACTCAGAATCGGTGCAGACAGCGCCCCAGTCTGATTCACCAAGTGCTGCTATTCATCAATGCCTATGTGTGGTGTTAAAGTTTTATGGTGACCGTACACATTAGATTAATGTCAGCCAAACCTGATGATTTTGGCAAGTACAGCCATCTAATATGTATGGGGTAGTCTCAGCTTTCCACTGACAGCAGATGTTGATAGGAGAATCCTTGGCCAAGCATGTACATTATATATGGGGTCAGAAGGAATAGCTGACTGATCTGACTAGCGTCACATAAGATTTCTATATGGACCATTTTCTATAGATGGAAGGTGCGCTGTACATTTTGTAAGTCATACCTTGGCACAGGACTAGAAGTGGTCGTATTCTATAGACTAAGGTTAGCCAGAAATCTTATATCGGTGGGACGGGCTGCCTATCTAAGTGCAAATGTTTGTTTGGGCTGTGTCAGGGGAAAAAATTTGTCATCCTGATAAATTGCTGCTAGAGGTGTCTGGACCCCCTTCCCAATGAGAATTCCTGGGTGCGCAAACTGTATGTATATGGGGAGGTTGGGAAGGATATCTGTTGTCAGAATAAGCTGTGAATTGTGTCATTTCCCAAAATTTGGCATTTTGTAACTAAGGCTCCGTTCACATCTGCATCGTAGTGATGTTGTAGATCCTGTTGCAGAGTCTGCCAAAAATCGGGCCAGGAAAAAGTCTATAGCTCCGCATGTAAGCATGTTTTAGTGATCCCCCAATGGATCCAAACAATGGAGACACAGCGCTAGTGTGGATCCAGAGTAAGCTTCCTTACTTTAGAGACTCTTTACTGCTTATACCTGGCCATGGAGTCAGAGTCGGGTCTGTAGAAAAGTGGCGAGTCCGTGACTTAGACCACAAGAATTTAGCTTTTTTCTATTTTTTTGTTTTACAATATTGACTATGACATGATAGATTTTTCTGTGTAATATCTTTTGTATGTTTGAAGGTATTTTGCATCTCCATTGCCTCATATACATTATTCTTAAAGAACTATAAATGATCATATTTGTCACTAATAATTGTGAATAATTTTGGAGCGGTCAGTATTTCAACCAATAAGCTGATTTCCATCGCTCAGAAGAACAAATGTTAATGAAAACCAGCATGTCTTTGGCCATAGTAAAGGGTTTTAATATTGATGGCCTACCCTTAGCATAAGTCATCAGTATTTGGTATGAGACTGCCTTCTGGCAACTGGTACTGGAGCTTAATCAATTGAGTGGGACTGAGCTGCAGTACCATTTCTCACCACAACAATGTATAGCACTGTACTTGGGTATATATTGAAGGAAGGAAAGGGCAGCTTATTGGATGATCTATACTAAGGATTTACAATCAGTACTAAAGTCCAAGGTAAATCTGTTCAAGAGAGTGTGTCATCAGACCCCAGCATATCAATCCAGCTCACATATAGATAGGTTATGGTGACATGAATCTAATGGTTATTTGCCCTTGTGAATCAATGCCAAGATATCACTCTTTTTGTCAGTCTGTCTATGGAGCAAACGGCTCCCAGAAAAAAGACCTGACCAGTTCCCATTGATTTCAATGGGAACCATCTTTTTGGTCAGGATTTTGAGGCGATTTCGGCCTCAAAATCCTGACAAAAAAACTCAGCCTAAAAGATATCGTCAGTCTTTGCCATTGGATCGTTCTGCGCCTGACGGCGGACATGACTACAACGGTGAGGGCACAGTTGTCACCAGATATTCTGATCTAAATGTGGTCAGTAGGATGCTGCGTACAGTGTTAGTAAACTGATAAAATATCATTTCATACTCGACTCCAGTTTTTGGTGTCACAAATAGCGGATTCTGGAGAGGTTCCTTCCTTATTACCTCCAGTCTGTGGGCAGTAAGTATAGGTCTGGGAGCGGGGAGCGGGGACAGCCTTTTAAGCACGTAATAGCTTTTTTTAAAATTATACACCTCGCTTTTCTCGTAGATTGTGTTGACATTTTGTTGTGGATTTTTATCAGAGCTCAAAACTGTTGAATTACATAACTCAGTCCATTACCCGGCTCACGTTAGTATTGGTTAGACGCGTGTCCTTCCTTCCTGCTATTTCGTGACGGTGGGTGATACTATTTAGTTTAAAGGAATCTACCACCACCATAATGTTCTTAGATGATGTTGTAGGGCCAGTTAGTGACATAGGGAACATCTCATTTTTGTCAACGTGCCATCTTGATGCCGTGAACATCTCCTTTTAATCTGTATGCAAATGAGCTGTTTGGTGCGCTACATAGGCCGGGGGACCTGTTTCTGTCTGTGGTTTCCACACGGTGCCACCCCCTTAACTAATAGAAAGCAACAATGTGGACCTAAGTCCACAACAGGGGGTCTGCACTTACTGGTAGCCAGAAGAAGGTTGGGTCAACAAATTCAAATGAACAATAACCTTTTATTGCGATGACTAAAAACAGAAAAGCACAACGCATTTCGGGCCAACTAAAAGCCCTTTCTCAAGTGCGAATTTGCAGGTCACATCGGGCCAGATGCCCCCCATTAACTAAAAGATTGACAGGCTTTATTGTGCAGGAACCATACCCCAAGTTCACAAAGACATAGATTATATATAGATTAAAAGATGAATTTGTTCGCTTTTATGGGATAGTCTCAGAGGGTCCAGGGAGATGCCCCTACATCCCAAATGTCAATTTGGTTATGCATTTCTAGGAGGAATAACATGAACATTCCAACACAGAATTATAATAAAACTAGCATTACTCGCGACTTCATCCGCGGCCCCCTCACTCCCTGCGCGACCCACCTCTAGATTGGCTCCGGCCCCACGCTCCTGCGTGGGCTTTTCTTCCCTGCGCGCGCTCCCACGCCCTTCTTGGACTGTGGTTCAGCCGCCGCCGACACTCCTGCCCGTGCGCACCACCAGCCATCCTCCGCCGTGACCAACAACGGCCCCCTCCGGTTCAACATACACAAACCGCTGTCATGACAATGTGGCTGTTCCTGCAGACCCCACGTCCCCCAAACTTTCCTTCCGCGTCCCCCCTGCCCCGGCCTGGCTCCCTAAATCCCCCTTAGCAACACCGCCTCACGTTGCCTTCTCCTCCCGTGCGCACCCACCAAACTCCTCCCCTGTGTCCCCCCCCATGCTCCATGGTCTCGTGCACCTCCTCGTGCCCCCAAAACCTCTATCCCTGCACTTGCCTCCTGCCTGACCCTATGGCTCCCTAAAGGCTGCTCCTGTGCCCCTTGGCTGGCCACCCGGCCCTGTACCCTGCAGTACCTCATGCAGCCGCCGCTGCCACTCCACTTGTGGGGTGCCGGAGAGCCAAGCCGTGTGTCTGCCTCGGTCCAGCACTGTGAAGTAGAAGGCATCGTGTAAGGGGCGCAGACTGTCCCAAGCCACCGGACCTGTTGGGCTCTGCAAAGTTCAGGCGGGCTGGCCACGCTGCGCCAGAGCTGCGAGCAGCCACCATGTCCTCCGGCTCGCAGAGTCTCTGGCGGTCACGCCCACTGAAGCAAGCGTACCTATCGTGCAGCGCACATTGGCCATCGGGACGCCACCACACTGCCGTGCACCTATCGGAGCACAGCTGCAAGACCGTGGATGACATCATCCCAGGTCCTGCAACGGAGCCGGAACAGTCTTTCGCTGGTATCGGTTGTGATTTCGGGGGACAGAGCCAGATAAGAAGTAACCTGTGTTTCCTTCCCAGGGAACCTCTAGGTATGTGGAAAATCTCAGCCAAATACGTTCCACCGCTTGGCTGTGATTGAGGAACAAACATCCAAACACACAAACTTTCACATTTAAAATATTAGTAGGATATACTACACAATTGAATTGGTATATAAGGCAGCCTATCGCTGTATATTAGGGCTGGGAAATTAATAAAAAAATAACCGATACCTAACGTCAGCGTGGATAACCAACATGATTTTTTGTATGTCGGTTATTACAATATTATTATTATTATTGTTTATTTATATAGCACCATTAATTCCATGGTGCTTTACATTTGGCGGTTTACATACAACACACAAAATATACAGGTAGATATAATACTAACAGTGACCGACTGGCACAGTGGGGTAGAGGGCCCTGCCCGCGAGGGCTTACAGTCTATGGGGGAAGGGGGTAGAGACAGAAGGAGAGGGGGAGACTGTACAGATGGCGGTATGGTGACAGTAGTGTTATTGGAGGTTGTAGGCCTTCCTGAATAATTGGGTCTTCAGGGTCTTCTTGAAGCCTGTGATTGTGGGGGTCAGTCTTATGTGTCTTGGTAGGGAGTTCCAGGTTCCAATATTCGCGAGGTTCCACCTTTAGTTTCATTCGGACCAAACAAGTCCGAACCCAAACTGTTATTATTATACTCTGGGGTCTCTTCAGACCCTAGAGTATAAGAAGTATAAGTAGAGGCCCAGGGGAGGTGAGTAAATATAAAAAAAACAGTGCTACTCACCTGTCCTGGGCCGTGGTGCAACTCCCTTTTCTTTTCAGGCCTTCTGGGACCACTCAGGCTTTTGTTCGAGGCTCATTGGTCATGTGGTTAACACAGCGACACAATGCTTGTGTCTGCTCGTCACAATGCTACGTGATCACACAGAGTGTGTATGTGTGTGTATGTATATATATATATATATATATATATATATATATATATATATATATATATATATATATATATCGTATGGGGCCATAAGACCTCTGCACAATTTAATGGCGTGCTGCCTGTTTTTGTTTCATTTGATTATCTATATATATAGTGTCTAATCTGTGTGGATTCTGTAGACAGTACAGGTATGATACCCATTCCTGGGGATATATCACTGCATATGATATGGTGTTTTGCACTGAGATCAGATAGCTACAGGACATGTAGAAGGCAGAATGTACCCGTCGTCTCCGTAACCGCAATGGACACATCCACGCTGTGTGTTTTTTCACAAGAGGTGTCTCCACTCTCTGTAACGGCAGGACAGGGATCTGTACTCGGTGTGTATCTGCAGGAGGCAAAGCGTTGGGTTTATGTAGCAGTCACTTAGATGTGACCTTGTCAGCATGCAGACAGAGAGGGCCGCTGGTTCCCTGCCCTGCCGCTCTGTGAATGACGTCCTGTTAGTTCCCTTCCTGGAAGTGATCTCTGTCGAGAGGCCTCTGAGCCCCAAGGAAAGAAAACGCTTTTTCATGAAGGCTAAAGCAGCAATGAGGAGAATCTTATAACTCCTGCGCCTGCAGCCTCGGCGCTCACCAGATATTTGTCGTATGTTCAGTTACTCGCTCTGTCGTAAAAGTCTATGTACTCATGCTAATATACCAAACTGGATTGTACAAAATAAATGGACCCAGTGTGTATTTGTGTGTCTTTATTTATTGGTCTACGTATTGGCTGTTGCTTTTATAGTGCCTACATAGTCTGCAGCGCTGTACACATCTGTCCCTATCCACAGTAGGACTCACAGTCTACTTTCCCTATTTCAGGCTGTGTTCAGATTTAATTTGCCATCTATAAACTTACATAAATTTACATGTAAATCTACAGAAATGTGCTGGTAGGGCTCCAGATAACCGATGGAGGCCAGAAAAGTCTCCTTTTCAGTGGGTCACTGCCAAAAGTATATTGGACAGTACAGGTATTGAGTGACATATGGCAGTGCATTCCCATACAGTGACATATATTGGAGTCTTACGTTGGCGTTACACATTGGGAAGTGTTGCCCTTCTTTCTGTATAGAGAAATCTTTATCACTATTACAGGTATATATAGTTTACAATGGGAAGCTGTTAATGATCTAACGCAGAAATCCCTTACATACAGTCCTATGAAAAAGTTTGGGCACCCCTATTAATCTTAATCATTTTTAGTTCTAAATATTTTGGTGTTTATAACAGCCATTTCAGTTTGATATATCTAATAACTGATGGACACAGTAATATTTCAGGATTGAAATGAGGTTTATTGTACTAACAGAAAATGTGCAATATGCATTAAACCAAAATTTGACCGGTGCAAAAGTATGGGCACCTCAACAGAAAAGTGACATTAATATTTAGTAGATCCTCCTTTTGCAAAGATAACAGCCTCTAGTCGCTTCCTGTAGCTTTTAATCAGTTCCTGGATCCTGGATAAAGGTATTTTGGACAAACAATTCAAGTTCAGTTAAGTTAGATGGTCGCCGAGCATGGACAGCCCGCTTCAAATCATGCCACAGATGTTCAATGATATTCAGGTCTGGGGACTGGGATGGCCATTCCAGAACATTGTAATTGTTCCTCTGCATGAATGCCTGAGGATTTGGAGCGGTGTTTTGGATCATTGTCTTGCTGAAATATCCATCCCCGGCGTAACTTCAACTTCGTCACTGATTCTTGAACATTATTCTCAAGAATCTGCTGATACTGAGTGGAATCCATGCGACTCTCAACTTTAACAAGATTCCCGATGCCGGCATTGGCCACACAGCCCCAAAGCATGATGGAACCTCCACCAAATTTTACAGTGGGTAGCATGTGTTTTTCTTGGAATGCTGTTTCTTTTTGGACGCCATGCATAACGCCTTTTTTTATAACCAAACAACTCAATTTTTGTTTCCAAAATGAAGCTGCCTTGTCCAAATGTGCTTTTGCATACCTCAGGCAACTCTATTTGTGGCGTACGTGCAGAAACGGCTTCTTTCTCATCACTCTCCCATACAGCTTCTATTTGTGCAAAGTGCGCTGTATAGTTGACCGATGCACAGTGACACCATCTGCAGCAAGATGATGCTGCAGCTCTTTGGAGGTGGTCTGTGGATTGTCCTTGACTGTTCTCACCATTCTTCTTCTCTGCCTTTCTGATATTTTTCTTGGCCTGCCACTTCTGGGCTTAACAAGAACTGTCCCTGTGGTCTTCCATTTCCTTACTATGTTCCTCACAGTGGAAACTGACAGGTTAAATCTCTGAGACAACTTTTTGTATCCTTCCCCTGAACAACTATGTTGAACAATCTTTGTTTTCAGATCATTTGAGAGTTGTTTTGAGTAGCCCATGATGCCACTCTTCAGAGGAGATTCAAATAGGAGATCAACTTGCAATTGGCCACCTTAAATACCTTTTCTTATGATTGGATACATCTGGCTATGAAGTTCAAAGCTCACTGAGGTTACAAAACCAATTTTGTGCTTCAGTAAGTCAGTAAAAAGTAGTTAGGGGAATTCAAATCAATAAAATGATAAGGGTGCCCATACTTTTGCACAGGTCAAATTTTGGTTTAATGCATATTGCACATTTTCTGTTAGTACAATAAACCTCATTTCAATCCTGAAATATTACTGTGTCCATCAGTTATTAGATATATCAATCTGAAATGGCTGTTGCAAACACCAAAATATTTAGAACAAAAAATGATTAAGATTAATAGGGGTGCCCAAACTTTTTCATAGGACTGTATAGATAAGCCCTTACTTGGTGAGAACCGGCAGCTGGATCCCACACCGATCAGCTGCAGTCCCATTCACTGTATAGCAGTGGGTCCAGATTACTACAGCTCTACACCTATTACTTAAAGGGGTTCAGTCATTAAAAACATATATCCCCTATTCACAGGATAAGGGATAAGTGTCAGATCAGTTGGGGGTCAGACCACCAGCACCCCCGGAAAACAGGGGGCTTGAAATTCTTCCTGCATCCTCCATGTGAATGAAGCACCAGTGCATTTGTCCAATGGCGCTACATTCACTTTTATGGGGATGCTGGAGATTTGCAGTCTCGGAAGAAGTGAGTTGAGTGCTGGTCAGGCTAGGACACTGGCACTTCATTGACCTGGAGGATACAGGGAGACTTCCACTTTCTTCTGATCATTGAGGGTCTCAGCAGTCTGACAGTCAGTAGTAATTTCGATAGGGGGATAAGATGTCTGGGTATTTGGATAGACCCTTTAAGTTGGCTATACACATGAAATATGTATCCGCAGATCACTGCCAGCTTATTCTATGAGCATCTGTTAATTTTATGTATATAACATCATAGATGGCAGGGCAACAAACACTGAACCATCCACACTGTAACATAGGTATTCCCTACTAGAGAATAAGGGGCAAACGAAGACATCAACCATACCGTATACCGTATACATATGTGTACAGCATCATAATACCATCCCATACATTCTCTGTGTGCCATGTGCATGAAAGAAATTAAAATATCCAAATATGAAATAATCAGCTCTCAAATTTCTCCTTGCTCCTGCTTTGCGGATTTCAGTTTTCCCTTCTGTCATAGAAGCAGAAAATCAAAAATATCAGGGGGCTGAATCTGTCCCATGATGGGCACCAACAGCACCTTACACCTCCCACTGACTTATACTTTGGTACATCAGGTCCTGTTATAATATCTATTATTTTACCAGAAAAAGAAGTGCGGCATGTGCTATTGTTTTTGCCAAATATGACGGAATCTGTGACGGAGCCTCCAAGGCAGATGTGAACAGGGCCTAAGAGAGCGAAGTGCCGCTGTCCTTTATCCTTCCCCATGATAACATGGGGTCTTTGAGCCAACGCTGATCCCTTTCTCTCATTTCACCTTGGCACGAGAGGAGCCAAGAGCCGGAGCTGGTCTCACGAGTCACAATTAGAGCAGTAAAAGGCTTATGGCGTGTTGAAGAGGAAATCCCTTCCATCGGAGAGCTTGAGAATAGATACCAACGGGCAGATTGGGAGCAGGTCCCATTAGTTGTATGTTATATCCACTGACTGGGGACTCTTCTTCTCATAACCTCCGAAGTATCTATTCATTTTTCGAGCAGCCGCTCTCCTTAACCCTTATGTTTAGGGAGAGCCTGAATCTTCTTCAATTATACATTGTCTATATGTGGTTATACACCATGAAATGACTATTGAATACCATTGCTTATTCTGTAGCAATGTAGAAGTAGCATTTTCATTTATGGCTGCACTTCTCGTGCCATAATGGTGGCCAAATATGTGTCAATATCTGTGAGTGGTCTAAGGCTCGAGCCAAATGGCGACCAAAAATTACCGTGTTACCCTACGATGCCTTCATTAATGTTGGTGAAACAAGTGCATCAACGTCGGACTACATTGTGACTAGAAGTCACAGTCGTTGCACCCTTGGGGTCATGTTGCGACTCCGTTCACTATTGAGTGAAGGCGTCGCAGGACAACGCAGTGATCTTTGGCCATACGATGGGTGTTGAAGGAACAGTCTAGTGGAGAGAGCTACCAGAGGGTCACCAGAACTCAGAATATGAACCCAGCCCCACAGATAGATAGTTGAGGGTCACCAGAACCCACAATATGAACCCAGCTCCACAGATAGATAGGTTAAGGTCACCAGATACATAGACGACACATTCATCACTTTATCTGCTCTATTCTGAAAGGCCAAGGACTTATATGGTCTTCCTATATGGTATCACTATAAACTATTAGTATTTGAGCGTTCCTGCTCCTGTGGGAGCAGGAACGGGCATGAAAACTGCACAGGAGCAAAGATCCTGTGTCCAAATGGTTGTGGATCCACATAGTATACCACCAAGTCCATATGTAGCCCTGGGCCGCACCTACTATATATAAAAATGCCATTGAAGTTAAACTATATAGACATGATGAACGAGCAGTCCAGTGGCCCATAGCCTTGTCTTCTCCTTTTGAGTGGAGGAAAAGCCTTTATCCTTTGTCTCACTCCATTATTTTTGCGTTGTCTTATTCTTCAATTGTCCGGTCATTTTATAATTTCCCAACTTTTACATATAAAGAAGACACCCTGCCCTGGTTTGACCTACGATGAGATTTTTTTTTTTTGGGGGCTCCGTCTCCGTAGTGAAAGGGTTAAAGCAACAGGGGTTTAGAAGTCCAGAGAACAGAGAGATGAATAATACACATTGAATCATTGATTTCTTATTTACAAAGGCCTCACTGACTTGATAAGTAGCATTTCACTCAAGCACCTCTCTCACTTTAATCCTGCAGCCCCTTGCAGGCTGAAGCATCACATAAAACAGCTGTGCCGAGGCGCTTATAGGAAGCCAAGGGGGCTGCGCTGGCATTTACTTTTATAATGTGCTGCCTCCATGTGTATGGACACCGACTGTCTGACTGTACTTCTGTACCATTCATCATGCATCAAGGCCTAACATTGCCTGATAATGTCCGGCACTTCACTTACAGACTGCTCCCTCCAAGTTTTATTTACAAACACAGGGTAGGTGGGTGGCAAGCGTTGAAGAAAGTGAATGCCAAGTGTAGTTAGGTCCTGGCTGCGGTCTCCTGGTGGCCAGCTATTTCCATTAAGCATAGTCATCACTAATGTGAGAACATACATAGATAGGCTATACTGTGTTGATTTGGATATGAAGGCCATTCCATCCAACATTAAGAGCTCTAGCAACTTCGGCTACCTGTGGTGCATTTCTAAGGTTATACGTGTAGGAAAGAACATAGTGGAGAATGACATTGGTCCTCATGTACTTCTGAATAAAATCAGAGGGAAGACTATAAAATACCCCGTGCGATACAGATCTAATAAGGGAGTCTGTCACCCGAGCCCAGAGTATAAACCCAGCCCCACAGATAGATAGGTTAGGGGTCACCCGAGCCCAGAATATAAACCCAGCCCCACAGATAGATAGGTTAAAGTCACCAGAACCCGCTATATGAACCCAGCTCCAGAGATAGATAGGTTAGGTTCACCAGTACCCAGAATATGAACCCAGCCCCACAGATAGATAGTTGAGGGCCACCAGAACTCAGAATATGAACCCAGCCCCACAGATAGATAGTTGGAGGGTCACCAGAACCCACAATATGAACCCAGCTCCACAGATAGGTTAAGGTCACCAGAACTCAGAATATGAACCTAGCACTACAGATAGATAGTTGAGGGTCACCAGAACCCACAATATGAACCCAGCTCCACAGATAGGTTAAGGTCACCAGAACCCAGAATATGAACCCAGCCCCACAGATAGATAGTTGACGGTCACCTGAACCCAGAATATGAACCCAGCTCCACAGATAGATAGGTTAAGGTCACCAGAACCCAGAATATGAACCCAGCCCCACAGATAGATAGTTGACGGTCACCTGAACCCAGCTCCACAGATAGATAGGTTAGATTAATCAGAACCCAGAATATGAACCCAGCCCCACAGATAGATAGTTGACGGTCACCTGAACCCAGGATATGAACCCAGCACCACAGATAGATAGGTTAGATTCACCAGAACCCAGTATATGAACCCAGCCCCACAGATACATAGGTTAGGATAACCAGAATCAATCCATCTTTTCCCCTTGTGAATAGCTGCCTCCATTGTCATGATATCTCAGTTTTTGGAGCAATGAGGGTATTGCTGCTTTCTTTTTTGAAGCAGCAACAGCGCCATTGTTGCTCCAAAGAGCTCATTTCCATATTGACAAAAGCAGCAAAAACTTGGCAACGGAAACACTGATTCATGAAGGGAAAATACTTTGATTCCGGTTGATATGTTGCGTTCTGTTGACAGACTCCCTTAGGCCCGCTTCCCACCTGGGCATGTGTGTAGAATTAGGACAACTGAGCCAGCTAATAATTCTGGTGCCCGTCCCCAACGTACGGACTATTCGAACCAGCACACAAGGACTTAAAAGAATCCCCCAATGAATTGTGTTATTTTCAATAAATCTGCACTGGATGAGTTGGAGGAATCTTCATTTCCCTTCATTTCTTCCCAGACGAAGTTATGGAACCTAAAGCTGTAAAATAAATCACACGAGTGAATCTTTAATAATTCTGTGGCACACATGGAGGTGCACTAGATTGCGGCACTTGTTCTTGAGTACGGTACGTGTCATATATTGTTTTTTTAGTCATTATCGGGCTGGCTTTAAGCACAGATATTGTGTTCCCTCCCCGTCTGACCTCCAGCATGGTAGTGGAGCGAGCATCCCCTTGGGATTGGGCTCTGGTGCTGAGGATACTGGGATGTATTCCTTTGATACTATCTTCACTCCCAGAGATGGAGAACAGGGGAGGAAAAAAATGAAAAGAAATGCTTTAATACCACAAGGAAGACGTGATTATTTTCTTAAGAAATGAAGGGCTCATTGGAGATGTAGCAATCTGTGCCACACAGACTGCTCTGTATAAGAAGCATAGTGTTAATTTGGAGTCCTGAATCGTTTATTAGGCCGCGCCGGCTTTGTACTTTATTTAATGATCGTCTTCTGGAGCATGTTAACTCCTTTTGCTTTTGATAACATCTCTCTTGTAATTGAAGCAGTTTGTCTCTTTGGTATGTATTATAATGTATGAGCGGCGCTCCGTGGGATGACATTCTCGGATCACAGAGGGATGGGATTCCTGACTAGTCACCCAGGCTTGGGGTGGGGGGGAGGGGGCAGAACGTCGCAGTGTGTTGTATATAGGCTCACAGGGGTTAGTGTGCCAGCCCACACTTTTAGCGCACCAAATATCTCTGACCATGGCGGCCCAGCCTTACTTAACGGGCAATCAGCATTTTAATTAGAGATTAAAAGGTCACTGACTGCGAGAAATCACAACAGCCAAATCCGATCTAGCAGTGCAGAAATAATGCAGTGCCCAAATCTCCCACTACTATCATTCACTGCTCTTTATTCCTTTACGTTGCACTCTCTGCAACGCTGCCCTGCCAAAGGAAATTATACCAAGCTATCTCAAGCTTATCTTCCAGATATTGTACAGGAGATTGGAGGCAAAGCATATTTTTTTACCTTGCTCGCTCTCCTCTGCAGTGTGACATTAGGGGTCTATTTATTGATCTCGGCCATTTTATTCTGTCTGGACATCGCAACAAAAACGTAAAACGTTTCCAAATTCTATGTCTATCTGGACTCCCAAAATAGAAAATCAAGTAATTCCCCATGTCCAAAGGGGTCCTGATTCTCCATTTCGTTAAATATGGAGCATGTCCTGTCCAGCTTTGTGACAACGGAATGGAACGGAGTGGAATCCCCCCCTTGGACGACACTTGGATGTCATATCCATTAAAAAATTGTAACCCTTATTCCGTTTTCTGACCCCGTTACTCTTTTGGCTTATGTTAGTACGTTCC